>NC_080038.1:69618549-69923290 GCF_030020395.1 Manis pentadactyla
ATAATGTGGGGGGGGCATGGGGAGAGCTGTACAACACAGAGAAGACAAGTAGTGTTTCTATAGCATCTTACTACACTGATGGACAGTGACTGTAATGGGGTATGGGGAGGACTTGATGATGGGGGGAGTCTAGTAAACATAATGTGGCTCATCTAATTTTAGATTAATGATATCAAAAAAAACCCAGTACCCAGGCATATCTTTTTAAAATTATATAAAATCAGAGATAAAGGAAAAACTCTGAAAGAAGCCAGAAGAATAAAGTACCTTAGCAGAATCAGAGATGAGAATTACCTCCAACTCAAGACAATTTGGTACTGGCAGAAGAACAGACCCATAGATTAATGGAACAAAATAGAAAGCCCAGATATAAATCCACACATATATGGCCAATGAATATACGATAAAGGAGCCATGGATGTATAATCGGGAAATGACAGACACTTCAACAACTGGTGCTGGCAAAATTGGACAGCTACATGTAAGAGAATGAAACTTCATTATTGTCTAACTCCATACACAAAAGTAAACTCAAAATGGATCAAAGACCTGAATGTAAGTCATGATACCATAAAAGTATTAGAAGAAAATATAGGCAAAAATTCCCGAATATAAACATGAGCAACTTCTTCCTGAATGCATCTCCTTGGGCAAGGGAAAGAAATGCAAAAATGAACAAATGGGACTACATCAAGCTAAAAAGCTTCTGTACAGCAAAGGACACCATCAGTAGAACAAAAAGGCATCCTACAGTATGGGAGAATGTATTCGTAAATGACATATTTGACAAGGGGTTAACATCCAAAATATATAAGGTGCTCACACGCCTCAACACCCAAAAAGCAAATAACTTGAATAAAAAATGGGTGGAGGAGCTGAACAGACATTTCCCAAAGGAAAAATACAAATGGCCAACAGGCACATGAAAAGGTGCTCCACATCACTCATTATCAGGGAAATGTAAATTAAAACCACAATGAGATATCACCACACACCAGTTAGGATGGCCAACATCCAAAAGACAAGGAACAACAAATGCTGGCAAGGATGTGGAGAAAGGGGAACCCTTCTACAGTGCTGGTGGGAATGCAAACTAGTTCAACCATTGTGGAAGCAGTATGGATGTTCCTCAAAAAACTAAAAATAGAAATACCATTTGACCCAGGAATTCCACCCCTAGGAATTTACCCAAAGAAAGCAAGATCCCAGATTCAAAAAGACATATACGCTCCTATGTTTATCACAGCACTATGTATAATAGCCAAGATATGGAAGCTATCTAAGTGTTCATCAGTAGACGAATGGATAAAGAAAAGGTGCCTACCATTTGCAACAATATGGTAGAACTAGAGAATATTATGCTCAGTGAAATAAGCCAGGTGGAGAAGGAGAAGTACCAAATGATTTCCCTCATCTGTGAAGTATAACAACAAAGCAAAACTGAAGGAACAAAATGGCAGCAGACTCACAGACTCTAAGAAGGGACTAGCAGTCACCAAAGGGAAGGGGTTAGGGAGGGTGGGTTGGGAGGGAGGGAGAAGGGTATAAAGGGATATTATGATCAGCACACATAATGGAGGGGGTCACGGGGAAGACTGTATAGCACAGAGAAGACAAGTAGTGACTCTAAGGCATCTTACTATGCTGATGAACAGTGAGTGCAATGGGGTGTGTGGGGAATCGATAGTATTGGTGATTGTAGTAATGACAATGTTGCTCATGTGAAACCTTCATAAGATTGTATATCAGTGATACCTTAATAAATAAAATTAAATTAAGAAAAGAAAGAAAGCAGGAAAAGCTGTATTAATTTAGACAAAGCAGACTTCAATACAAGGAAAGTTGTCAGGGATAAAAAAGGACATTACATGGTGATAAAGAGATCAGTTCACCAAGAAGACATAACAATCCTAAATGTGTATATGACTAACAACAGTGCCAAACTATGAGGCAAAAAATAATAGAATTGTAGGAAAAATAGAGTCTATTATTATAGTTGGAGGCTTTGGCACCCCTACTTAACACCCAAAGGACAGATCAGCAGGCAAAAATCAGTAAGGACATAGCTGAATTCAGTACTACCATCAAACCAACTGGATATAATTGGCATCTATAGGCTTCTTCATCCAGAATACACATTCTTCTCAAACTCACATGCAACATTCACCAAGACACACTACATTCTGGAGCATAAAACACACCTTAAATTTATAGGTGAAGGGGAGGCACAAAACTTCAATCATAATATAAATGGGTCATGGGGATGAAAGTATTGCATGCAGAATACAGTCAGCAGTTCTGTAACATCTATGTTGACAGATAGTAGCTACACTAGTTGGGGTGACGACTTGATAATGAATATTACTGCTGAATTACTATGTTGTATACTTGAGACCAATATAATATTGTATATCAACTATACTTCAATAAAATAAATATTAAAAATGATAGAAATCATACAATGTCTGCCCTTGGAGCACAACAGAATTAAACTAGAAATCAGTAACAGAAATAAAACTAGAAAAAGCCAAAACATGTGGAAATTAAACAACCATTTCTAATTAACACATGGTCAAAGAAGAAATCTCAGAAACATTTTAAAGTATTTTGAATGAATGAAATGGGAAATCAACTTATCAAAATCAGTCGATATAGCAAAAGCAATGGTTTAGAGGGAAATTTATAGCACTGTATGCATATATTAGAAAAAAAAGAAAGATCTAAAATCAACAATTTAATTTTCTACTTTAGGAAACCAGAAACAGAAGAGCAAATTAAATCCAAAGTTAGAAAAAAGAAATAATAGGAATTACAACAGAAATCAATGATATTGAAAACAGAAAATCAATGAAACCAAAAGCTTGTTCTATTTGATAGCACAGATGAAAAGGGAACAATTCCTTAAAGACACAATTTACCAAAACTCACCCACAAAGAAACAGATAATCTGAATAGGCCTATTATCTATTAAAGAAATTGAATCAATAATAATGACCTTCTAAAACAAAAAGGACCAGGCTTAGATGAATTCAATGGTGAAGTCTTCCAAACATATAAGGAAGAAACTATACCAATTTCTATGATATTCTTCAGAGAATAAAGCAGAGGGAATGCTTCTAACTTAACTTATGAGCCTGGGATTATCCTAATACCAAAACTAATAAAGACATTACAAGAAAAGAAAACTACAGATCCCTCATGAACACAGATGCAAAAATCCTAAGAAAAAAAAAGTAAATAAAATCAACAGTGTATTAAGAAAATTATATACTACAACCAAATAGGCTTTATCCCAAATATGCAAGGCTGGTTCAACATTCTAAAAAAAATCAATTAATGTAATCTATCACATCAATAGGATAAAAAGAATCACATGATCATAGCAATAGATTCAGGAAAAGCTTTTGATAAAACCTATTCATGATAAAAGCTCTCAGAAGCTAGCAGTAGAAAAGAACTTCCTCAACTTGATAAAGAAAATCTACAAAAATCCTACTGCTAGCATCACACTTAGTGGTAAGAAACTCAGTGCTTTTCCACTAAGATCAAGCACAAGGATGTCCCCCCTCACCATTTTTTTCAACATCATAGTGTAAGTTACAGTTAATGCAATAAGACCAAAAAAGGAAATAAAAGGCATACAGATTGGGAAGGAAGAAATAAAGCTGTCTTTGTCCATGAAGGACATGATAGTCTATGGAGTAGATCTTTAATACTTGACCAAAAAAACTCCTGGAACTAATATGTGATTATAACAAGTTTGCAAGATACAAGGTTAAATATGAAAGTCAATTGCTTTCCTATATACCGGCAATAAGCAAGAAGAATTTAAAATGAAAAATATAATACCATTTACATTAGCATCTCAAAAAATGAAATACCTAAGTATAAATTTAACAAAATATGTACAAGATCTACAGGATGAAAATTATAAAACACTCATGAAAGAACTCAAAGAACTAAACAAAAGAAATATCTTGTGTTCATGGATAGGAAGACCCAATATTGTCAGTTCTTGCCAACTTCAGCTATTGATTCAATGCAGTCCCAATCAAAATCTCAGCAAGTAATTTTGCATATATCAACAAACCAATTCTAAGGTTTCATGGAGAGACAAAAGACCCAGAACAGCAACATAATATTGAAGGAGAACAAAGTTGTATGACTAACACTACCCAACTTCAAGCTGTAGTGATCAAGACAGTGTGGTATTAGGAAAAGAATACACAAATAGATCAATGGAACAAAATAAACCCATATAAATAGTCAACTGATCCTTGACAAAAGAGAAAAGGCAATTAAATGGAGAAAGGATAGTCTTTCAGCAAATGCTGTTAAAACTGGCCACCATTGAGCAAACAAAACAAAAACAAAAAAGTCCCCACTTAATCTAGATAGACCTTACACCTTTTACAAAATTGATTCAAGATGGTGGCATGAGAGGTGAGACAGAATTCCTCCCAAAACCACAGAGAGTATGAAAATGTAGTTAGTTGATACAACTAAACCGAAAACAACAACAAGAAAGAAGGCTGAACCAGACTGCACACAGACATCACCAACAGAGCAGACCTCACGAAACAGGGCACCAGCTCCACGCCCCTATGACCCCCAAAGTCACTCCAGGGGTTGAGCAGCTCCAGAAACTGGAGCTTCTGGGTACTAGTGGGCACCACACAGAAATATGAAATGTCAAAAGAACATGGTTCATACCAAAATCTCACAAACCTCAGAAAAGGGAGCAAGTGAAACTGAACTCACAAATCCGCCTGAAAGAGAGTTAAAAATAAAAATCATAAACATGCTTATGGAGGTACAGAAAAATATTGAAGAATTCAGGAACAAATTTAAGTTGGAGATTTAATC
The DNA here is from genome assembly GCF_030020395.1 of Manis pentadactyla. Classification (NCBI taxonomy): domain Eukaryota; kingdom Metazoa; phylum Chordata; class Mammalia; order Pholidota; family Manidae; genus Manis; species Manis pentadactyla. Next base: position 69,623,416 of record NC_080038.1, read on the forward strand.
ATTAAGAAATTCCATACCTGAAATGAAACATACAATGGAGGGATTTAAAAGCAGATTAGATGTAGGGGAAGGGACAGTAAATGGAATAGAAATGAGAGAAGAGGAATACAAAGAAGCTGAGGCACAAAGAGAAAAAAGAAACTGTCAGAATGAAAGAATATTGAGAGAATTGTGTGATGAATCCAAATGGAACAATATTCATATTATAGGGGTATCAGAAGAAGAAGAGAGAGAAAAAAGGATAGAAAATGTCTTTGAAGAAATAATCACTGAAAACTTCCCCAATCTGGGGAAGGAGATAGTCTTTCAAGACATGGAGGTGCACAGATCTCCCAACACAAGGGACCGAAGGAAAACAACATTAAGACATATAATAACTAAAATGGCAAAGATCAAGGATAAAGACAGACTTTTAAAAGCAGCTAGAGAGAGAAAAAAGATCACATATAAAGGAAAACCCATAAGGCTATCATCAAACTTCTCAACAGAAACCTTACATGCAAGAAGGGAGTGGCAAGATATACTTAATGCAATGAAGCAGAAGGGCCTAGAACCAAGAATACTATACCTGGCAAGGTTATCATTTAAATTTGAAGGAGGGATTAAACAATTTCAGGTAAGAAAAAGTTGAGAGAATTTACCTCCCACAAACCACCTCTACAGTGCATTTTGGAGGGAATCCTATACAAGGAAGTGTTCCTAAGGCTAAATATATGTCACCCAAGGGACAGACAAAGAGTACAGAATATGATTCATAACATACAAAGAATGGAGGAGGAAGAAGAAGGAGGGGAAAAAAAAGGAGAACCTTCAGGTTGTGTTTGTAATAGCACACAAAGTGAGTTAAATTAGAATGTTAGATAGTAATGGAATTACCCTTGCAACATTGATAACCATGAATCTAAAGCCTGCAATGGTAATAAGTACATACCTATTGATAATCACCCTAAATGCAAATGGTCTAAATGCAACAATCAAAAGACATAAAGTCACTGAAGGGATTAAAAAACAAGACCCATCTATATGCTGCCTACAAGAGACTCACATCAAATCCGAAGACATACACAGACTGAAAGTAAAGGGATAGAAAAAGACATTTCATGCAACTAAGAGGGAGAAAAAAGCAGGAGTTGCAGTACTTGTATCAGACACAATAGGCTTCAAAACAAAGAAAGTAACAAGAAAAAAAGAAGGACATTACATAATGATAAAGGGGACAATCCAACAAGAGGATATAACTGATATAAATATCCATACACCCAATACAGGATCACCTACATATGTGAAACAAATACTAACAGAATTAAAGGGGGAAATAGAATACAATGTATTCATTCTAGGAAACTTCAACAAACCACTCACTCCAAAGGACAGATCAACCAGACAGAAAATAAGTAAAGAAACAAGACGCACTGAACAACGTATTAGAACAGATAGACCTAATGGACATCTACAGAACACTCCATCCAAAAGCAACAGAATACACATTCTTCTCAAGTGCACATGGAACATTTTCAAGAATAGAACATATACTAGGCCACAAAAAGAACCTCAGTAAATTAAAAAAGATTGAAATTGTACCAACCAGCTTCTCAGATCACAAAGGTATGAAACTAGAAATAAATTACACAAAGAAAATGAAAAAGCGCACAAACACATGGAGGCTTAATAACATGCTCCTAAATAATCAATGTAAAAATGATCAAATAAAAACAGAGATCAAGCAATGTATGGAGACAAATGACAACAATGATTCAACAACACAAAATCTGTGGGACACAGCGAAGGCTCTGCTAAGAGGGAAATATATTGCAATACAGGCCTACCTCAAGAAAGAAAAACAATCCCAAATGAACAGTCTAAACTCAGAATTAATGAAACTAGAAAAGGAAGAACAAATGAGGCCCAAAGTCAGTAGAAGGAGGGACATAATAAAGATTAAAGCAGAAATAAATAGACAAGAATAAAAAAAATAGAAAAAATTAATGAAAGTACAAGCTGGTTCTTCGAGAAAATAAACAAAATAGATAAACTAGCCAGACTTATCAAGAAATAAAGAGAGTCTACACACATAAACAGAATCACAAATGAGAGGAAAAATCACTATGGACACCACAGAAATACAAAGAATTATGAGAGAATACTATGAAAAATTATATGGTAACAAACAGAATAACCTAGAAGAAATGGACAACTTTCTAGAAAAATACAACCTTCCAAGGCTGACCCAGAAAGAAACAGAAAATTTGAGTAGACCAATTACCAGCAAAGAAATTGAATTGGTAATCAAAAAAACTACCTAAGAACATGGACAAGATGGTTTCAGTGCTGAATTTTATCAAACATTTAGTAAAGACTTAATACCCATCCTCCTTAAAGTTTTCCAAATAGTAGAAGAGGAGGGAATACTCCCAAACTCATTCTACGATGCCAACATCACTCTAATACCAAAACCAGGCAAAGACACCACAAAAAATGAAAATTACAGACCAATATCCCTAATGAACATAGATGCAAAAATATTCAACAAAACATTTGCAAACTGAATTCAAAAATACATCAAAAAGATCCTCCATCATGATCAAGTAGGATTCATCCAAGGGATGCAAGGATGGTGCAACATTCAAAAATCCATCAACATCATCCACCACATCAACAAAAAGGACAAAAACCACATGATCATCTCCATAGATGCTGAAAAAGCATTTGACAAAATTCAACATCCATTCATGATAAAAACTCTCAACAAAATGGCTACAGAGGGCAAGTACCTCAACATAATCAAGGTCATATATATGATAAACCCACAGCCAACATTATACTTAACAGCGAGAAGCTGAAAGCTATTCTTTTAAGATCAGGAAGAAGACAAGGATGCCCACTCTCCCCACTTTTATTCAACATAATTCTGGAGGTCCTAGCCATGGCAATCAGACAACACAAAGAAATAAAAGGCATGTAGATAGGAAAGGAAGAAGTCAAACTGTCCCTGTTTGCAGATGACATGATATTGTACATAAAAAACCCTAAAGAATCCACTCCAAAATTACTGTATCTAATATCGGAATTCAGTAAAGTTGGAGGATACAAAATTAATACAGAGAAATCTGTTGCATTCCTATACAGTAATGATGAACTAGCAGAAAGAGTAATCAGGATAACAATTCCATTCACAATTGCATCAAAAAGAATAAAATACTTAGGAATAAAACTAACCAAGGAAGTGAAAGACCTATACCCTGAAAACTACGGGACACTCTTAAGAGAAATTAAACAGGACACCAATAAATGGAAATACACCTCATGCTTTTGGCTAGGAAGAATTAATATTGTCAAAATGGCCATCTTGCATAAAGCAATCTACAGATTCAATGCAATCCCTATCAAAATACCAATAGCATTCTTCAATGAACTAGTGCAAATAGTTCTAAAATTCATATGGAATGACAAAAGACCCCGAACAATCCTGAGAAGGAAGAATAAAGCAGGTAGAATTACGCTCCCTGACTTCAAGCTATACTACAAAGCCACAGTAATCAAGACAATTTGGTGCTGGCACAACAACAGACCCATAGGCCAGTGGAACATAACAGAGAGTCCAGACATAAACTTAAGCATATATGGTCAATTAATATACGATAAAGGAGTCAGGGTTATACAGTGGGTAAATGACAGCCTCTTCAACAGCTGGTGTTGGCAAAACTCGACAGTTACATGTAAGAGAATGAAACTGGATTATTTCCTAACCCTGTACACAAAAGTAAACTCAAAATAGATCAAAGACCTGAATTTAAGTCATGAAACCATACAACTTTTAGAAAAAAGTATGGGCAAATATCTCTCGGAAATAAACATGAGCAACTTCTTTATGAACATATCTCCCTGGACAAGGGAAACAAAAGCAAAAATGAACAAGTGGGATGATATCAAACTAAAAAGCTTCTGTACAACAAAGTATACCATCAGTAGAACAAAAAGACATCCTACACTATGGGAGAATATATTCATAAATGACATACTGATAAGGGGTTGACATCCAAATTATATAAAGAGCTCGAGCCAGAGCTCACGCACCTCAACAAACAAAAAGCAAATAAGCCAATTAAAAAATGGGCAGAGGAGCTGAATAGACAGTTCTCCAAAGAAGAAATTCAGATGGCCAACAGACACATGAAAAGATGCTGCACATCGCTAGTCATCAGAGAAATGCAAATTAAAACCACAATGAAATACCACCTCACACCAGTTAGGATGGCCAACATCCAGAAGACAAAAAACAACAAATGTGGGCGAGGTTGTGGAGAAAGGGGAACCCTCCTACACTGCTGGTGGGAATGTAAATTAGTTCAACCATTGTGGAAAGCAGTATGGAGGTTCCTCAAAAAACTCAAAATAGAAATACCATTTGACCCTGGAATTCCACTCCTAGGAACTGACCCTAAGAATGAAGCACTCCAGTTTGAAAAAGACAGATGCACCCCTATGTTTATCGCTGCACTATTTACAATAGCCAGGAAATGGAAGCAACCTAAGTGTCCATCAGTAGATGAATGGATAAAGATGTGGTACATAGACACAATGGAATATTACTTAGCCGTAAGAAGAAAACAAATCCTACCATGTGCAACAACATGGATGGAGCTAGAGGGTATTATGCTCAGTGAAGTAAGCCAGGCAGAGAAAGACAAGTATCAAATGATTTCACTCATCTGTGGAGTATAAGAACAAAGAAAAAAATGAAGGAACAAAACAGCAGCAGACTCACAGAACTCAAGAATGGACTAACAGTTACCAAAGGGAAAGGGACTGGGGAGGGTGGGTGGGAAGGGAGGGATAAGGGGGAAAATGAGGCATTACAATTAGCACACATAATGTAGTGAGGGGACACGGGAAAGGCAGTATACACCGAGAAGACAAGTAATGATTGTATAGCATCTTAGTTCACTGATGGATAGTGACTGTAATAGGGTATGTGAGGGGGGGACTTGTTAATGGGGGGAGTCTAGTAACCATAATGTTGTTCAAGTAATTGCAAATTAATGATATCAAAATAAAAAAGTAAAAAAAATGGATCACAGACCTAAATGTAAAAGGCAAAAATATAAACCTACTAGAGGATAACATAGGAGAAATCCTAAGAGACCTTGGGTATAGTGATGATCTTTTAGATACAACACCAAATACATGATCCATGATAGAAAAAATAAGTTGTACTTCATTAGTTAAAAGCTTCTGCTCTGTGAAAGATAGTCAAAAGAATGAAATGACAAGACACAGACTGAGAGAAAAATATGCAAACAACACATCTGAGAAATGACTATTATGTAAAATATACAAAGAACTCTTAAAATTCAACAGTGAGAACAAATTACCCAATTAAAAAATGGGCCAAAGACCTTAACAGACATTTCACAAAAGAAGATATACAGATGGCAAATGAGCATTTGAAAAGATGCTCTATATCATATGTCAGCAGGGAAATGTAAATTAAAATGAGATAGCACCGTACAGCTATTAGAATGGCCAAAATGCAGAACACTTAGATAGCAAATGCTGATGAGGATGTGGAGCTGTTGTGAATGCAAAATGGTACAGCTACTTTGGAAGAAAGTTTGGCAGTTTCTTACAATGCTAAATGTACTCTTAGCATATGACCCAGCAATAATGCTCCTTGGTATTTACCCAAATAAGCTGAAAACTTATGTCTGCACAAAATCCTGCAATTGGATGTTTAGAGCGGCTTTATTCATAACTGCCAAAACTTGGAAGCAAGCAAGATGTCCTTCAGTAAATGAATGGATAAACAAACTATAGTACATCCAGACAATGGAATATTATTCAGCACTAAAAGAAAAATGAGCTCTCAAGCCATGAAAAGACATGGGGTATGGGATCCAGGGCACAGGAAAAAGATTTAGCTTTGAACAAGAAGAATGAGCTTTTCCAATAAAAGAAACAAAGGGGTAAAGACAGGTACCTAGCTCTAAGAACTTCAATATTACATAATGGTAGCATAATGGTGGGATTCACATTGTGACTTTAAAAGTTATGAGATAAATTCTACATTTAAAGTGGTTAAAATGGTAATTTTTTATTATATATATTTTACCACACCAAAAAAGTACATAAAAGCTACTTGATTACTACCCAATTTCCATATTCTTATAGGTTAGCCTTGATCATCATATTTCACGGTTAGCTCAAATTTAGTTTTTATCTAACTACTCTAGATCTTGCATGAGGCCAATCCTATTTAACTTCTTGTGGCCATTGAAGAAGATGTATTCCACTTTATCCATATTTTCCCTATTCCTACTTAACAGAATAAACCAAAGGTCTTACCATCTGAAATACATCGGAGCCTTCATCAAAATCCACCATAGCAAAAAATATCCTGTTGGTAAATGCACTGGAGTATCGCCAGGAATTTGCCAGGATCTGGAATTCTTCATCAGCTTGTCTGGATACAATCAGGTTTGTGAAAATAACATATAAAGCATTTTAAAAAGCAATTTGGTTTATCAGCAGTAAAACAGAGCCAAAGAAGCAAAAGCAGTTTTCTAATAGAGGAAATACAAAAAAGAGAGAGCAAGACAAGCAAGTCAAGCTCTGCTGACAGGATTAGGACAAATCCTTGGAAACATTGACATTATTTGGGGATAAAAAAAAACTTAATCCCAAGTGCTGGAGATTTCAAGAGAAAGTAGTAACTGCCTGACTCCCCTTCATACGTTGTGCCTTTTCTTATCTCAAAGCTTGTCAGTAGTCACTGGAAAAATCCAGGTGACTCTACAATATTTAAAAAATTTTATTTTGATATTATTAATCTACAATTACATGAAGAACATTATGTTTACTAGGCTCCCCCCTTCACCAAGTCCCCCCCACATCCCCATTCACAGTCACTGTCCATCAGCGTGGTAAGATGCTGTAAAATCACTACTTGTCTTCTCTGTGCTGCACAGCCCTCCCCGTGGCCCCACACACATTATACATGCTAATCATGATGCCCCCTTTCTTTTTCCAGGCCCTTATCCCTCCCTTCCCACCCATTCTCCCCATTCCCTTTCCCTTTGGTAACTATTAGTCCATTCTTGGGTTCTGTGATTCCGCTGCTGTTTTGTACCTTCAGTTTTCCTTTGTTCTTATACTCCACATATGAGTGAAATCATTTGGTACTTTTCTTTCTCCACCTGGCTTATTTCACTGAGCATAATACCCTCTAATTCCATCCATGTTGTTGCAAATGGTAGGATCTGTTTTTTTCTTATGGCTGAGTAATATTCCATTCTGTATACGTACCACTTCCTCTTTATCCATTCATCTACTGACGGACATTTAGGTTGCTTCCATATCTTGGCTATTGTAAATAGTGCAGCGATAAACATAGGGGTGCATCTGTCTTTTTCAAACTGGAGTGCTTCATTCTTAGGGTAAATTCCTAGAAGTGGAATTCCAGGGTCAAATGGTATTTCCATTTTGAGCATTATGAGGAACCTCCATACTGCTTTCCACAATGGTTGAACTAATTTACATTCCCACCAGCAGTGTAGGAGGGTTCTCCTTTCTCCACAACCTCACCAACATTTGTTGTTGTTTGTCTTGTCGATGATGGCGATCCTTACTGGTGTGAGGTGATATCTCATTGTGGTTGTAATTTGCATTTCTCTGATGACAAGCTATGTGGAACATCTTTTAATGTGTCTGTTGGCCATCTAAATTTCTTCTTTAGAGAACTGTCTATTCAGCTCCTCTGCCATTTACTTGGATTATTTGCTTTTCGTTTGTTGAGATGTGTGAGCTCTTTATATATATTATGGATGTCAACCCTTTATCGGACCTGTCATTTATGAATATATTCTCCCATACTGTAGGATACCTTTTTGTTCTATTGATGGTGTCCTGTGCTGTACAGAAGCTTTTCAGCTTGATATAGTCCAACTTGTTCATTTTTGCTTTTGTTTCCCTTGCCCAGGGAGATATGTTCATGAAGAAATCACTCATGTTTATGCCCATGAGATTTTTCCCTATGATTTTTTCTAAGAGTTTTATGGTTTCATGACTTACATTCAGGTCTTTCATCCATTTCGAATTTACTTTTGTGTATGGGGTTAGACAGTGATCCAGTTTCAGTCTCTTACATGTAGCTGTCCAGTTTTTCCAGCACCATGTGTTGAAGAGACTGTCATTTCCCCATTGTATGTCCATGGCTCCTTTATCAAATATTAATTGACCATATATGTTAGGGTTAATGTTTGGAGTCTCTATTCTGTTCCACTGGCCTGTGGCTCTGTTCTTGTGCCCATACCAAATTGTCTTGATTACTGTGGCTTTGTAGTAGAGCTTCAAGTTGGGGGACGAGATCCCCCCCACTTCATTCTTCCTTCTCAGGATTGCTTTGGCTATTCGGGGTCTTTGGTGGTTCCATATGAATTTTTGAACTATTTGTTACAGTTCATTGAAGAATGCTGTTGGTAATTTGATAGGGATTGCAACGAATCTGTACATTGCTTTGGGCATGATGGCCATTTTGATGATATTAATTCTTCCTAGCCAGGAGCATGGGATGAGTTTCCATTTGTTAGTGTCCTCTTTAATTTCTCTTAAGAGTGTCTTGTAGTTTTCAAGGTATAGGTCTTTCACTTCCTTGGTTAGGTTTATTCCTAGGTATTTTATTCTTTTTGATGCTGTTGTGAATGGAATTGTTTTCCCGATTTCTTTTTCTATTTGCTCATTGTTAGTGTATAGGAAAGCCACAGATTTCTGTGTGTTAATTTTGTATCCTGCAACTTTGCTGAATTCCGATATCAGTTCTAGTAGTTTTGGAGTGGAGTCTTTAGGGTTTTTTATGTACAATATCATGTCATCTGCAAATAGTGACAGTTTGACTTCTTCTTTACCAATCTGGATTCCTTGTATTTCTTTGTTTTGTCTGATTGCCATGGCTAGGACCTCCAGTACTATGTTGAATAAGAGTGGGGAGAGTGGGCATCCCTGTCTTGTTCCCGATTGCAGAGGAAAAGCTTTCAGCCTCCTGCTGTTCAGTATGATGTTAGCTATGGGTTTAATCATATATGGCCTTTATTATGTTGAGGTACTTGCCCTCTATACCCATTTTGTTGAGAGTTTTTTCATGAATGGATGTTGAATTTTGTTGAATGCTTTTTCAGCATCTATGGAGATGATCATGTGATTTTTGTCCTTTTTGTTGATGTGGTGGATGTTGATGGATTTTCGAATGTTGTACCATCATTGCATCCCTGGGATGAATCCCACTTGGTCATAATGTATGATCCTTTTGATGTGTTTTTGAATTTGGTTTGCTAATATTTTGTTGAGTATTTTTGCATCTACGTTCATCAGGGATATTGGTCTGTAGTTTTCTTTTTTGGTGGGGTCTTTGCCTGGTTTTGGTATTAGGGTGATGTTAGCTTCACAGAATGAGTTTGGGAGTATTCCCTCCTCTTCTTTTTTTTGGAAAACTTTAAGGAGAATGGGTATTATGTCTTCTCTGTATGTCTGATAAAATTCTGAGGTAAATCCATCTGGCCAGGGTTTTGCTCTTGGGTAGTTTTTTTATTACCACTTCAGTTTTGTTGCTGGTAATTGGTCTGTTTAGATTTTCTGTTTCTTTCTGGGTCAGTCTTGGAAGGTTGTATTTTTCTAGGAAGTTGTCCATTTCTCCTACGTTTTCCAGCTTGTTAGCATATAGGTTTTCATAGTATTCTCTAATAATTCTTTGTATTTCTGTGGGGTCCGTCGTGATTTTTCTTTTCTCATTTCTGATTCTGTTGATGTGTGTTGACTCTCTTTTTCTTTTAATAAGTCTGGCTAGAGGCTTATCTATTTTGTTTATTTTCTCGAAGAACGAGCTCTTGGTTTCATTGATTTTTTCTATTGTTCTTTTCTTCTCAATTTTATTTATTTCTTCTCTGATCTTTATTATATTCCTCCATCTGCTGACCTTAGGCCTCATTTGTTCTTCTTTTTCCAGTTTCGATAACTGTGACATTAGACCATTCATTTGGGATTGTTTTTCCTTCTTGAAATATGCCTGGATTGCTATATACTTTCCTCTTAAGACTGCTTTTGCTGCGTCCCACAGAAGTTGGGGCTTTGTGTTGTTGTTGTCATTTGTTTCCACATATTGGTGGATCTCCATTTTAATTTAGTCGTTGATCCAGTGATTATTTAGGAGCATGTTGTTTAGCCTCCATGTGTTTGTTAGCCTTTTTCTTTCTTTGTACAATTTCTTTCTAGTTTTATACGTTTGTGGTATGTAAAGTTGGTTGGTAGGATTTCAGTCTTTTGGAATTTACTGAGGCTCTTTTTGTGGCCTTGTATGTGGTCTATTCTGGAGAATGCTCCATGGGCAGTTGAGAAGAATGTGTATCCTGTTGCTTTTGGATGTAGAGTTCTATAGATGTCTATTGGGACCATCTGTTGTAGTGTGTTGTTCAGTGCCTCTGTGTCCTTACTTATTTTCTGTCTGGTGGATCTGTCCTTTGGAGTGAGTGGTGTGTTGAAGTATCCCAAAATGAATCCATTGCATTCTATTTCCTCCTGTAATTCTGTTAGTATTTGTTTCACATATGTTGGTGCTCCTGTATTGGGTGCCTATATGTTTATAATGGTTATATCCTCTTGTTGGACTGAACCCTTTATCATTATGTAGTGTCCTTCTTTATCTCGTTACTTTCTTTGTTTTGAAGTCTATTTTGTCTGATACTAGTATTGCAACACCTGCTTTTTTCTCGCTGTTGTTTGCATGAAATATCTTTTTAAATCCCTTGACTTTTAATCTGTGCATATCTTTGGATTTGAGGTCTCTTGTAAGCAGCATATTGATGGGTCTTGCTTTTTTATCCATTCTATTACTCTGTGTCTTTTGATTGGTGCATTCAGTCCATTTACATTTAGGGTGATTATTGAAAGATATGTACTTATTGCCATTGCAGGCTTTAGATTTGTGGTTACCAAAGGTTGAATGTTAGCTTCTTTACTACCTTACTGTCTAACTTAACTCGCTTATTGAGCTATTGTGAACACAGTTTCATTATGATTTCTCTCCCTTCTTATTTCTCCTCCTCCATTCTTCTTATGTTGGGTGTTTTGTTTTGTGCTCTTTTCTGTTCCTTTAAGACTTTCAAAAAGCACTTGCTTCTCTTTGTCCCAGGGGCGCTGGCCGCGGGGACCTGCTCACAGTTTTTAGTGTCCTGTTTCCCTAGTTTCCAGCATCTCATGTACACAGTGTGTCTGCATTCTGGTGCGGATGGCTAGGGCTAGCTATTTAGCAGTCCTGGGCTCCCTCTCACTCCCTGCTACGACTCAACTCTTCCCGCCGGGAGTTGGGGTAAGGTATGCTTGGGTCCCGCCGGGCCACGGCTTGTATATTACCCCTTTCACCAGGCACTGTTTTCTCGCAGGTGTGGATGTAGTCTGGCTGTTGTCTTGTGTCTTCTGGTCTCTCTTTTAGGAAGAGTTGTATTGTATTTTCAAAAATATATGTGGTTTTCGGAGGAGATTTCCGCTGCTCTACTCACACCGCCATCTTGGCTCCTCCCTCCTGTCTCTACAATTTTTAATACCCTAAATTATTTCTAAGACACAGCTGAAGTATTTTCCCAGATAAAGTAGGCTATAATATTAATTTGTTAAAAAATCTTAACTGCTAATATTGCTTAGTAAATAAAAAGTCGGATGAATTATTAGGGTGAAAGATAAGAAGAATGGGGAATTGAGATTAATTGAAACTTCAAGTCAAGTTTGACTTTTCCCTAATCACCTACATGCTTTCAGTTTTGCAGATCAGAGAATTCTTCATTTGTGATACTCTTTTAACTCCATCCCTTTCCATTTATTTTCATTGCCTTCATCTAAAGTCAGATCCTTAATATCTGGTATTAGATTCTTAAAATACTTCAGTTTCTTTTCCTCCAATTCTTCTTACACTGTAATATACATCAGTGTTCTTAAATTACTACTTTCCTGAAAGTTTTACTCTTCTCAGAAACCAACGTTGCATTTCTGTTATTTTCAAAACATAGTTTCCAAGCTCTTTCACTGATTATTCAGGGTTCTTTATCATCTAGTTCCAAGTAATGTACCTAATTTTTATGCAGCTGTATTAGTAATGAGTCTCAAACAGGATTTTATAATTCCAGCACTTTATTTACTCCTATTTGTTCCCTTGCACACATCATTGCTTCTAACCAGAATATCTTACCTTTAAATCTGATATATCTGTCTAACCCTCATACAAGTCCTATGTTCTCTATTACGCCAAGCCTAACCACTCCTGTTATAGTTCTCCCTGAAATTTTGCAGTATTTGTTACGTACACAGTTCATTGGTACTTAATCATATACTGCCTTTATATTGTCAGCTAAGTTTTCATACATGGAACTCATTTCCCTAGACAGGTGATATGGGTAGGGCATCTCTTATACTTCTCATCCTGATAGCACCAAATATATAGCATTGCACACATTTTTGGTGCTTAATTTTTACGTTTTGAATGAGCTTGTGGTAATGTGAGCTCATTTTAAATTTGGTCTTGTACAAAGTAAGATATTTATAAAAACTTCAGTTAATAAGAATTCCATTAGTTTGTACTTAATACAGAATTATGAAGGATTTTATGTTTGTTCCCTAAAACTTTTGTATACTCCTGATTGCTACTGAGTAGACTGACTGAATTATGAATTCTAGATTTTAAGTTTATTCATAATTAATATCTATTATTATTTTTCCTTCTTCTATTTATTTTTAATTTATATTCAGCACCACCACCCCCAGAAATAAGTACTCTAGGACCAAATACCTTGACTATCTCCTACCTCTGGGGAGAAAATCCTTTAAGTTAGCAAGGGTTGGGGTAGCATAACAACACATTAGTCTGAAATAAAGCTGTCTATTCCTTCACATGGGCCCAGACTATTAGAATTTAGAAATCCACCAAGATTCTACTAAATTAGTTCTTTACAGGGTAGCTTTGTCATTTCATTTAAAATGAAGGCCCAGATCACACACAAGTTAAAAAGCACCAAAAAGCAAAACCTATTTTATTTTTTAGTATCCACTATTTTTAATTATCCAGTGCTTTTGTTTAAATATCAACCTTTATTCCTAAGATCATCCAGAAACAGTAAAATAAAATCAATAAACATTTGTTTGATGAAAGTTTAAGTGAGATTAGCTTCCATTTCCATAGTTTACAATCACTACAAAATACTCTTGAAAAAAGAAAAATCTCTGTATCATGCATCTTTATTTTCTAAAAAAGTTCTCTAGTAATTTGAGATTTGGATGTAGCCACCATTACTGCATTAATAAATATATCTAGCTTTGGGTAGACCACTTAAAATTTTGGAACCCGTTTCTTTGAAAAACGAGAGAATATTCACTTTACCTACCTTCTGGTGTAATTGAGATACAACAACAGTAGGAAGTTGAAGGTACTTACAAATAAAGCACTACATCAATGCTATTGGCATACATTTATATTAAGTTGATCATTTATAAGATGATTATTAGATTTTTAAGTTATTCCTATGACAGCTACCATAATGCTTTATCCTTCCTCTGTTTTTATCCATTAATATGGACAACCAAGAAATTATTGTAAAAGAGCAGTAGAAGTGTATGTTACTACAGACACCAAAATACACACATTGTTTATGTACCCACTGAACTAATTTAGTTATTCTGGGATTGAAAAATGGTTAAAATCTTATGAGTTATTTAATTTTAAAGTGTAGTTGAAAGTTCATACTTGCACACAACACATTGTCTATGAAGCTGGAGAGCAGTGAACATGACAATAACAGAGTAGTTTCTCGGTGGAGCTTTAACAAGGCGACGGAATTTGTCTCCATTCATTCTTATTACAGGTCTTTTATTGGTCCATTCCATCAGCTGACTAACCTTTTCAGATAACACCACCTAGAAAAGACAAACGGAGCACACTGTTTGTTAATACTTTCAGCTGGGCATTTAATGCTCCTAGTTAACAGTTCCTCTTTAGGAACTTAAAACCAAGACTAACAGGAAGAGAGGTACACAGAAAACGTGAGATCTAAAAATAAAATTTGGTAATTGGGCCTGATGATGATAATTATTCTTAAAATATTATTTCATGATGAGATTTAATGAGCCACTACACTTTTTATTTACTAACAAACAAAATAATATAAAATCATAAAGCTTTTCATTTGCCAAAGATGCCAAATAATGTTAACTCAAACCCGCCAGCTAGTTTTATGTAGGATTTGCTTCTCAAAAAAAAAAAGAAAAAAAAACTACACCTACAAAGAAATTAGCTAGTAAAAACAATCTTGAAAAGAAATAATAATGTTGGAAGAACCACTCTGCCTGATTTTAAGGTTTACTATATAGTTATAGTAAGCAAAGCAGGGTGGTACTGATGAACAGATAGACACATAGATCAATGGAAGAGAAACAAGAACCCAGAAATAGACCTACAAATGTATAGCCAACTGATTTGTCACAGAAGTGCAAAAACAAATCAACAGAAGAAAGATAGCCTTTTCAACAAATGGTGCTGTAGCAACTGGATCCATAGTCAAGAATATGAAATTTGTACTAAACTTTCCACCTTATAGAAAACTAACAAAATGTATAACATACTTAAATGTAAAAATGAAAATAATAAAAATTTTAGGGAAAAAAAGTAGGAGAAAATGTTCAGGATAAGGGTAGGCAAAGGGTTCTTAGAGCTGACACCAAAAACATGATTCTTTTATTTTTTTTTTAAGGTTACATTGATATACACTCTTATGAAGGCTTCACAAGAAAAACAATGTGGTTACTACATTAACCCTTATTGTAGAGTCCCCTCCATACCCCATTGTAGTCACTGTCCATCAGTGTAGTAGGACCACAGAGTCCCTACTTGTCTTCTCTGTGCTACACTGTCTTCCCTGTGACCCCACACACACTATGTGCACTAATCATGATACTCCACAATCCCCTTCTCCCTCCCTCTCCACCTGCCCTCCCCCACGCCTCCCCTTTGGTAACCGATAGTCCCTTCTTGGAGTCTGTGAGTTGGCTGCTATTTCGTTCCTTCAGTTTTGCTTTGTTGTTATACTCCACAAATGAGGGAAATCATTTGGTATTTCCTTCTCTGCCTGACTTATTTTACTGAGCATAATACCCTCTAGATCCATCCATGTTGTTGCAAATGGTAGGATTTGTTTCTTTTTATGGCTGAAGAGTATTTTATTGTGTCTATGTACCACATCTTCTTTATCCGTTCATCTACTGATGGACACTTAGGTTGCTTCCATGTCTTGGATATTGTAAATAGTGCTGCAATAAACATAGGGGTGCATATGTCTTCTTGAATCTGAGTTGAAAAACATGACTCTTAAAGAGAAAATTGTTGATAAAGTGGACCTCATCAAAATTAAAAACTTTTGTTCTGTTAAAGACCCTGTTTCAAAGATGGAAAGACAAGCTACAGAGTGGGAGAAAATGTTTTCAAACCTCATATCTAACAAAGGATTAGCAACTAGAATATGTATTCTTAACTATCAAATCTCAACAGTGAAGAAAACACAAACAACTCAATTAGAAAATGAGCAAAAGATATGCAGAAACATTTTATCAATGGCAATCTATAGATGGCAAACACATGAAAAGATACTCAACATCATTAGCTGTTACGGAAATGCAAGTTCAGAGCACAATGCAGTATCACTACATACCTGTTACCGAAATAAAATAGTAACAATACGGAATGTTGGTGAGGATGTAGAGAAATTGGGTCTCTCATGCACTGCTGGTGGGAATGTATTATGGTACAGCACCTCTGGAAAACAGTTTGGCAGTTTCTTAAAAAATCAAGCAACTAACCATACACTAACTATATAATCCAGTGATTGCACTCCCAAACATTTATCCCAGAGAAATGAAAATTTACATCTATACAAAGAGAGCTACATTTTGTTTGTTTCTTTTTAATAGCCAGTCATCATGAGGCAATGGAAGAGAAGCATGGTGGTTCAACAATTTCAGTTTGAAATTAAAAGCAATCATAATTATTTATCTCCCTTATAATCCCTTTATCTCCACCCTTATGCTCAAACTTTACAAGAGTAGTAAAAAAACAGGAAGGGATAAAAAAGAACTGAAGATAAGAATTTTAATGCAGAGTTAATGCTAATTTATAGTTATTTTTTTTACAGGGATATACTTACTTATTAAGGCCTGGGAAATTATGGAGTGGTTCATTATTCAGAAGGATTTGACCAGTCATATTTCCCACTACTTACATTAAAATTTAGTCAGGGCACTGCTGTTCCAACTTTAAAAACAGTTCCCTCCCATTAAATTCAATCAGAGAACAGATGTAAGGATGTGCCTTTTCACTTTGGAAGTGGATGATGAACCTACTAGAGAGACAGCAGTCTTTGAAAGACAGCTGCCAGTAATACAAATGAGTTACCTCAGACTTAGGCTAAGAAAAAGTAATCCCTAGAACCAGTAAGAATAGCTTCTGTGGCTTTAGTCACCTCAACAATATTCTCAAAGAATGCATGTCCATATAAATCAAGAATAAAAATCAAACGAATAATCATAATTGACCTGATTGTTTATAGTTCATGATGCGTGATCAAAACCGAAAGTTCCTGTGATATGACTGCCCTTGCACTGTTCACCATGTAAGAACTTATTCACTATGTAAGAACTTCTTCACCATGTAAGAATTTGTTCCTTATGCTTCAGAAGATTGGAGACTGTTGAGAATTAGGCTTGGGGTTGATTAATGATTGTGCATTGAGTCCCCTATACAGAATTTTATTGTTGTTAACAACCACATGATCAATAAATATGAGAGATGCCCTCTCAAAAAAAAAAAAAAGAATGCATGTCCATTGGGTTGTAACTGAGCGACCCTAAATAGTTTTCCTAAATGGTCAAGGATCAAGAACACAAGCACATTAAAATCCCCACCTCTGCTAAATGTTTCACACTTTTTCCCTGTATTCTAGTGTAAGACCCAACGGCCTTATTCTGGTCTGCGCTTCCCCCCCAGTGAGGAGACGAACGCCACGGCAGATCGATGCAACAAGCAAGAGGTTTATTGTTATTCCAGCTAGCTGGGGTCCAAGTGTCTGCCCAACACAGCGGGTTTCAACAAGGACCCCGAGCACTCAGAGCCAAGGGTTTATATAAAGCATTTTCAAAGCACTTAACTCATAGTAATTTTCCACAGCTATACATTATTCTTGCAAGACATACATCCTGGGGTTAGGCAAGAGCAAGATAAGACCATTCCTCAATTGTCAGGGCGATTCTGCACGATAAGCTTGGTATGTAGGATTAACTGACCAAGGTTAGCTGACCAAGGGTCACCGCTGCCTTATTCCGGTATTCATGATTGATTATCTTGTTTTTCTCGGCCTTACCCAGTTCCAGTTCACACACACTCAGGAAATGGCTTTTAGGCCCTTAAGATGGCTACTCTTATGCTAACCTATTTCTATTCTTACATTTAACCTATTTCTATTCTTACATTCCCCTCTTCTTCTTGTATCTATTTCAATCATGAAACTAGGGGTCATCTGTTTGGTCAACACTCTGATAGTTCTGTCTCAACACTATGATTTGCACGGTGCTAATGCGTTCTTTGATAAAGGTAACTAGGCGGTTTAGGATGCAGGGGCCAAAAGTTCGAATTAATATTAAGATTATTAGTGGCCCTACTAGAGTAGAGATGAGGGTAGTGAACCATGGTGAGGAGTTGAACCAGGACTCAAACCACCCTTGGTTTTGTTCTCTTTCTCTTTTTTTTTTTTAGCTAACTCTTCTCTAACTTTGGCCATGGAGTCTTTTACTACTCCTGAATGATCTACACAGAAGCAACATTCTTCTTTACGGGCAGCGCACAGTCCGCCTTGTTGGAGGAATAACATGTCTAAACTTCTTCCATTTTGTAGGACTACTTAACTTCCGGGAATGAACACATGGAGTGACTCCTGTTTGGCAGGCCCACCACCCGTTAGATGGGGAATATAATAAGTTGGGGTGGTGTTTATTACTTCTGTCCTGTTGCAGAGGGAGGTGTAAGTTTTAGGAACTTTCTCAATGCAGGTTCCTTGCCCACTTACAGAGGATAAAGTGAGTCTTGGTCTTTTCTGCTGCCACCTACACTGGGAGGGGTCAGAAGACTGGTTGAGAGCATTAACAAATGCTATACCTTCATAGTAAGGGGGAGCAACATCATAGCATAACCAGCAGGAGGGAGTTAGCTCGGGATGGATGGCAAGGGGTCCTTGATTAAATAAAGATAATCTCCTGCCTTGATTTCTCTCTGGGCTACTGGCGCTTTGGTCCAGGCGCACATTAAAAGACTGCGTGCCCAGCCTCTAAGGTGGGCTGAGATATTGTATATTTGCTAAAGAATCCTGCCTTTTACTATGCCATCTACAGCTGGGTCTGCATGCTAAGTCAGTTTCTCAGCTTGCAAAATTATTTAGATCAGGAGGAAAGACAGCACATAGGCCTGGGCTTTTTAGTATGCTAAAGTGAATCTTATACACGATTACAAATGATTAGCATAATAAAGCATGTGCTACTCTTCTTTATCTGGGGAACATTAACTGATCTCACTGAAGAATGATTCTAGAGCTTAATGTTCAACATAGTTTTAGTAGGAGGGGGGTTTCCAGCATGTAGTTACGTTGCTCTGATTGCAAATCTCCTGCCTTGCTTTCTTCAGAGGCTCTCACTTTATTCTGTCTAAGCCTATGGTCCCTGTTTCATTCTCCCCTCTACAGATAGAGACCCTAGCTGCTGCTAGGGAAAGGGGGCGATGACCGCTCTGGCTGCTTCGTGCTGAGAAGGGGGCGCAGTAAAGGGCGCAGCTAGGTCTCCATCACTGGTCAGTTGAGAGGGCCTCAGAAGGCTGGCGCTTCTATTCTGGGTTTCGTTTCTATTACTATTTGCAGTTTTGTGGCTTCTAGGCAAGATAAAACAAATTGTGTTATTAGGTTATGTAGCAACATCTGGAGTTGGATTTTCCATTCTGGAAGGAGGCTGTGTTATTGAAACAATACTTTTTCTCTAAAATCACCCTCATTTTTATTAGAAGTAACCAGGTTAAGAAAATAATTAACAGCTGGCTTGATTATTTGCACAAGTGCAGCAAGAAGAGCAATTGATTACACAGGCTCTTTTAAATATGCTGGAACTTTTTGTAAGGAATTTCAGATTGAACTTTTAAAGGCCTCTTGAGGCCAGACAGCCAAGCCAGACTTGCCATCAGGCTTTGCCTGCAGTACCTGTAGATTTGGATGAATTCCTCTCTTCTCGAGGTCTCTGCACTTGCCAGGAAGTGACCTTCCTTACTCACCTGGTAAGGCTGCTGGGAACTCTGTAAGCAAGGTACCAGGCCAGTTCTTCCAAGGGGCTTTGTTGGCTTTATAAAGTCAATCTTAGTTCCTTAAAGTTGTTCACATCTGAATCCATGCACATGTCTCTCAGGTATGACATTCCAGTCAAAGCCCTGGCAGTATAACCAGTGTTCTTAATTAGTCTTCTCACAAGGAAAGCAGATTCTTATTGTACTCGTGCAAATAAACATACTGCCATGGAATACAAAAATAGTCACTGAAAGTTTTTAAACTCTGTAGGGATCAGGTAGAGAGAAGGATGTTTCAATTCTGCTTATAAAGATAGTCATTTACCAAACTGCTGTCAGCTTAAGAGAACAAGCTTAAAACACTTTATCAGCAACATTTGAAACAAAAAGACACAAAATCATTTTCTTTAGTTTATGTAATCTTATGTAACTAATACCTGTTCTGCTGAAATCTAGTTCTTTACTAGTTTAGGAATAACAAAACAGTGACTATAAATGACAAAAGACTTACAGATGACAATGGTTAAAGATCTGATGAGAGCTTACTGTAAGACAGTTGACATAAGGAAATTCTGATATTTCTGTAATACAAAACATTCAGTAACAAAGTTTAGCATCATTCTCTTTGACAGTGCTTTCCTGGTAAATATATATATATATCAGATAAATAAGCCAAATTAGTCAAATACTTTCTCTAATGAGAAAAAATTCCTCTGACATGTTCCAGGGGCCCTCTGGAAAATATCAGAGTTAACTAGAGGTAAAAGCACCTTTTTGCATTTAATTCTTTTAGAACTGTCTATCATTACACATTTATTGTCTATATACCCAATACAGTAAACGAGATATCTTAAAAAGGTGGGGCAGCAGGGGAGACTGCTGCTGTCAGTTTTTAAAGACAATATATACAAAGTCAAATTCTAGGTTACCAAGCATTCTTGAGAGAATGGTAGCAGATGGTAGATTATTCTGCTTTCATCTTTAGAAGGGGAAAAAAAGCTACAATAAGAATTCACATTTAGCTGAAAGAACTGTCTAAACTCAAGGCAGAGTATAATATCACCAGGCATACAAAAGACCTGTTAGAGATACATACAAAGAATGAATATGGCTATAGTCAAATTCAACTTAAAAGTTTAAGCAGAATCTCAAATTTAAATGTCTCTTTCACACAGATATTCAGATCTGACCAGAAATATGCTTTGAGATGAAAGAGATCAGGCATTTTACCTCTTCATTTAGGGATTGAGAAATGATGACCTTTGGCTTTCTAACCAGCCATTTCATTCATGGCGTCAATAGTGGGTTGTGGTGACATGGAAATGTATGCTGGATATTTGGATGGTTTAAAGATTATATACAATCAATAGCTTACAAACAGTGAAAATAATAAGAACATAACTCAGCATAAGTGTCCAAGACCAGATACAAAAAAGCAGAGAAAGTGCTTAAGTCTACAGGTCTTCCCTGAAAGCTTCAAGAATGTTACTCTTTAATAGTAGATAGAGCTTTTAATAGAATTTGCATAGCAGCTTATAAGACCATTTGCATTAAAAAATATGGAGAGTTCTCCATGTTTTCTTTTTAAACATACAAACATATCCACAGCATATAAATTAAACAAGAAGACCTGGTGGTTCTCAAAAAAATCTATTACAACCTTTCTCAAAAGTGGTCACACGTTTGTCCATCTAAACCTTTACAGTGAAACCTGTTTTTCTGGGAGAAACATAATCTTGTCCAGATTCTAAACAGTTTAATTTTTAAGAATAAATTTTGGTTTTGTTAACTAAGTGCATTTAATCAGCTAAAAAAATAGCTTTGTTACCATTCTGCTTAGGAGGATAAATTAAGAAAACAAATAATCAGTAACAACTTTAATCATCTGTTGGTTAGAGAGATTTTTCTACTTATAAAAATATAGGAATAAATAATTCAATTTCTCATGCCATGCAATCGTTTTCAATAACAAAATATTTCAAAGGCAAATAAAGGTTACACAGTTGTTAACAAACTTTAGCTTTTAGTCTTTTTAATATTAAGATTTCATTTAAAAAAAAATATTCTGGCAACTCACTGAGACTTTAAGCATGAGAAACTGCTTTGATAAAACAATTAGAGAACCTTTTGCAATCTTTCAACATTAAGAGCAGACTAACAGTTAAAAAAAACCTTTTTTTAAACTGGAAACAAGATTCTAATTTTGCTGTGTACTTGATATCAAGACTCACTTGCTTTAATTTCACAAAGCAAGACTATATCTGTAAGAATATAGTAATTTATTCTTCATTTGCCCCATGGTCTCAAGCACATAAGCCTGTGAGAATTATGCCTGGGCTTGCCTGGGTTTATTCCCCCTTATCTCTAAACATCCTGACCCTCCCCCAAAGCAACAGGCTGGGCGGATCCGCCACAACAAAAGGTACCACGCTGCTGCACCACACTGCTCTCTCTCTCTTTAAATAAATAGCTGTACTTTAGAACAAAGTTACTTTCTTTTATCAAAAAACACATTCTTTAGCATGCAGACGAGTTTTCATTCTTTATACCTTCTCTTATTAAAACATACATCTATGAACATATATTATCATTTTTGGAAATGTGCTTTACAACACAATTTCTCATTAGGCACAAAATATGTCTATATAACTTAGCAAACTTTAAAAATTTTGGTTACCACAAAAATTCTCAAGCTGTTTGCATACATACACACTGTTATACATTAATACAGTATTATTATTAAGATGTTTATTTGCCACACTTGTTTACTTATTTTTAGCAACCATGCCAGATTACTTAGAAAACTTTTACTAAACATTAGACAAAGTCAAGCTTTTCTTCAAGCATCTTCTTGAAATGTTTAACAGGTAACATCAACTTAAATGACTTTAAGTAAACTTTGGCAGCTGATAACCACAAGGACATGCCCGCCTCAGGCAAACCCAAATTAGCATTAATGCTTAACATTTTTTTTATCAGATTTTCTGGAAGTTTTAGAATGCCCAATTTTCACAAGCGCTTGTCTTTAAATCAATTTCATTAATACCATCCGGAGGTAGAAAGATATTTTCATTTACACACTTAGGGGGTCGTCTGAGTCTGTCCCATTTCTTATGTCAACAAGACTAAGACAAACACGACAAACAACAAACAGGCGCCTACAGAGAAGAATCTGCAGCGGCAAAACTGAAACTGAGTTGAGGGCCTGTCAGACTGCAGCGGCAGCTGACTTTCCTCACAGATGAAGACCTCGTCCTCCAGACAGAGGTAAGGGATGTCTCCCAAGACCCTTGGCCGGTGACCTGCCAGCGTGTCCACCTAAGTCAATGCTGACCCAGACACAGATTGGAGCTCCCACAGGCTTCATACAGGTTTCAGGCTTGTTCACGAACAAAAACACTGGGTGCGCTCACCATCCGGCAAGGCACTTTCTGATTAAACACAGAACGTTCTCACAGGTTTGACAAGAGACACACGGACACAAACACAGTAATACCTGGCCAGGGCAAGCCTCCGATCCTTGGCTTGTCGTTCCTCCGGGGGGGGGGCACGCAATCCCGGACAAGCCCCCAAATGTAAGACCCAACGGCCTTATTCTGGTCTGCGCTTCCCCCCCAGTGAGGAGACGAACGCCACGGCAGATCGATGCAACAAGCAAGAGGTTTATTGTTATTCCAGCTAGCTTGGGTCCAAGTGTCTGCCCGACACAGCGGGTTTCAACAAGGACCCCGAGCACTCAGAGCCAAGGGTTTATATAGCATTTTCAAAGCACTTAACTCATAGTAATTTTCCACAGCTATACATTATTCTTGCAAGACATACATCCTGGGGTTAGGCAAGAGCAAGATAAGACCATTCCTCAATTGTCAGGGCGGTTCCGCACGATAAGCTTGGTATGTAGGATTAACTGACCAAGGTTAGCTGACCAAGGGTCACCGCTGCCTTATTCCGGTATTCATGATTGATTATCTTGTTTTTCTCGGCCTTACCCAGTTCCAGTTCACACACACTCAGGAAATGGCTTTTAGGCCCTTAAGATGGCTACTCTTATGCTAACCTATTTCTATTCTTACATTTAACCTATTTCTATTCTTACACTAGCACTTACCATTCTAAGACACTTTGACATGTTTCCTTTTCTAGACTAGTAGCTACTAAAGAGCAGACACACACAGTACTTCACCATATAGTAGGCATTCAGGAGTGTACGAAATTTCTGTGTAATGGAACCCAACTGCTAATGGATTCATTTGCATACATTAGATAAGGAAGAAAAGATGATTACACATATAAACATTTACATGGAAATGGAACTTGTTTTTACCTTCAGGAAGGGAATAGTAACATAGATTCTACAAATGTATAACTTACCTTTAAAGCATGCCTGAACTCAGCCAATACTGAAAAAAAATTTATTTCCTGACTACACCTCTATAAATGATAGAGAAAGATGGCATAAAAATTAGTTTTGTAGCAGATACAAATTCCAGTAAAAGCCACAAAATGAGTATGTCACACATGGAAAACTGAATATAGACTCTAAGCCCATGGAGAAATATACACTCTCAAAAGAGTGGTATAACAAATAGTTACAAGACTTGCAGAACAATGAGTGATACAAAATAAATAGACCACTGGTAAAGGCAGTGGAAGAGAGTGAACTAGAAGGCAGGCTGGATAAAGAGCAAGCAGCAGAAGCTAGTTGTTCATCTTTAGTAACTGTCAAGAGTAGGGAATATTTAAATTAAGGTAAGCAGATTAAATCTATTCAGTTTGTCCAACAAAATTATTACTCTATGATACAGCCTTAATGATTCTCACAGCTTGGAATATTTAAATGGAGAACAATTTAAAAACATGCATTCTATGTTTTAAAGCAGTCATTAATTTTGTTATACCTTCTGATTAAATTCAACAGTTACCAGTAAATTCAAACATGATTTGGCTATTTTATTCGTCATGGCTACAGATTATTTTGGGGGCCATTTTAGAAAGAAAATGTAAAGCAGCAACAGCTACTGAAATAGTTTTAACTACTGTGTCGCATATTTGAAACTAATATAAGACTGTATATCAATGATACTTCAATAAAAAATGAAAAAAGAAAGTTTTATGTAGTCTACCTCTATTTAATCACATAGATAAATGACCATTCCAACAAAACAAATGTATGCACTTTGAATCAGCTATAAATGTATATGGTCTTAAACAAAAAAGTCTTGAATAGACTTTTACAACCAGATCTATGTAAAACATTTACAATATTCCTCTCCCTGTTTATTCACAGGGTGGAAAAACCAGATTTCTGGCTATTCAATCCCCAAACAATTTAGCAAGTAGAAATTAGCTCAAAGGAATTACAAATTCTCTTTAAAGCTCCTGTAAAATGGGATTATCATCTCAAAAAACTGCTTAATACAGAGGCAATCAGGTTACTTTTTGAGTTCATTCATTTCCTTTAAACTGAAGACAGATCACAATAAAAGATGAACTAGTTTCAAACTTTTACAATAAAATGACATGAACATAGTCTGGAACATGATAATTAGAAGTTATAATACTATTCACAATGATCTAATGTTTTACTGTTGTTAATATTTTAGTGTATCTTAAAGTAAGCCTATCTTGAACTGAGTTCATGGAGAAAATAGCAGCTACTATTTGGATTGCACTGTATATATAAGGCAGCAACTTCTCTCCTTATAGAGTATTTAATCCAATTCCCCAAACAACACTCTGAGGCAAACACTCTATTTTTATGGTCATTTAACTGTTGAGTAAACAGGATCTAAGAGGTTAAGTAACTTGCCTAAAGCACCACACTCAGTAAGACAGAGCTAGGATCCAGAACAACCCAGGATCGTTCCAAATCAGGGTTTCTCAATAGCAGCACTCTGGACTGCTTCAGGCAGATAAACTCTGGTGTGGGCGCTGTCCTGCAGTTACAGGCTGCTGGGCAGCATCCCCGACCTCTACCCAGTAGATGCCAGTAGCACCCCTACCCTCAGCTGCTACCACAGCCAAAAAGGTCTCTAGACATTGCCAGGTAACTCTTGGAAAGCAAAATTCCCTCCTCTCTTGCTGAGAACCATAGTTCTAAACTGAAAAGAATTTCCACAGTATAATCTAAGTTTTTACAATCTTAATATGTATTCAAAAAAAATGTTTTTATTTATTACTGGTCAGAACACAATATTAAAGCTTTGGTGGTAAAGCAACTCAAAACATTTACAGGGCAAGCCCTTAGTGTAATGGACAATAAACTTTCTAGCCTGGTCTTTCTCAAAGTGTGGTGGTATAAAGGAGCCTGTTAAAAATGCAGACTTCCAGATTTCATCATCCAATAAATTTGGTTGATAGGTCCAGGATAGGTTCCAAGAACACGCAATTTTTTTTTTTTTTTTGCTATGAATCCAGACCCCTCACCTCTTTTTATTTTAAGTTAAAGTCTCATTGACTGACACTTTTAAGATGGTTTCAAGTACAGGACACAGTGGTTCAACAGTCTCCCATATTACCAAGTCCTCACCCCCTCCACTGCCACCACCATCTATCAACATAGTAAGATGTTAATGAGTCATTAATTGAAGAATACAGAATTTTAACATGTACCTCAAATGATTCTTTATATACATTTAAGTTTGAGAACTACTGCTTTACATTCTAATTCTTACAGGTAGGGTCCACATGTTATTTAAATTTCTGTGCATGCTATGCATAGAAATTAAACTTTTAGCCATTCAAATGATAAACAGAAAAACACACCATTCCTAATAATAAACTACCACCTGATCTTCCTGGAATGGTTGAAGAATGTGATATATTCTAGTACCTCAAATACAACACCATATTAATTCCTAGACACATCTTTCACTAGTCATCTTTTTTCTTCGCTAGCATGTGCTTTCATAAAGAAATTTATCTTTTCTTCACATTTGAGTCAAACGTTTTCTTGATTGGAGTCAATCTCTAGTCTCAAAGTTCTTCCTTAGGGTGCCTCTCATCCACTGTCAAGAGCCCAGTGGTTCTAAAAGATATGGCTCAGAAATAAAATTTTTTCTATAGCCTTTACACTAAGTCCCACTATTCACCCTCCATATATTCTTTAATCTTCCAAAGTCAAACCCTTCAAAAGTTAGGGATTAAAATGTTACCTGTTCCCATCAGGTCTTTCTATTTACTCTTAACTACTTTAAAATTATTAGCAAGAACCACATTTTCCAAGGACTATAATACAGAAAAGTAAGAGGTCTATCAAGTTTATCTCAGCAACTCAAAAAAGCAACTGATTTGGAAACAACTCCTATTGCAAATACTTTTTCCACTAATAGTTTAAAAAAACATTACGAAAATGTATCCACCCAGTTTTTTATTTACATTGGATATATTTACTCAAAGCAAAATACAGGCTTACTATGGAAAAACATTAAATGTATATGCAAAGACTTTTTCCCTGTCTAGGAGTATATTATTTATATTCAGTGATTCAAATAAAACAAAAAGAGCTATAATATTTGTAATTAAAATATAATACCTACAGATTTAAGTAAGATTAAAGTCTTTCTCTTCCTTTGAAACTTCAACTTTGGTTAGTCTGGCCACAAAATAATCTCACTAACAGGAAGTCAATTAATATCTCTAATCATGTCATTAATAAACAAGTGATGAACATTTTAGGGCTTGCAAGTGATTAAAAGGGCCAAGAAAGGGCAGTGAGACAACAGTTTAATTTCATTCTACCTGCTTGCATAATATTTACCTAAATTACCTCTAGCAAAGTAGATTAAGCCTTAACAACTACAAATTCTCCTACTATCACTGAACATATATGAAAATAGCATATAGGAACCCTTTACCATTTAAAGCTAAAACCGGATCCTGCCGTCAAGATTTCTTTTGAATTTCAGAAGTAGTAAAGCTAATCATCACAAGTCTGAAGTCCTCTAAAATACACGCCCTTCCTCCAGCCCAAACTAATTTGATTGTGTCTGTGTTCTAGACCATCAGGGTTTATTATAATAATTCTTGATATTTTTAGCTTTCCTGATCATCTTCAGGTATTAGTAAAATTAAATCCCTGGTTAAGTAATACATTTCCAACTCCATCCTTGAACTAGGAGTGAAACTGAACAGACCTGGAAACATAATTGGCAGTTAATGACTGAAAGACAGGGAGCATAGGAGAGACCACTTCTAATCCTTAAATGCCATCTGTTCCATTCTCAGCTCACCTACTTAGTGGACAGGACTGAAATAATACCACTGTCCCCTGTCCTTGATGTTTTATTTTTGGGGGGTGTCTCAATCTGTTTGTTTTACAACTACTACTGAGCCTTTGGTTCTTAGTAATGAGGTATATTCTAAAGAATTGCAGGGGTTTTGCACATGTGATACTGTTCATGTGTCAGCGCGCTCAAAGAAACGTCAGAGAATGTAGAAGTTTTTCCAATAATAGTAGCCTGCCTTGTTAAAATAGGCAGGTAACTCTATTTTCTGAATAATCTTCATAAAAACATTACAAAAGATTAATTGAGAAAAAAGTTTACTATCACAGAGGAACAAAATCATATTTTATTTTCTAATATTCATCTAGTGTCTTCTACATGCCTGATACTGCATTAGGCACTTTACAGCCCTAATCTCATTTTATTTTCATAATACACAAAGAATTAGGTATTTTCTCATTTCACTGACAAGGAAAATGAGACTCCGAGTAACTTGCTAAAGATCACTTGGGTTGAATTAACATACATGCTCTTCAAAATGTTTACAGAAATGTCTGGAAAACTGAAAAACGGGAGCAAAAAAACTATCTGCCATATAGCATTATTATGATCATTTCATAATGCTTCAGTATGCTTTGTGTATTCACTCTTTTCCATATTTCATATTGTCTCTATTACAGATTCCCAGAAATAAATCAGGAAATATGGATAATTTTATCAAGGGCCATGCTGTTTCACTTTTATCATGTTTTCTCCCTAAAACACCACCAGCTGCAAGCACAAGCAACTTCCCTTCTACTACAGGGGAGATATAATTCACCATAAAAAATAAAGCAAGTAACTGCAAAACACAAGCCTTTGTGGCCTAGCAAAGAGCATGGTCCTTCAAGGACAACCAGTTAGGCAGTTATTGCAATAGATGTGCAAGAGTGAAAAGGGTACAAACATTGGGCATGATGGGAAGTGAGTAAGAATCTAATTCCTTTAAAAAGATGTCTTATTGAGATAAAATTTACACAAGATAAAACCCACCATGTTAACCACTTTAAAGTATGTAATTCATTGCTGATTCCTTTTTAAAATAGTCTCCTTCCTGCTAGGCCTTTTTGCTTCTAGGTCAGTGAAAGATTGAATGTATAAATATAGTTTAACTGCTATAAATACTAATTTTAAAAAGTCTTCACTTCTTTATTAAAAGAGTTAAATGGTCATTGCAAAAATTCAGACAATACCAGTACATAAGATCAAAAGTGAAAGTGCTCCCCTAATGAAAAATTTCAACTACTCAGAGACAGCCACTGTTTAGCAGACTGTTGTATATCTTTACAAAGATTGCTGTATACATATACGTACTTATATAATGTGTCTTTTTAAACATAAAAGGCTTGTCGAATATAAAATTATGCATTGCTGTTTTATCCATGTAAAAATGGCTTGACCCCTCCTAATAAAACGCACATCAATTTCTACTTCCAGTGTATGAGCCTGCTCACTTCACCATACCTTTGAAAACTGTATTTTTTATTTTGCTTTTTGCCAATCTAACAAGTAACTCTTCCTTTTAATTTGATGGCTTGCTTTTTTTTATGGAGTGGTTCAAACATTCAGAAACAAGCAAGTTCTTTTTAAATTAAGCACAAGTTGACAAGCATCTGAGATATTCAAACGGTATTTTAAAAGTGCGTGTACAGGTATTGTGTACTAGACGAAGGACAGAATGTACAGGAAAGAGAATAAGGCTGACTAACCTAAGGGTTTAGTCCTTGTTTTGCAAGAGTTAACTGTGTAAGCTTAGAACTCAGCTCTCCTCATCGATAAAATTAGAAAGGATAATTGCTAGTAATTTTTAATTTCTAAGAGCATATGGCCCTAAGTCACAATGTTTCAAAATATAATGTTAAAATTGCTTCTGCTCGGATTGGTAAATAATACTATATCTCCTCCACTTGCCAAAGCCAGTAAAATTCAACAAGGACGGGTCTCAGTTTTGCTCACTTTGTATACCAAACAACGAGAACAGTCCCTGGCATGCTTGTTACTTGGTAAATGACTGAGAATGATTTAAGAGCCTCCACTCTGGTAAACTGCTTTGAATCAATTACTTGGATAGTGCAGTAAACATGGCATAGTTTCACTCTCAGTTTCTTACATTCCTGGAGCAAAAATACTACAATGTAGCTCTTACACGACTATAAGAGAGTCACATCTACGAACAGCAGGAAGACTCAGACACTCTAACCCGTGGACCTAATCCGAACTTCCCACCACCTGATGGGGGCCCATACTTGAAGAAATGTCAGAATTCGTAAACTCGTACCTTTGTATATGAACAGGCCTACAGAAGATAAATTGTCACCTACCCCAACCCACTCTCACACTCTACATCCCCAGAAGACAAGGAGTTCATTTCTTTTCTCGCGAACCCCACAACTCCAAAATCGGCGCAATCAGAGCCAGCTCACACAACGAGAGGAGAAAAGGGATCAGGGATCGCGAGGGAGAGCACAGACACTCTCAAGCCCCACTCACTGGGAAGAGCCCGTGTTTCTGGAAACAGCGTCCTCACCTCTTTCTTTCTTTGGGCAGAGACTGAAGGAACCCTGTAAACGATCAGTAGCGCCACCGCCATGATCGCAGAGACACACCAAATCCACCAACGCGCTGCCATATTCCCTCCTCTCCGTCCTAGAAGCGAAACTTTCCTCGGGCTGGGTCCGAGGGTTGGGCGTGAGAACTGGCAAACCAGCCCCTTGCCCCTCCTCATTGGTCCAGCTCAGCCCCGCTGGGCGACCTCTCACATTACGTCAAGGCGCTCTGCTGTTAGACGCCCGCTAAAAGACAATTCACTTCTAATTGGTTTCCATTAGCCAATAGAAAAAGGATAATCTGGAGATTTTTCATTGGTTCTTTTAGGATGATGGGCCGCCCCTTTCATATACGTTAAAAAAAGATGCACGCAGCGGCTCCTCCAATGCGCTTGCGCACTTGGGAGTCGTTGCAGCTTTTTGCAGTTCAAAATGGCTTGAGGTTGCTAAAACGGATTGTTTTCTGTCTCATTTAAGTCTTTGAAATCCACCTCGTTCGTGTAGTATCCTACAAAAATTGGACCTAGCTAAGGCATTGATAGGAGCTATCTTAGTCCTTATTCTGCCTCCAAAGAATTTCAAATAAAAATGAAAACGAAGTAAAAGGAAAGTAAAGGTATGCTTAATATCACTGAGAGATTTTTAAGAGTAAATGAACAAGAGCTTGTCGGATACCTTCTATATCCCAGGAACTGTGCCATGTGCACTGAACGGAGCGGACATCAAAAGTTACTTCTTAAAAGTTTTTATTTATTCATGACATAGAAGTTGAACTTGATTTATTAAGGCACCAAGAAAGACTGACATTTCGAGTTATAGACAGCAAATGCCTTGTTTTTTATGTGTTATTATTCCCTTTGGGGAATGGGTGAAAACCTCAGGTTGTAAGGAAGCGTTTCTCTCTTTTTAAAGTGTTTGTGTCAAAGTAGGTTTTCATTAAACTTTCAATTCCCCTATCTAAAAAATAATGAAAATCCTACAAAGCTGCAGAAGTTTCCATTTATTTTGGCCCAGTTCTGTTTATCATGGTGGGTTGTAAAACTGGGATGATTTTACTAGAGACTAATAATATACTGAAGAGGAAAAACAAAATCAATTGTCTATAATTTAGATTTATTTTGATGGTGTGGAACATAATATGACTACTCTTTTGGCCCTACTTGGAAACACATACACAGAAGAAATTAATTTCATTGTGTTGGAGAGACAAGAGATGGGTATGGAAGGGAAAATAACTGGTTCTGAAGTGAAGTGATCTAGAGAGATGAAAAAAATTTAAACGTTTACAGACACAGACAATAATAAGAAAAAAAGAAAAGAAAATTACACTGAGACATGCTGTATAATTTCATTTCTATGTCATTCTAGAAATGGCAAACTCAGGGACAGAGGACAGATCATTGACTTCAGGGACTGGAGGTGGAAAGGACGGTTGACTACAAAGTGACCACACAAGGGGATTTTTGTGGAGATGGAACTGT
The DNA here is from genome assembly GCF_030020395.1 of Manis pentadactyla. NCBI lineage: Eukaryota > Metazoa > Chordata > Mammalia > Pholidota > Manidae > Manis > Manis pentadactyla. The sequence continues at coordinate 69,655,097 of NC_080038.1, forward strand.
TCTGTTCTTAACTGTTGGGGTGGTTACACTAGACATCACACAAATCTCACAGAACAATACACCAAAAACAGTGAATTTTCTGTGTGTAACTTTAACAAATAAAAATTATGGTAAAAATTTAAAGTACATGGAGAAATCTCACCTATTGTGTTGGCAAAAATTCAATATCTGCTGTCATCGAGGGTGTGGGGAAACAGGCACCCTCATATATTCATTGCTAGTGGGAATGCAAAAGGGTACAACATCAACAGAGGGTAATTTGAAAATAATTAGCAAAACTACATATGCATTTATCCTTTGACCAAGCAATCCCACTTATAGGAATCTAATGATAAGAAAATACATGTGCACAAAGTCATTCATTTCAGCACTATTTGTAACTGAAATATTCTCAGTTACCTAAATGTTCAAATCCAGGAGACTGATTAAATATACCAAGGTACATTGTTGTTTTACAAACTGGTGCAGGTGCACACAGGGCAAGGAGAGACCAAAGAGAAGAAAGAGGCAGACCATTCTAGTTTAATAGGTGGCAGTTTTAATAAACAAGGGAATTTAACAGGCTTGTCTTGGGAGGCTGCAAGACAAGTAGATCTCTGCACTTGCCCACTAGAATTGTGAGACTTTATGGAGAGGCCTTAACAAGGTTTACCCAAGTATACTGTCCAAATGGTCTCAACAACACCTTACTCTCACAAGGCTATGTCCTTGGAACAGCTCCACTGTGGAAACAGTAGGCAGCATGTACAGTCCAAGGACAGAGGAGGCAGTAAAGAGCATTTGATTTCCCAGATCCAGCTCAGAGGTTAACTGGCGGTCACATCCACTGAGTAACACCTCCAACATGCATAAACACCAGGGAGTACTTCACAATTATAAAAAAAGGAATGAGGAAGAGTTGTATAAATGATATGGATTTTCAAGATCAATTGTTAAGTGAAAAACACCAAAGTGCAAAAGAATATATGTATTATGCTACATTTATATTAACTAGATATTATTTATGTATAATTTATATATAATATTTGCTCATTTTTGAGAAAGAAAGTATGAAGCTTAAATCAGAAACTAACGAAACTGGTTACCTAGAGGAGGTGGAGGAAATGGAGTGGACTAGTTATGGGAGAGAATGATATTTCTCTAGGCACACCAGTTTGTACAGTTTTGACTTTTGGAATAATGTTAATACTTTTTAAGTAATCAAAATATAAAGCCAAATCATTTGGTTTTGTAAGATGAGAAAAGTTCTGGAGATGGACGGTGGTGATGGTTGCACAAAAATGTGAATGTACTTATGTTATGAACTGTAAACTTAAAAATTGTTGAACATGGTTAATTTTATGTTATGTATACTTTACCACAGTTTTAAAAGTAAATTAAAAAAATTAAAAATCAAATAAGTAAGAATGGGGGAAAAAACTTCAATTGAATATGAACAGCAAAAAGGAAGCCCAACTCTATTTCAAATGAAAAACAACCACACTGAAGAGAAAAAGAACTGAATAACTTATGAACACACTACTTTGATTATATACCAGTAGTCTGAAAAAAGAATAACTACAAGCAAACCTTGAACTCTACTAAAGTACATTTGTTTTTCATAGTGATATGAGTATAGCAATTCTAAAATATATTGTGTGTAAAAATATAAAAACATCGATGTTGCTGTGAGCCAGTATTCTCACTGTTGAAGGAGGGAGATACAAACATGAAATGAGGGAAAGTAAAGAATAACTTTTTGGGTTGAACTGGGATTAGAGATGTTAATAAAAACTGCCTCTTAACATAGATCTGTAGCACTATTAATTGCAAGGACTAAAAGTGATGACACTCCAATATTAATGAGCACACCTAATGCCAAATGTAGGTTGCTAAACACCATCACTGAAAGAAATTAAAGCTCCTTTGAGAAATGACTGATTGCAGAACTGGGGCAGGGAAAGTACAAGATAAGCCTTGAACATCTTGTGTCAGAAAAGAAAGACATGCTCAGAAAAGTGATGAATATGTCAAAAAAGACATATAAGCCAGCTTGAAGGGAATTCTATTGAACACATCTGGGATTTTCAGTCATTAAAATGAACCAAAATAAACAAATAACTCAATTAAAAATAGATAGAGGACCTGAACAGAGATTTTACAAGGAAGAAATACAGATGGTCAACAGGCACATGAAAAGATGCTCCATATTGCTAAACATCAGAGAAGTGCAAATAAAAACTGCAATGAGATATCACTTCACACCAGTCAGAATGCTCACAATTCAAAAGACAAGAAATAACAAGTAGATTGTATTAAAGATGGCAGCATGAGAGGTGAGACAGAGACCTCTTCCTAAAACCACATATACTACGAAGGTATAATTTAATACAACTAATCCTGAAAGAGGTAATGAAAAGGGATAGACAAAGAGTACAAAATATGATACTAATGTATAAAGAATGGAGGAGGAAGAAAAGGAGGGAAAAAAAACAACCTATAGATTGTGTTCATAATAGCATACTAAGTGAGTTAAGATAGACTCTTAGATAGTAAGGAAGTTACCCTTGAACCTTTGGTAACTATGAATCTAAAGCCTGCAATGGCAATAAGTACATACCTATCGTTAATCACCCTAAATGTAAATGGTCTCAATGCACCAGTCAAAACACATAGAGTCACTGAATGGATAAAAAAACAAGACTGGTCTATATGCTGCCTACAAGAGACTCACTTCAAACCCAAAGACATACACAGACTAAAAGTGAAGGAATAGGAAAACATATTTCACACAACTAATAGGAAGAGAAAAGCAGGTGTTGCAGTACTTGTATCAGACAAAATAGACTTCAAAACAAAGAAAGTCTCAAGAGACAAAGAAGGACATTACATAATGATAAAGGGTCAATCCAACAAGAGGATACAACCATTATAAATATCTATGCACACAACACAGGAGCACCTATATATGTGAAACAAATACTAATAGAATTAAAGGAGGAAATACAATGCAATGCATTCGTTTTAGGAGACTTCAACACAACACTTGATAACCAGACAGAAAATAAGGTGCTGAACAACACACTAGAACAGAAGACCCTGAACAACACATTAGAACAGGTGGACCTATCATACATATACAGAAGTCTCTACCCAAAAGCAGCAGGACACATTCTTTTCAAGTGCACATGGAACATTTTCCAGAATAGACCATATACTAGGCCACAAAAAGAGCCTCAGTAAATTCAAAAATATTGAAACTGTAAAAACAACTTCTCAGATCACAATGGCATAAAACTTGAAATAAACTTCGCAAAGAAAACAAAAAGGCTCACAAACACATGGAGGCTTAACAACATGCTCCTAAATAATCAATTGATCAATGACCAAATTAAAACAGAGATCAAGCAATATTTGGAGACAATTGAAAACAACACCACAATGCCCCAACTTCTGTAGGATGCAGCAAAGGCAGTTCTAAGAGGGAAGTATATAGTAATCCAGGCTTATTTAAAGAAGGAAGAACCATCCCAAATGAATAGTCTAAAGTCAAAATTATTGAAACTGGAAAAAGAAAAAAAAATAAGCACAAAGTCAGCAGAAGGAGGGACATAATAAAGATCAGAGAAGAAATAAATAAAATTGAGAAGAATAAAACAATAGAAAAAATTAATGAAACCAAGAGCTGCTTCCTTGAGAAAGTAAACAAAATAGATAAACCCCTAGCCAGACTTATTAAGAAAAAAAGAGAGTCTACACACACAAACAGAATCAGAAACAAGAAAGGAAATATCATGACGGACCCCACAGAAATACAAAGAATTATTAGAGAATACCATGAAAATCTATATGATAACAAACTGGATAACCTAGAAGAAATGGACAACTTTCTAGATAAATACAACCTTCCAAGACTGACCCAGGAAGAAACATAAAATCTAAACAGATCAATTACCAGTAATGAAATTGAATTGGTAATAAAAAAACTACACAAGAACAAAACCCCTGGACTGGATGGATTCACCACTGAATTATATCTGACATTTAGAGAAGACATAATACCCATTCTCCCTAAAGTTTTCCAAAAAACAGAAGAGGAGGGAATACTTCCAAACTCATTCTATGAGGCCAGCATCACTCTAATACCAAAACCAGGCAAAGACCCCACCAAAAAAGAAAATTACAGACCGATATCCCTGATGAACATTGATGCAAAAATACTCAACAAAATATTAGCAAACCAAATTCAAAAATACATCAAGGGGATCATACACAATGATCTGTCGGGTCCCTTCCCTGTCTCTGACCCACAGATGATGGAAGAGACACGATTGGTCATCGAAGATCATAAGGAGCAGCCAGGGGACTCAAGGCGGGACAGTGCAAGAGTGGTGCCGAGAAGGCATATCTCATATTTATTGTGAAATGGTTGTTAACAACAATATTGGGGTTTCCATGCACAATCATTAATTAAGTCCAACTCTCAGCAGTTTCACCTTCTGAAGGATAACGAACAAATCCTCATGGTGAACGAACACAGAAACTCTTTCTGTCTTGGCTACTGTTTCTTTCTTGACTATGAATCATGAACCATAAATAAACCATCAAGGCAAAAGTGCTTATACATATGATTTTTATACTTTATATATAAATTCCCACAATGATCAAGTGGGATTCATCTCAGGAATGCAAGGATGTTACAACATTCGAAAATCCATAAACATCATCCACCACATCAACAAAAAGGAGAAAGACCACATGATGATCTCCATAGATGCCAAAAAAGCTCTTGACAAAATTCAACATCGATTCATGATAAAAACTCTCAACAAAATGCATAAAGAGGGCAAGTACCTCAACATAATAAAGGCCATATATGACAAACCCACAGCCAACATCATACTTAACAATGAAAAGCTGAAAGATTGGGAACAAGACAGGGATGCCCACTCTCCCCACTTTTATTCAACATAGTTTTGGAGGTCCTAGCCATGGCAATCAGACAACACAAAGAAATAAAAGGCATCCAGATTGGTAAGGAATAGTTGCAACTGTCACTTTATGTACAATGACATGATATTGTACATAAAAAACCCTAAAGACTCCACTCCAAAACTACCAGAACTAATATCTGAATTCAGCAAAGTTGCAGGATACAAAATTAATACACAAAAAATGTTCATTCCTATACACTAACGGTGAACTAGCAGAAAGAGAAATCAGGAAAACAATTCCATTCAGAATTGCATCAAGAAGAATAAAATACCTAGGAATAAACCTAACCAAGGAAGTGAAAGACCTATACACTGAAAACTACGGGACACTCCTAAGATAAATTAAAGAGGATACTAATAAATGGAAATTCGGAGCTCTCTTGTCCCCTCCAGGCATGAGCCAAGAGTGCTATTCTGTCACTGTATCTCTAAATAAAAGCCTCTCCCTGGCTCTCCAACCTGGGGTGCTTGATAAGCTCATTCTTTGACTCCACAAACAAGAACCCTGGCATCATCTTTGGGTGCTCCTCCGGGATACCTTCGGAGGTGAGTATTGGCATTCAAGCCTGCATTTTCTTTCACTGTCCTTATAGAAGGACGCCTTCTATGGCACACAACATTGGGCACTCGTCAGCCACTTAAATGGGAGTAGCTCCGCTGCTGTTCTCAAAGTCTCGAGCGACAGTTACCCCTGCGTCTCCCTCAGTGGATCCACTGTCTCCCTTGAGAGATGGGAAAGTCAGCTGAGTGGAGGCCAGGATTCCCCTTCAGAGGCATCTACTTGGATGTGAGGGACTGAGGAAAGCTGTGGGCAACTGCAAGAGTCTAGGCTGAGGCTACACTTCAGCAGTTTCTCAAAGGTCCGCGTGTCTGGAATCAGAACAGACAGCCCGACTGGGTATCCATAAGGAGTGTCTGTCTGACTTCTCGCCTGCTTTTTAAGGTCTCCCTGGCCTCTGAGTGAAGCAAGGATGCACTTCATTACCTTTACACGCTTTATGTGTGCTTCTAACTTCATCAATTTCAAGGAACCCAATGCTCACCACTGCAAGGCAGGAGATCCATGCTTCGCTCTTATTCCTGACTAAATGCTGTACTTTATAAAAGTTTTATTTTGGTATCATTAATCTACAATTACATGAAGAACATTATGATTACTAGGCTCCCCCCTTCACCAAGTCCCCCCCACATATGCCTTCACAGTCACTATCCATCAGCGTAGTAAGATGCTGTAGAATCACGACTTGTCTTCTCTGTGTTGCAAAGCCCTCCCCGTGCCCCTGATACACTATACATGCTAATTGTAATACCCCCTTTATTTTTACCTGCCCTTGTCCCTCCCTTCCCACCCATCCTCCACAGTCCCTTTCCCTTTGGTAACTGTTAGTCCATTCTTGGGTTCTGTGATTCTGCTGCTGTTTTGTTCTTTCAGTTTTCCTTTGTTCTTATACGCCACATATGAGTGAAATAATTTGGTATTTGTCTCTCTCCACCTGGCTTATTTCACTGAGCATAATACCCTCTAGCTCCATCCATGTTGTTGCAAATGGTAGGATCTGTTTTTTTCTTATGGCTGAGTAGTATTCCATTGTGTATATGTACCACATCCTCTTTATCCATTCATCTACTGATGGACATTTAGGTTGCTTCCATATCTTGGCTATTGTAAATAGTGCAGCAATAAACATAGGGGTGCATCTGTCTTTTTCAAACTGGGCTGCTGCATTCTTTGGGTAAATTCCTAGAAGTGGAATTCCTGGGTCAAATGGTATTTCTATTTTGAGCATTATGAGGAACCTCCATACTGCTTTCCAGAATGGTTGAACTAATTTACATTCCCACAAGCAGTGTAGGAGGGTTCCCCTTTCTCCACAACCTCGCCAACATTTGTTGTTGTTTGTCTTTTTGATGACGGCGATCCTTACTGGTGTGAGGTGATATCTCATTGTAGTTTTAGTTGACATTTCTCTGATGACAAGCGATGTGGAGCATCTTTTCATGTGCCTGTTGGCCATCTGAATTTCTTCTTTAGAGAACTGTATTTTCAGCTCTTCTGCCCATTCTTTAATTGGATTATTTGCTTTTTGTTTGTTGAGGTGTGTGAGCTCTTTATATGTTTTGAATGTCAACCCTTTATTGGATCTGTCATTTATGAATATATTCTCCCATACTGTAGAATACCTTTATGTTCTATTGATGGTGTCCTTTGCTGTACAGAAGCTTTTCAGCTTGATATAGTCCCACTTGTTCATTTTTGCCTTTGTTTCCCTTGCCTGGGGAGATATGTTCATGAAGAAGTCACTCATGTTTATGTCCATGAGATTTTTGCCTATGTTTTTTTCTAAGAGTTTTATGGTTTCATGACTTACATTCAAGTCTTTGATCCACTTCGAATTTACTTTTGTGTATGGGGTTAGACAGTGATCCAGTTTCATTCTCTTACATGTAGCTGTCCAGTTTTGCCAGCACCATCTGTTAAAGAGACTGTCATTTCCCCATTGTATGTCCATGACTCCTTTATAATATATTAATTGACCATATATATTTGGGTCAATGTTTGGAGTCTCTATTCTGTTCCACTCGTTTGTGGCTCTGTTCTTGTGCCAGTACCAAATTGTCTTGATTACTGTGGCTTTGTAGTAGAGCTTGAAGTTGGGGAGTGAGATCCCCCTGCCGGAAGCCATGCTACTCAAGCTATGTAGCGAAGCTTAGGCTGGAAGAAGACCCCCATAAGGAAGGGGCCTTTGCAGCTGGCTCCCTCTATTACCCACCTTGATTTTGTTATTTTCCATTATACTATTGGCTTTTGTTTTTAACTGCATTGTTGCCAAAGACTAAGCTAACCTTTGCTAAGCAGCACGGAAAAGATGAGAACATAAAGTTCCCAAAAGCTTTTCAGTACAGTGCTCCTGAAGAATAGAACACGCAGGGCCAAATGGCGATCTTAGCATAAAGTATCGAAACCTGCTGTTAGTCAAACATTGACCACCCCATTTCCACTGAGAATGCCCCCCTTGTTTTGCTAGCGAAACTAGTGATAGAAAGTTTTATAGAAATAAAGTCATGAAAGGGGTGGAAGATGGCGGCATGAGTAGAGCAGCGGAAATCTCCTCCCAAAACCACATATATCTATGAAAATATAACAAAGAAAACCCTTCCTAGAATAAAGACCAGAGGACACAGGACAATATACAGACCACATCCGCACCTGAGAGAACCCAGCGCCTCACGAAGGGGGTAAGATATAAGCCGAGCGCCCATCCCCCCAACTCCCAGCGGGAGAAGAATAGGCAGAGCGGGAGGGAGACGGAGCCCAGGACTGCCGAACACCCAGCCCCAGCCATCTGGGCCAGAGTGCAGAGCACTGGATACTAGGAAAATAGGGCAGAAAGAATAGTGAGCGGGCACCGGAGGCCGGGCGCCGGAGGACATAAGAAAAGCGCGTGACCAATTATTATTATTATTTTTTTGCTGTTTTGTTTTGGCGAGCACTTTTTGGAAGTCTTAAAGGGATAGGGACCCCAATACTAGGGAAACAGGGCAGCAAGAACAGTGAGCGGGCACCGGAGGCTTGGCGCCGGAGGACACCAGAAAAGCGAGTGACCACTTTTTTTTTTTTTTTTTTGGTGGTCGTTGTTTTGGTTTGGCGGGTGCTTTTTGGAAGTCTTAAAGGGGCAGGGTGGGACACTTAATCCAGAGGTAGGGAATCTGGGGATCTCTGGGCACCCTAACTCCTGGGCTGCAGGGAGCAGGGAGGACCCTTATGGAGATAAATAGCCTCCCAGCCGCTCCCGCTCCAACGCAACTCCACCACTTTGGAGTAGCTGCTCGAGCCAGGCCACACCCGCAGCAACAGCGGAGATAAACTCCATAGCAGCCGGGAAGGAAGCAAAAACCCTGTCTGCGCGCAGCTGTGCAGCACAAGCCACTAGAGGTCGCTGTTCTCCCAGGAGAGGAGGGACACAAACCAACAAGAAAGGAAGTTCTTCCAGCCGTCACTCGTCCCAGCTCTGCAAACTATTCCTATCACCATGAAAAGGCAAAGCTACAGGGAGACAAAGATCACAGAGACAACAACAGAGAAGGAGACAGACCTAACCAGTCTTCCTGAAAAAGAATTCAAAATAAGAATCATAAACATGCTCACAGAGATGCAGAGAAATATGCAAGAGAAATGGGAAGAAGTCCGGAGGGAGATCACAGATGCCAGAAAGGAGATCACAGAAATGAAACAAACTCTGGAAGGGTTTATAAGCAGAATGGATAGGATGCAAGAGGCCATTGATGAAATTGAAACCAGAGAAGAGGAATGCATAGAAACTGCCATAGAGAGACACAAAAGGATCTCCAGGAATGAAACAATATTAAGAGAACTGTGTGACCAATTCAAAAGGAACAATATCTGTATTATAGGGGTTCCAGAAGAAGAAGAGAGAGGAAAAGACATGGAAAGTATCTTAGAAGAAATAATTGCTGAAAACTTCCCAAAAATGGGGGAGGAAATAATCGAACAGACCACGGAAATACACAGAACCCCCAACAGAAAGGATCCAAGGAGGACAACACCAAGACACATAATAATTAAAATGGCAAAGATCAAGGACAAGGAAAGAGTTTTAAAGGCAGCTAGAGAGAGAAAAAGGTCACCTATAAAGGAAAACCCATCAGGCTAACATCAGATTTCTCGACAGAAACCCTACAGGCCAGAAGAGGATGGCATGATATATTTAATGCAGTGAAACAGAAGGGCCTTGAACCAAGGATACTGTATCCAGCACGACTATCATTCAAATATGATGGTGGGATTAAACAATTCCCAGACAAACAAAAGCTGAGGGAATTTGCTTTCCACAAACCACCTCTACAGAACATCTTACAGGGACTGCTCTAGATGGGAGCACTCCTAGAAAGAGCACAGCACAAAACACCCAACATATGAAGAATCGAGGAGGAGGAATAAGAAGGGAGAGAAGAAAAGAATCTCCAGACAGTGTATATAACAGCTCAATAAGAGAGCTTAGTCAGAAAGTAAGATACTAAAGAGGCTAACCTTGAACCTTTGGTAACCACGAATTTAAAGCCTGCAATGGCAATAAGTACATATCTTTGAATAGTCACCCTAAATGTTAATGGGCTGAATGCACCAATCAAAAGTCACAGAGCAATAGAATGGATAAAAAAGCAAGACCAATCTATATGCTGCTTAAAAGAAACTCACCTCAAACCCAAAGACATGTACAGACTAAAAGTCAAGGGATGGAAAAACATATTTCAAGCAATCAACAGCGAGAAGAAAGCAGGGGTTGCAGTACTAATATCAGACAAAATAGAATTCAAAACAAAGAAAGTAACAAGAGATAAAGAAGGACACTACATAATGATAAAGGGCTCAGTCCAATAAGAGGATATAACCATTCTAAATCTATATGCACCCAACACAGGAACACCAGCATATGTGAAACAAATACTAACAGAACTAAAGGGGGAAATAGACTGCAATGCATTCATTCTACAAGACGTCAACACACCACACACCCCAAAGGATAGATCCACCGGGCAGAAAATGAGTAAGGACACGGAAGCACTGAACAACACAGTAGAGCAGATTAACCTAATAGACATCTATAGAACTGTATATCCAAAAGCAACAGGATATACATTCTTCGCAAGTGCACATGGAACATTCTCCAGAATAGACCACATACTAGGCCACAAAAGAGGCTCAGAAAATACCAAAAGATTGAAATCCTACCAACCAAATTTACAGACCACAAAGGCATAAAAATAGAAGTAAACTGTACAAAGAAAACAAAGAGGCTCACAAACACATGGAGGCTTAATGACACACTACTAAATAATCAATGGATCAATGACCAAATCAAAATGGAGATCCAGCAATATATGGAAACAAATGACAACAACAATACTAAGCCCCAACTTCTGTGGGACACAGCAAAAGCGTCTTAAGAGGAAAGTATATAGTAATCCAAGCATATTTAAAAAAGGAAGAGCAATCCCAAATGAATGGTCTAATGTCACAATTATCAAAATTGGAAAAAGAAGAGCATATGAGGCCTAAGGTCAGCAGAAGGAGGGACATAATAAAGATCAGAAAACAAATAAATAAAATTGAGAAGAATTAAACAATCGAAAAAATCAATGAAACCAAGAGCTGGTTCTTCGAGAAAATAAACAAAATAGATAAGCCTCTAGCCAGACTTATTAAGAAGAAAAGAGAGTCAACACATATCAACAGTATCAGAAACGAGGAAGGAAAAATCAGGACGGTCCCTACAGAAATACAAAGAATTATCAGAGAATACTATAAAAACCTATATGCTAACATACTGGGAAACCTAGGAGAAATGGACAACTTCCTAGAAAAATACAACCTTCCAAGATTGACCCAGAAAGAAACAGAAAATCTAAACAGACCAATTACCAGCAACAAAATCGAAGCGGTAGTCAAAAAACTACCAAAGAACAAAACCCCCGGGCCAGATGAATTTACCTCGGAATTTTATCAGACATACCGGGAAGACATAATACCCATTCTCCTTAAAGTATTCCAAAAAATAGAGGAGGAGGGGTTACTCCGAAACTTATTCTATGAAGCTAACATCACCCTAATACCAAAACCTGGCAAAGACCCCACCAAAAAAGAAAACTACAGACCAACATCCCTGATGAATGTAGATGCAAAAATACTCAACAAAATATTAGCAAACCGAATTCAAAAATACATCAAAAGGATCATACACCATGACCAAGTGGGATTCATCCCAGGGATGCAAGGAGGGTACAACAATTGAAAGTCCATCAACATAATTCACCACATCAACAAAAAGAAAGACAAAAACCACATGATCATCTCCATTGAAGCTGAAAAAGCATTTGACAAAGTTCAACATCCATTCATGATAAAAACTCTCAGCAAAATAGGAATAGAGGGCAAGTACCTCAACATAATAAAGGCCATCTATGATAAACCCACAACCAACATTATATTGAACAGCGAGAAACTGAAAGCATTTCCTTTGAGATCGGGAACTAGACAGGGATGCCCATTCTCTCCACTGTTATTTAACATAGTACTGGAGGTCCTAGCCATAGCAATCAGACAAAACAAAGAAATGCAAGGAATCCAGATTGGTAAAGAAGAAGTTAAACTGTCACTATTTGCAGATGACATGATACTGTACATAAAAAACCCTAAAGACTCCACCCCAAAACTACTAGAACTGATATCGGAATACAGCAAAGTTGCAGGATACAAAATCAACACACAGAAATCTGTGGCTTTCCTATATACTAACAATGAACCAACAGAGAGAGAAATCAGGAAAACAACTCCATTCACAATTGCATCAAAAAAAATAAAATACCTAGGAATAAACCAAACCAAAGAAGTGAAAGACTTATACTCTGAAAACTACAAGTCACTCTTAAGAGAAATTAAAGGGGACACTAACAGATGGAAACTCATCCCATGCTAATGGCTAGGAAGAATTAATATCGTCAAAATGGCCATCCTGCCCAAAGCAATATACAGATTTGATGCAATCCCTATGAAACTACCAGCAACATTCTTCAATGAACTGGAACAAATAATTCGAAAATTCATATGGATACACTAAAGACCCCAAATAGCCAAAGCAATCCTGAGAAAGAAGAATAAAGTAGGGGGGATCTCACACCCCAACTTCAAGCTCTACTATAAAGCCATAGTAATCAAGACAATTTGCTACTGGGACAAGAGCAGAGCCACAGACCAATGGAACAGACTAGAGAATCCAGACATTAACCCAGTCGTATATGGTCAATTAATATTTGATAAAGGAGCCAATGGACATACAATGGCGAAATGACAGTCTCTTCAACAGATGGTGCTGGCAAAACTGGACAGCTACAAGTAGGAGAATGAAACTGGACCATTGTCTAACCCAATATACAAAAGTAAACTCAAAATGGATCAAAGACATGAATGTAAGTCATGAAACCATTAAACTCTTGGAAGAAAACATAGGCATAAACCTCTTAGACATAAACATGAGTGACCTCTTCTTGAACATATCTCCCCGGGAAAGGAAAACAACAGCAAACATGAGTAAGTGGGACTATATTAAGCTGAAAAGCTTCTGTACAGGAAAAGATACCACCAAAAGAACAAAAAGGAACCCTACAGTATGGGAGAATATATTTGAAAATGACACATCCGATAAAGGCTTGACGTCCAGTATATGTAAAGAGCTCACATGCCTCAACAAACAAAAAACAAATAACCCAATTAAAAAATGGTCAGAGGAACTGACCAGAAGGTTCTCCAAAAAAGAAATTCAGATGGCCAACAGACACATGAAAAGATGCTCCACATCGCTAATTATCAGAGAAATGCAAATTAAAACTACAATGAGGTATCACCTCACACCAGTAAGGATGGCTGCCATCCAAAAGACAAACAACAACAAGTGTTGGCGAGGCTGTGGAGAAAGGGGAACCCTCCTACACTGCTGGTGGGAACGTAAATTAGTTCAACCACTGTGGAAAGTAGTATGGAGGTACATCAAAATGCTCAAAACAGACTTACCATTTGACCCAGGAATTGCACTCCTAGGAATTTACCCTAAGAACGCAGCAATCAAGTTTGAGAAAGACCAATGCACCCCTATGTTTATCGTAGCACTATTTACAATAGCCAAGAATTGGAAGCAACCTAAATGTCCATCGCTAGATGAATGGATAAAGAAGATGTGGTACATATACACAATGGAATACTACTCAGCCATAAGAAAAGGGCAAATCCTACCATTTGCAGCAACATGGTCGGAGCTGGAGGGTATTATGCTCAGTGAAACAAGCCAAGCGGAGAAAGAGAAATACCAAATGATTTCACTCATCTGTGGAGTATAAGAACAAAGGAAAAACTGAAGGAACGAAGTAGCAGCAGAATCACAGAACTCAAGAATGGACTAACAGTTACCAAAGGGAAAGGGACTGGGGAGGATTGGTGGGTTGGGAGGGATAAGGGGGGCGGAGAAAAAAGGGGGGTATTAAGATTAGCATGCATGAGGGGGTGGGAGAAATGGGGGGGTTGTACAACACAGAGTAGACAAGTAGTGATTCTACAACATTTTGCTATGCTGATGGTCAGTGACAGTAAAGGGGTATATACAGGGGACCTGGTATAGGGAGAGCCTAGTAAACAAAATATTTGTCATGTAAGTGTAGGTTATTAATAAAAATAAAAAAAATGTAGTTCCTGTGTGGTGACCTCCAATGAGTTCTACACAATGATGTAAAGCGCATATAAAAGTGTAGGCAAACGGTTTGTTTGTGTTTATACAGAGGATCAAAGCCTAATTTGGCTACCCCGAAAATGAACTAAGATATGATATGAAAAAGAACTTCCTGCATCAGCACTCTCAGAAAGACACATGCCAGAAGATGATCATCAAAATACCCCAACAAAGATCCACACACTGCTACAGGTGTAGATGCACTCATCCCACCAGTTCCTGTACTTGCCATGGGAATGAAGAAGGAGATATCTAAGCTGGCCTGTGCATACAGTAAAACAACAAATTTGACTGGATCTATACTTTTGGAACTCAACCAAGAATTAGGAGAAATGCAAATTGTAGCCCTCCAAAATCTTAGAACTACAGACTATTTACTGTTAAAAGAACATATGGGATGTGAACAGTCCCCAGGAATGGGTTGTTTTAATTTGTCTGATTTCTCTCAGACAGTTCAAGTTCAGTTGGACAATATCCACCATATCATAGATAAGTTTTCACAAATGCCTAAGGTGCCTAACTGGTTTTCTTGGTTTCACTGGAGATGGCTGGTAATTACAGGTATGCTTTGGTTACATAACTCTACTCCTATTATGTTAATGTGTGTGCACAATTTAAGTAGTAGTTTAAAACCTATACATGCTGAAGTTACTCTACAAGAAGATATGTCAAAGAAATAATCAATCTTCCCAGGTTTTCTTCTGCCTGCTACTTCTATAGCTTTTCTTCTTCCTTCCTAACTACAACCCTTAAATAGAATTCGTGCTTCATATCGAATTTACCGAGTATCATAATTCTTCCAAGTGGTAAAGATACCTCAAGACAAATGCTGGGTATAGAAGCCACAGGGCATAAATATTCAAAGAAGTAAAAAGCTAACCTTTTCAAACAATAAGGCTTCTCTCTCACTTACCAACTTAACATTTCCCTGTATGGCCCCGGAAGATGACTGGTTAGCCAGAGACGTGTAAGATTCCTCAAGGGAGGAACAACCTAAGACAGGCACAGTCGCAGGGGTGCCATCAGGTGAGAAATTGTGGATCAACAGAGGTGAGGCTTAGAACCTCACCCTCCCTGTTCTGAGAGAAATCTTCTGCATATGTGGATGTTTTATGGCCCTTGTCTAGCTTGGATCAACACATAGTCTACAGGCACACACCTGATCGTCTACATTTGCTCTCTTACAACACTAAACTATGTTTTCTACCTTTATCTTGTATCTACCTAGCACTTCAGCATTTTATTAAAAATAATAATAATAAAGAGGGAAATGTGGTATCCACATATAAATCAAGTATAAAAATCAAATGAGTATTCATATTTGAACTGACTGTTTATAGTTCATAATGCATGAGCAAAACCGAAAGCTTCTGTGATGACTGCCCTTGTACTGTTCACCATGTAACTTATTCACTATGTAAGAATTTGTTCTCCATGTAAGAACTTGTTCATTATGCTTCAGAAATTTGGAGACTGACGAAAATAAGGCTTGGGGTGGATTAATGATTGTGCATTGAGCATTGACCCCCGTATACAGAATTTTATTGTTGTTAACAACCATTTAATCTATAAATATGAGAGATGCCCTCACACAAAAAATATATATATATACACACTTCCAATTGTAAAATAAATAAGTAGAGGCGGAGCCAACATGGCGGCGTGAGTAGGACAGTGGAAATCTCCTCCCAAAAACATATATACTTTTGAAAATACAACAAACACAACTAGCCCTAAAAGAGAGATCAGAAGACGCAGGACAGTGGCCAGACTGCAGCTACACCAGCGAGAACCCAGCGACTGGTGAAAGGGGTAAGATACAAGCCCCGGCCCGGCGGGACCCGAGCGCCCCTCCCCCCAGCTCCCGGCGGGAGAACAATAGGCAGAGCGGGAGGGAGACGGAGCCCAGGACTGCCGAACACCGAGCCCCAGCAATCCGGGCCAGAGCGCAGACACAGTACATGCCCAGGGGGCCCTGGATACTGGGGGAACAGGGAGTAAGACCTCTGAGCGGGTGCTGAAGCTGATGCCCCTGTGACAAAGAAAAGCGGGGGCTTTTTGAAAGTCTTAAAGGGACAGGGACTTAAAAGCTTGATGGAAACAACCCAGGTCACAGTACAGCAGCTGGAAATTACAGGGAAAACCGGGTGCACTAACCCCCTGGGCAAAAGCTCTGAGACCCCTCATGGAGGCAAACAGTCAAGCAGCCCCCCCATCCATTACCCCACCGGGTGCTGCGAAAGCAGAGAAGCAGACTGAGACAAATTCCGCCCCCAGAAAGGGAAATTTCTCCCTTCCGGCCGGGCAAGACACAAAGACCCACTCTACACGCAATTACCCAACACAAGCCACTAGGGGTCGCAGTTGTCCCAGTAAAGAAAGGCCAGTAGCAAGTGAAAATTTTGGCCCTCCCAGCTGACAGTCAATAGCACCTGACAACATGAAAAGGCAAAAAAATATGATCCAGACAAGACTAACCCAGACAGCTTCAGCATCTGCTACATCTTCCCCTGAGAAGGAATCTGGGGAGATAGATTTAGCCAGTCTACCTGAAAAAGAATTCAAAACAAAAGTCATAACCATGCTGATGGACTTGCAGAGAAATATTCAAGAACTAAGGAAGGAGAATTCAGAAATAAAACAAGCTCTGGAAGGACTTCAAAACAGAATGGATGAGATGCAACAGACCATAAATGGACTAGAAAACAGAGAACAGGAACGCAGAGGAGCTGATGCAGAGAGAGATAAAAGGATCTCCAGGAATGAAAGAATTTTAAGACAGCTGAGTGACCAATCAAAAAGGAACAATATAAGAATTATAGGTATTCCAGAAGAAGTAGAGAGAGAAAAGGGGATAGAAAATGTCTTTGAAGAAATAATTGCTGAAAATTTCCCCAAACTAGGGGAAGAAATGGCCTCTCAGACCACAGAGGTACACAGAACTCCCATGACAAGGGATCCAAGGAGGGCAACACCAAGACACATAATAATTAAAATGGCAAAGATCAAAGACAAGGACAAAGTATTACAAGCAGCCAGAGAGAAAAAAAAGGTTACCTAGAAAGGAAAACCCATCAGGCTATCATCAGACTTCTCAACAAAAACCCTACAGGCCAGAAGAGAATGGCATGATATACTTAATGCAATGAAACAGAAGGGCCTCGAACCAAGACTACTGTATCCAGCACGAACATCATTTAAATATGAAGGAGGGATTAAACAATTTCCAGACAAGCAAAAGTTGAGGGAATTTGCCTCCCACAAACCACCTCTACAGGGCATCCTACAGGGACTGCTCTAGATGGGAGCACTCCTAAAAAGAGCACAGAACAAAACACCCAACATATGAAGAAGGGAGGAGGAGGAATAAGAAGGGAGAGAAATAAAGAATCATCAGATTGTGTTTATAATAGCTCAACAAGCGAGTTAAGTTAGACAGTAAGACAGTAAAGAAGCTAACCCTAAACCTTTGGTAACCACAAACTTAAAGCCTGCAATGGCAATAAATTCATACCTTTCAATAATCACCCTAAATGTAAATGGACTGAATGCACCAATCAAAAGACACAGAGTAATAGAATGGATAAAAAAGCAAGATCCATCCATATGCTGCTTACAAGAGACTCACCTCAAACCCAAAGACGTGCACAGACTTAAAGTCAAGGGATGGAAAAAGATATTTCAAGCAAACAACAGAGAGAAGAAAGCAGGTGTTGCAATTCTGGTATCAGACAAAACAGACTTCAAAATAAAGAAAGTAACAAAAGACAAAGAAGGACATTACATAATGATAAAGGGCTCAGTCCATCAAGAGGATATAACCATTATAAATATATATGCACCCAATACAGGAGCACCAACATACCTGAAACAAATATTAACAGAACTAAAGGAGGAAATAGAATGCAATGCATTCATTCTAGGAGACTTCAACACACCACTCACTCCAAAGGACAGATCCACCAGACAGAAAATAAGTAAGGACACAGAGGCACTGAACAACACACTAGAACAGATGGACCTAATAGACATCTACAGAACTCTACATCCAAAAGCAACAGGATACACGTTCTTCTCAAGTGCACATGGAACATTCTCCAGAATAGACCACATACTAGGACACAAAAAGAGCCTCAGTAAATTCCAAAAGATTGAAATCCTACCAACCAACTTTTCAGACCACAAAGGCATTAAACTAGAAATAAACTGTTCAAAGAAAGCAAAAAGGCTCACAAACACATGGAGGGTAAAAAACACGCTCCTAAATAATCAATGGATCAATGACCAAATCAAAATGGAGATCCAGCAATATATGGAAACAAATGACAACAACAACACTAAGCCCCAACTTCTGTGGGACACAGCAAAAGCAGTCTTAAGAGGAAAGTATATAGCAATCCAAGCATATTTAAAAAAGGAAGAGCAATCCCAAATGAACGGTCTAATGTCACAACTATCAAAATTGGAAAAAGAAGAACAAATGAGGCCTAAGGTCAGCAGAAGGAGGGACATAATAAAGATCAGAGAAGAAATAAATAAAATTGAGAAGAATAAAACAATAGCAAAAATCAATGAAACCAAGAGCTGGTTCTTCGAGAAAATAAACAAAATAGATAAGCCTCTAGCCAGACTTATTAAGAGGAAAAGAGAGTCAACACAAATCAACAGTATCAGAAATGAGAAAGGAAAAATCACAACAGATCCCGCAGAAATACAAAGAATTATTAGAGACTACTATGAAAACCTATATGCTAACAAGCTGGGAAACCTAGGAGAAATGGACAACTTCCTAGAAAAATACAACCTTCCAAGACTGACCCAAAAAGAAACAGAAAATCTAAACAGACCAATTACCAGCAACGAAATTGAAGCGGTAATCAAAAAACTACCAAAGAACAAAACCCCCGGGCCAGATGGATTTACCTCGGAATTTTATCAGACATACAGGGAAGACATAATACCCATTCTCCTTAGAGTTTTCCAAGAAATGGAAGAGGAGGGGATACTCCCAAACTCATTCTATGAAGCTAACATCACCCTAATACCAAAACCAGGCAAAGACACCACCAAAAAAGAAAACTACAGACCAATATCCCTGATGAACGTAGATGCAAAAATACTAAACAAAATTTTAGCAAACCGAATTCAAAAATACATCAAAACCATCGTACACCATGACCAAGTGGGATTCATCCCAGGGATGCAAGGATGGCACAACATTCGAAAGTCCATCAATATCATCCACCACATCAACAAAAAGAAAGACAAAAACCACATGATCATCTCCATAGATGCTGAAAAAGCATTTGACAAAGTTCAACATCCATTCATGATAAAAACTCTCAGCAAAATGGGAATAAAGTGCAAGTACCTCAACATAATAAAGGCCATCTATGAAAAACCCACAGCCAACATTATATTGAATAGCGAGAAGCTGAAAGCATTTCCGCTGAGATCGGGAACTAGACAGGGATGCCCACTCTCCCCACTGTTATTTAACATTGTACTAGAGGTCCTAGCCACGGCAATCAGACAAAACAAAAAAATACAAGGAATCCAGATTGGCAAAGAAGAAGTCAAACTGTCACTATTTGCAGATGACATGATACTGTACATAAAAAACCCTAAAGACTCCACCCCAGAACTACTAGAACTGATATCGGAATACAGCAAAGTTGCAGGATACAAAATCAACACACAGAAATCTGTGGCTTTCCTATATACCAACAATGAACCAACAGAAAGAGAAATCAGGAAAACAACTCCATTCACAACTGCATCAAAAAAAAATAAAATACCTAGGAATAAACCTAACCAAAGAAGTGAAAGACTTATATTCTGAAAACTACAAGTCACTCTTAAAAGAAATTAAAGGGGATACTAACAGATGGAAACGCATCCCATGCTCATGGCTAGGAAGAATTAATATCGTCAAAATGGCCATTCTGCCCAAAGCAATATACAGATTTGATGCAATCCCTATGAAACTACGAGCAACATTCTTTAATGAACTGGAACAAATAATTGAAAAATTCATATGGAACCACCAAAGACCCCGAATAGCCAAAGCAATCCTGAGAAAGAATAAAGTAGGGGGGATCTCACTCCCCAACTTCAAGCTCTATTATAAAGCCATAGAAATCAAGACAATTTGGTACTGGCACAAGAACAGAGCCACAGACCAATGGAACAGACTAGACAATCCAGACATTAACTCAGACATATATGGTCAATTAATATTTGATAAAGGAGCCATGGACATACAATGGCGAAATGACAGTCTCTTCAACAGATGGTGCTGGCAAAACTGGACAGCTACATGTAGGAGAATGAAACTGGACCATCGTCTAACCCCATATACAAAAGTAAACTCAAAATGGATCAAAGACCTGAATGTAAGTCATGAAACCATTAAACTCTTGGAAGAAAACATAGGCACAAACCTCTTAGACATAAACATGAGTGACCTCTTCTTGAACATATCTCCCCGGGCAAGGGAAACAACAGCAAAAATGAACAAGTGGGACTATATTAAGCTGAAAAGCTTCTGTACAGCAAAAGACACCATCAATAGAACAAAAAGGAACCCTACAGTATGGGAGAATATCTTTGAAAATGACACATCCGATAAAGGCTTGACGTCCAGAATATATAAAGAGCTCACACGCCTCAACAAACAAAAAACAAATAACCCAATTAAAAAATGGGCAAAGGAACTGAACAGACGGTTCTCCAAAAAAGAAATACAGATGGCCAACAGACACATGAAAAGATGCTCCACATCGCTAATTATCAGAGAAATGCAAATTAAAACTACAATGAGGTATCACCTCACACCAGTAAGGATGGCTGCCATCCAAAAGACAAACAACAACAAATGTTGGCGAGGCTGTGGAGAAAGGGGAACCCTCCTACACTGCTGGTGGGAATGTAAACTTGTTCAATCATTGTGGAAAGCAGTATGGAGGTACATCAAAATGCTCAAAACAGACATACCATTTGACCCAGGAATTGCACTCCTAGGAATTTACCCTAAGAATGCAGCGATCAAGTATGAGAAAGACCAATGTACCCCTATGTTTATCGCAGCACTATTTACAATAGCCAAGAATTGGAAGCAACCTAAATGTCCATCGATAGATGAATGGATAAAGAAGATGTGGTACATATACACAATGGAATACTACTCAGCCATAAGAAAAGGGCAAATCCAACCATTTGCAGCAACATGGATGGAGCTGGAGGGTATTTTGCTCAGTGAAACTAGCCAAGCAGAGAAAGAGAAATACCAAATGATTTCACTCATCTGTGGAATATAAGAACAAAGGAAAAACTGAAGGAACAAAACAGCAGCAGAATCACAGAACTCAAGAATGGACTAACAGGTACCAAAGGGAAAGGGACTGGGGAGGATGGGTGGGTAGGGAGGGATAAGGGGGGGAGAAGTAGGGGGGTATTAAGATTAGCATCCATAGCGTGGTGGGAGAAAGGGGAGGGCTGTACAACACAGAGAAGACAAGTAGTGATTCTACAACAGGTTGGTACGCTGATGGACAGTGACTGTAAAGGAGTATATAGGGGGGACCTGGTATAGGGGAGAGCCTAGTAAACAAAGTATTCGTCATGTAAGTGTAGATTAATGATTAAAAAAAAAATGTAGTTCCTATGTGGTGACCTCTAATGAGTTCTACACAATGATATAAAGGGCATATAAAAGTGTAGGCAAAGGGTCTGTTTGTGTTTATACAGAGGATCAAAGCCTAATTTGGCTACCCCGAAAATGAACTAAGATATGATATGAAAAAGAACTTCCAACATCAGCACTCTCGGGAAGACTCATGACAGAAGATGATCAGAAAAAAAAGAAAAAAAAAACTCCAACATAGATCCACGCACTGTCACAGGTGTAGATGCACTCATCCCACCAGTTCCTGGACTTGCCATGGGAAAGATGAAGGAGATATCTAAGCTGGCCTGTGCATGCAGTAAAACAAAAATTGGACTGGATCTATACTGTTGGAACTCAACCAAGAATTAGGAGAAGTGCAAATTGTAGCACTCCAAAATCTTACAACCACAGACTATTTATCGTTAAAAGAACATATGGGATATGAACAGTCCCCAGGAATGGGGTGTTCTAGTTTATCTGAATTCTCTCAGACTGTTTAAGTTCAGTCGGACAATATCCACCATATCATAGATAAGTTTTCACAAATGCCTAAGGTGCCTAACTGGTTTTCTTGGTTTCACTGGAGATGGCTGGTAATTACAGGTATGCTTTGGTTATGTAACTATACTCCTATTATGTTAATGTGTGTGCACAATTTAATTAGTCGTTTAAAACCTATCCATGCTGAAGTTACTCTACAAGAAGATATGTCAAAGAAATAATCAATCTTCCCAGGTTTTCTTCTGCCTGCTACTTCTGTAGCTTTTCTTCTTCCTACCTAATCACAACCTTTAAATAGAACTCGTGCCACATGTCGAATTTACCGAGTATCATAATTCTTACAAGTGGTAAAGACACCTCAAGAGAAATGCTGGGCATAGAAGCCACAGGGCATAAATATGCAAAGAAGTAAAAAGCTAACCTTTTCAAACGATAAGGCTTCTCTCTCACTTACCAACTTAACATTTCCCTGTATGGCCCCGGAAGATGACTGGTTAGCCAGAGACGGGTAAGATTCCTCAAGGGAGGAACAACCTAAGACAGGCACAGTCGCAGGGGGCCATCTGGTGAGAAAATGGGGAGCAGCAGAGGTGAGGCTTAGAACCTCCCCCCTCATGTTCTGAGAGAAATCTTCTGCATACATGGATGTTTATTGCCCTCGTCTAGCGCGGATCAACACATAGTCTACAGGCACACACCTGATCATCTACATTTGCTCTCTTACAACACTAAATTCTGTTTTCTACCTTTATCTCGTATCTACCTACCACTTCAGCATTTTATTAAAAATAATAATAATAGAGAAATGTGGTATCCACATATAAATCAGGTGTAAAAATCAAATGAATATTCATATTTGAACTGACTGTGTATAGTTCATAATGCATTAACAAAACCGAAAGCTTCTGTGATGACTGCCCTTGCACTGTTCACCATGTAACTTATTCACTATGTAAGAATTTGTACTCCATGTAAGAATTTGTTCGTTATGCATCAGAAGATTGGAGACTGACGAAAATTGGGCTTGGGGTGGATTAATGATTGTGCATTGAGTATTGACCCCCCTATACAGAGATTTGTTGTGGTTAACAACTATTTGATCAATAAATATGAGAGATGCCCTCACACTTCCAATTGTAAAATAAATAAGTAACCGGGATGTAATGTATAGCATAAGGAATATAGTCAAAATATTGTAACAACTTGGTATGGTGATACCTGGTACCTAGAAATATCATGTATATAAATGTTGAGTCGCTGTGTTGTACACCTGAAACTAATGTAATGCAATGCTGTTGTCAGCTACCCTTCAATAAAAAAAAAATAAGTAACTGGGATGTAATGTATAGCATAAAGAATATAGACAAAATATTGTAACAACTTGTTATGGTGATAGCTGGTACCTAGAATTTTCATGTATACAAATGTTGAATCACTGTGTTGTACACCTGAAACTAATGTAATACTGTGTGTAAACTACACTTCAATAAAAAAATAAAGAAAGGAAGAAAGAATGAAAGAAAAAAAAAGGGAAATTTAGTTTGCTGCCTACTGTGCCCTATATAGGGGTATAAGGTGAAAATATGAGTTTATGATTTTAGATTGATTATAAATTTATTATAGCCTCTAAGAAAATTTTGTGGGAGAGAATTCTAGCTAACTGTGGGACTAGGTGACCTGTATTACACCCTGAGCTGATAGACTCCATAGTCGCTGCTACATACTGCACGCTCCTACGGTCACATGCACTTCTTAGAAACTGTGTTGCATAGAAACGTAAAACACAATAGAGTACATGTTAATGGGAAAAGTTTTGGTCAAAGAACAGAAAAACAATCATCTGTCTAACGCTTGACCAACCATGAATAGATTAGAAAGTAAAAGAAAGAAAAAAGCTTGCCTATATTTATTAACCAACTGTGTATTCTAGTTAATCATCAAAATAATAAAAAATAATCATATGCTTGTGCAAAGTAGTATAAATAAAGCTGTCATCGGCACTTTGTCGAGAGACCACCTCCATCTGACTCTGTGTCCTGTCTCTGTCGTGCCGACTCTGTCTCATCCTTTTGGGTTTCACACCCTCCCGCTGGAGCTGGACTCCGGCTTCCCCCCCACTTTATTCTTCCTTCTCAGGACTGATTTGTTATTCGGGGTCTTTCGTGGTTCCATATTAATTTTTGAACTGTTTGTTCCAGTTCATTGAAGAATGCTGTTGGTAATTTTGCATCGAATCTGTATATTGCTTTGGGCAGGATGACCATTTTGACGATATTAATTCTTCCTAGCCAGGAGCATGGGATGAGTTTCCATTTGTTAGTGACCTCTTTAATTTCTCTTAAAAGAGTGTCTTGTAGTTTTCAGGGTATAGGTCTTTCACTTCCTTGGTTAGGTTTATTCCTAGGTATTTTATTCTTCTTGATGATATTGTGAATGGAATTGTTTTCCTGATTTCTCTTTCTGTTAGTTCATTGTTAGTGTATAGGAAAGCCACAGATTTCTGTGTGTTAATTTTGCATCCTGAAACGTTGCTGAATTCCGATATTGGTTCTAGTAGTTTTGGAGTGGAGTCTTTAGGGTTTTTTATGTACAATGTCATGTCATCTGCAAATAGTGACAGTTTGACTTCTTCTTTACCAATCTGGATTCCTTGTATTTCTTTGTTTTGTCTGATTGCCGTGGCTAGGACCTCCAGTACTATGTTGAATAACAGTGGGGAGAGTGGGCATCCCTGTCTTGTTCCCGATCGCAGAGGAAAAGCTTTCAGCCTCCCACCGTTCAGTATGATGTTAGCTGTGTGATTATCATATCTGGCCTTTATTATTTTGAGGTACTTGCCCTCTATACCCATTTTGTTGAGAGTTTTTATCATGAATGGATGTTGAATTTTGTCGAATGCTTTTTCAGCATCTATGGAGATGATCGTGTGGTTTATGTCCTTCTTTTTGTTGATGTGTTGGATGACGTTGATGGATTTTCGAATGTTGTACCATCCTTGCATCCCTGGGATGAATCCCAGTAGGTCATGGTGTACGATCCTCTTGATGTATTTTTGAATTCGGTTTGCTAATATTTTGTTGAGTATTTTTGCATCTACGTTCATCAGGGATATTGGTCTGTAGTTTTCTTTTTTGGTGGGTTCTTTGCCTGGTTTTGATATAGGGTGATGTTGGCTTCACAGAATGAGTTTGGGAGTATTCCCTCCTCTTCTATTTTTTGGAAAACTTTAATCACAATGGGTATTATGTCTTTTCTCTATTTCTGATATAATTCCGAGGTAAATCCATCTGTCCTGGGGGTTTTGTTCTTGGGTAGTTTTTTGATTACCGCTTCGATTTTGTTGCTGGTAATTGGTCTGTTTAGATTTTCTGTTTCTTTCTGGGTCAGTCTTGGAAGGTTGTATTTTTCTAGGAAGTTGTCCATTTCTCCTAGATTTTCCAGCTTATTAGCATATAGGTTTTCATAGTATTCTCTAGTAATTCTTTGTATTTCTGTGGGTTCGGTCGTGATTTTTCCTTTCTCGTTTCTGATTCTGTTGATGTGTGTTGACTCTCATCTCTCTTCATAAGTCTGTCTAGAGGCTTATCTATTTTGTTTATTTTCTCAAAGAACCAGCTCTTGGTTTCATTTATTTTATCTATTGTTTTATTCTTCTCAATTTTTTTTCTTTTGTGAGGGCATCTCTCATACTTATTGATCAAATGGTTGTTAACAACAATAAAATTCTGTATAGGGGAGTCAATGCTCAATGCACAATCATTAATCCACCCCAAGCCTAATTTTCGTCAGTCTCCAATCTTCTGAAGCATAACGAACAAGTTCTTACATGGAGAACAAATTCTTACATAGTGAATAAGTTACATGGTGAACAGTACAAAGGCAGTCATCACAGAAACTTTGGTTTTGCTAATGCATTATGAAGTATAAACAGTCAGTTCAAATATGAATACTCATTTGATTTTTATACTTGATTTATATGTGGATACCACATTTCTCTCTCTATTATTATTATTTTTAATAAAATGCTGAAGTGCTAGGTAGATACAAGATAAAGGTAGAAAACATAGTTTAGTGTTGTAAGAGAGCAAATGTAGACGATCAGGTGTGTGCCTGTAGACTATGTGTTGATCCAAGCTAGACAAGGGCCATAAAACATCCACGTATGCAGAAGATTTCTCTCAGAACAGGGGGGGTGAGGTTCTAAGCCTCACCTCTGTTGATCCACAATTTCTCACCTGATGGGCTCCCTGCGACTGTGCCTGTCTTAGGTTGTTCCTCCCTTGACGAATCTTACCCGTCTCTGGCAAACCAGTCATTTTCCGGGGCCATACAGGGAAATGTAAAGTTGGTAAGTGAGAGAGAAGCCTTATTGTTTGAAAAGGTTAGCTTTTTACTTTGCATATTTATGCCCTGTGGCTTCTATGCCCAGCATTTGTCTTGAGGTATCTTTACCACTTGGAAGAATTATGATACTCGGTAAATTTGATATGAGGCATGAATTCTATTTAAGGGTTGTAATTAGGAAGAATATTCTTCTCAATTTTATTTATTTCTTCTGTGATCTTTATTATGTCCCTCGGTCTGCTGACCTTAGGCCTCATTTGTTCTTCTTTTTCCGATTTTGATAATTGTGACATTAGACTATTCATTTGGGATTGTTCTTCCTTCTTTAAATATACCTGGATTGCTATATACTTTCCTCTTAAGACTGCTTTTGCAGTGTCCCACAGAAGTTGGGGCTTTGTGTTGTTGTCAGTTGTTTCCATATATTGCTGGATCTCCATTTTGATTTGGTCATTGATCCATTGATTATTTAGGAGCATGTTTTTAAGCCTCCATTTGTTTGTGAGCCTTTTTATTTCTTTGTACAATTTATTTCTAGTTTTATGCCTTTTTGGTCTGAAAAGTTGGTTGGTAGGATTTCAGTCTTTTTGAGTTTACTGAGGCTCTTTTTGTGGCCTAGTATGTGGTCTATTCTGGAGAATGTTTCATGGGCACTTGAGAAGAATGTATATCCTGTTGCTTATGGATGTAGATTTCTATAGATGTCTATTAGGTCCATCTCTTCTAGTGTGTTGTTCAGTGCCTCTGTGTCCTTACTTATTTTCTGTCTGGTGGATCTGTCCTTTCGAGTGAGTGGTGTGTTGAAGTCCCCCAAAATGAATGCATTGCATTCTATTTCCTCTTTTACTTCTGTTAGTATTTGTTTCACATATGTTGGTGCTCCTGTGTTGGGTGCATATATGTTTATAATGGTTATATCCTCTTGTTTGACTGAGCCCTTTATCATTATGTAATGTCCTTCTTTATCTCTTGTTACTTTTTTTGTTTTGAAGTTTATGTTGTTTGATACTAGTATTGCAACACCTGCTTTTTTCTCCCTGTTGTTTGCATGAAACATCTATTTCCGTCCCTTGACTTTTAATCTGTGCATGTCTTTGGGTTTGAGGACTCTTTTAAACAGCATATAGATGGGTCTTGCTTTTTTATCCATTCTATTAATCTGTGTATTTTAATTGGTCAATTCAGTCCATTTACATTTAGGGTGATTATTGAAAGATATGTACTTATTGCCATTGCAGGTTTTAGTTTCATGGTAACCAATGGTTCAAGGTTAGCTTCTTTACTACCTTACTGTCTAACTTACGTTGCTAACTCGCTATTATAAACACAGTCTGATGATTATTTCTCTCCCTTCTTATTCCTCCTCCTCCATTCTTCAGATGTTGCTCATTTTGTTCTGTGCTCTTTTTACGAGTGCTCCCATGTAGAACAGTCCCTCTAACATACCCTGTGGTGGTGGTTTGTGTTAGGCAAATTCCCTCAACTTTTGCTTGTCTGGGAATTGTTTAATCCCTCCTTCATATTTTAATTATAATCGAGCTGGATACAGTATCCTCGGTTCAAGGCCCTTCAGTTTCATTGCATTAAATATATCATGCCCTTCTCTTCTTGTCTGTAAGGTTTCTGTTGAGAAGTCTGATGATAGCCTGAGGGGTTTTCCTTTGTAGGTGACCTTTTTCCTTTCTCTGGCTGCCTTTAATACTCTGTCCCTGTCCTTGATCTTTGCCATTTTAATTATTATGTGTCTTGGTGTTGTCCTCTTTGGGTCCTTTCTGTTGGGAGTTCTGTGTACTTACGTAGTCTGAGCAAGTATTTACTCCCCCAGTTTGCGGAAGTTCTCAGCAATTATTTCTTCAACGACATTTTCTATCCCTTTTTCTCTCTCTTCTTCTTCTGGTACCCCTATAATGTCGATATTGTTCCTTTTGTATTGGTCACACAGTTCTCTTAATATTGTTTCATTCCTGGAGATCCTTTTATCTCTCTCTGTGATAGCTTCTATGCATTCCTGTTCTCTGGTTTCCATTCCATCAATGGCCTCTTGCATCTTATCCATTCTGTTTATAAATACTTCCAGAGATTTTTTCACTTCTGTAATCTTCCTCTGGACATCATCCCTTAGCTCTTGTATATTTCTCTGCATCTCTGTCAGCATGTTTATGATTTTTATTTTGAATTCTTTTTCATAAAGACTTGTTAGGTCTATCTTCTTCTCAGGGGTTGTGATTTTGCTCTGTATCAAATTTTTCTGCCTTTTCATGGTGATAGAGATAGTTTGTGGAGCTGGCGCAAATGATTGCTGGGAGAACTTCCCTTCTTGTTGGTTTGTGGCCTTCCTCTCCTTGGAGCACAGCGACCTCTAGTGGCTTGTGCTGGGCAGCTGTGCATTGACGGGGCTGCTGATTCTTGCCTGGCCGCTATGGAGTTTATCTCCGCTTTCGCTGTGGGCGTGGCCTGGCTCAGGCTGCTGCTCCGATATGGCGGATCTGTGTCAGAGGGGTATCGGCCGGGTGGCTGTTTATCTCCATGTGGGGCCTCCAAGCTGCCCTTCTGTTGAGGGTTTAGAGTGCCCAGAGTTCCCCAGGATTCCCAGATGCTGGGCTAAGTGTCCCGGGACGCTTCCATCCAGCAGTGGGGTCCCTGTCCGTTTAAGACTTCGAAAAAGCACTCGCTTTTCTTTGTCCATGGGGCGCCGGCTGCGGGGATGCTCACAGTTCTTACTGTCTTGTTTCACTAGTTTCCAGCACCCCACGCATGCACTGTGTCTGTGCTCTGGTGCGGATGGCTAGGGCTGAGTGTTTAGCAGTCCTGGGCTCCCTCTCCCTCCCTGCTCCAACTCCTCTCCTCCTGCTGGGAGCTGGGGTGAGGGGCGCTTGGGTCATACCAGGCCACAGCTTGTATCTTACCCCCTTTGCCAGGTGCTGGGTTCTCGCAGGTGTGGATGTAGTCTGGCTGTTGTCCTTTGTCTTCTGGTCTCTCTTTTAGGAAGAGCTGTATTTGTTGTGTTTTAAAAAATGTATGTGGTTTTGGGAGGAGGTTTCTGCTACTCTACTCATGCTACCATCTTGGCTCCTCTGAAAATGCTGTACTTTTTATATCATAAAATGTGTCTGGGCACCCATTAGCCACTTAAAAGTCGGTTTTCATTGGCTACCAGTCTTGAGTCTCAGGTGAAAGTTATCCCAGTGTCTGACACTCCTTGATCCCCTGCCTCCAGATGGATGGGAGTTTAGGGAAGTGTCTGAACTGATTTCCTACTTTCCTATCCTAATCTGTGGACTCCGAGGGCTGACCAGACTAGTAGACAGTGGTCCTTGAATATCAGCTCCAGCCAATTGATCTGATGGTGCTGAGTGAACCTCCAGCTAGGCTGCTGCCTATGTGAGAGTTGCAGATGACCCCTAACCTCTTGTCTCACAAAGCAGATTTTGTACAGTGGGTAACTAGCAGGTTAATTCCCAGGCATAGGCAGAAACTGGTGGTTAAGAGTATAGACACCCCCATAAATGTCCATGGAAGCCTCTGAATTTTATCTCTGGCCTTGGAAAAAGTTCCCTGCTCCCCATTCAAAGCAGTCCTCCTAGGCCTGCACCACATTCTCCTGTGTAATGTAAATGAAGTCTGTGAAGTAATCAAACTGAACCTTGAGCCCAACGTGTAAATGGCTCTATTCTATTGATCTCCCTTCCTTAGACGCAGTCATCCTGGGGCTAAGCATTTCCTTTTCCGTGGCCCCAGAGAAGCGAAACAGGCTTGTGACTCTGACCAAGGCTCTGGCAGCCAGAGGTCAAACAGTCCCTGCACTTATCAGACAGGCTGTGGACTCTCAAGGAATGACTAAAGCTTGTGCAGAGAAAACTAGGAAAACTCCCAAAAGGCATAAAGTAGGAGCACACTGGGAAGGTCCCACTATATCTAGGGTTCTGAAGCAACTCCTGCTGAGTGGGAAGGCAAGAGGGGAATCAACACAAGGTGCAGTCCATGCTGGTAAGGAATGGTTAAATCCAGTAGGCCTAGTAGAGGAGGTGATTAACCACTGTCACTTAGGCTCCAAGGTGAGTGAATGTCCTCACAGAGGAAAGGCCGATCAGGTGTCACACACCTGTCTTTCTCTCTCTTCCAGGTGGGAGAATTCTCTTCAAGTTTAAAGCCAGACACACCTCTGGCATGTATTCTGAGGAACTGGGAGCAATTTGATCCCCAGACCGTGAAAAAGTGCTTTATCTTCTGCACACAAGCCTGGCCTCAATACAGACACTCTAATGGTGAGGGTGGGCCCCTGAGAGAAGTATACAATATTATAAGGTTATGCAGCTAAATATATTTTTCCACAAGAAAGGAAAATAATCAAAAGTCCCATAGACTACTACAATATGGTACTAGCTTTCTAAATTTTTTTTGGTGAGAATCTATTCTACTTATTGGGTTCATCATTGTCCTCAAAAATTGGGAAGTTATAAACTAAACTCCCTGAAACAGAAGAAATTCATCTTTTACAATACAGCCTGGCTTTAAGTGACTGGTGCTAGAATTGTACTTGCATTTCATTTCCAGCCCCCTGGACACACACAGTCCCTATCAGTTCAGAGCCTTCATCGGCTCTGTTAGTCTGGGGCCATCTAACCCAGTTATACAAACTGCTCACCCTTAGAGTGTATTCTTTCTTGAAAACTGAGATAGTTTTAATCAAATATGCTAAAAAGAAAGAAGGCAATTGGATATTAGTTACTCAAATTTCTGTATCAGTTGATCTGTCTGTGTATATGTTCTTTTATGAAGTGTTGCTAACTGTAGTCATGACATCTCAATCTGTTTGTGTGTCTAAGTGTGTAAATGAAATATATTTTTCTACCTCCAGATGGTATTAATAAAATTGATTTAAAGACAAGTGCTTGTGAAAATTGTGCATCCTAAAACTTCCACATAATTCTAATAAAAGATATTAAGCATTAATGCTACATTTAAGTTAAACTGAAATGGACATGTCCTTATATTTAACAGCTGTCTAAGTTTACCTAAAGTCATTTAAGTTGATATTATCTGCTAAATCTTTCAAGAATAATATGCTTAGAGGCTTGACATTGTCTAATGTTCAGTAAACGTTTTGTAAGTAATCTAGCATAGTTGTTAGGAATGAGTAAACTAAGCGTAGCAAGTGAACACCTTAATAATAATTGTGTGTTATGGTGTGTATACCTGCCAACAGCCTGACAATTTTTGTAGTAACCTAAAACCTTAAAGTTTTGATAAGTTTAGACATATTTTGTGCTTAGTGAGATTGTGCTGCAAAGCACACAGTTCCAGAAATTATAAAATGTGTTCATAAAATTGTCAATCTAAAGAATGTTACTGTAACAGTTTACAGTAGCCTACTTCTCAGTGTTCCCTGAAAATTAAGGTAGCTAATGGTTTTAAGTTCTAATTAAACTACTTAAAGTAATAAAGAAAACATCTCTGCATGATAGAAAAGATGTGTGTTTTGGTAAGAGAAATTGTAATAAATGAAAATTTGTTTTATTGAAAGTAAAATGTAACTTTGTTCTAAAGCATAGCTGTTTATTTAAAGAAGAAGAATTCTAAATGTAAAAAAATTGTAGAAACTTTGTGGAAGAATTGATATGTTCATGCTATGTAAAATTAAAGCAAATGAGTCTCGATATCAAGTACACAGCAAAATTAGAATTTTGTTTTCAGTTAAAAAGACAAAGTTTTCTTGAACTGTTAGTCTGCTCTTAATGTTGAAAGACTGCAAAGGGTTCTCTAATTGTTTTATCAAAGCAGTTTCTCATGTTTAAATTTTCAATGAGTTACCTGAGTATTCAAGAAAATGAGATCTTAATATTAAAAGGACTAAAAGCTAAACTTTGCTAACAACTGTAACCTTATGTATTTGCCTTTGAGGGATTTTGTTTTCATTCTGTTTAAATGGATAAGTGTGGCTTCATAGCAACCTATAATCCTATTTAAGTAAGTGCCAAAGAAACTTTCTTCTGACAACTTCCTAAAATCAAATTCAAAGAGGTGCTTTTACCTCTAGTTAACTCTGATATTTTCCAGAGGGCCCCTGGAACATGTCAGAGGAATTTTTTTTTATTCGGAAAAGTATTTGGCTAATTTGGCTTATTTGTCTGATATAATTACCTGCTTAATTACCTGGAAAGCACTGTCAAAGGGAATGATGCTAAACTTGGTTACTGAATGTTTTGTGTTACAAAAATATCCACATTTCCTTATGTCAACTGTCTTATATAGTAAACTCTCATCAGATCTTTAACCATTGTCATTTGTAAGTCTTTTGTCATTTATAGACACTGTTTTATTACTCCTAAACTAGTAAAAAACTAGATTTCAGCAGAACAGGTATTAATTACATAGGATTAAGTAAACTAAGGAAGATGATTTTGTGGCTTTTTGTTTCAAATGTTGCTGATAAAGTATTTTAAGCTTTTTCTCTTAAGCTGACAACAGGTTAGTAAATGACTGCCTTTAAAAGCAGAATTGAAACTTTATCTTTCTCTCTACCTGATCCCTCCAGAATTTAAAAACTCTGTGACTATTTTTATATTTCATGGAAGTATGTTTTTTTGCATAAGTTCAATAAGAATCTGCTTTCCTTGTAAAAGGACCAATTAAAAATACTGGTTACATTACCAAGGCTTTGACTGGAACGTCATACCTGAGAGACATGTGTGTATACTCAGATATGAACAGACAGCTTTAAGGAACTAAGATTGACTTTATAAAGCCAACAAAGGCCCTTAGAAGAACTGGCCTGGTACCTTGATTACAGAGTTCCCAGCAGCCTTACCAGGTGAGTAAGGAAGGTCACTTCCTAGCAGGTGCAGGAACCTCAGGATGTCTTGGGAACCTCGAGAAGAGAGGAATTCACCCAAATATACAGGTACTGCAGGCAAAACCTGATGGCAAGTCTGGCTTGGCTTTCTGGCCTCGAGAGGTCTTTAAAAGTTCAATCTGAAATTCCTTATAAAAAGTACCAGCAAAGCACATTTTAAAAAGCCTATGCAATCAGTTGCTCTTCTTAATGCACTTATGCAAATAATCAAGCCAATGTTAATTATTTTCTAGAGAAAAATATTGTTTCAATAATGCAGCCTTTATCTATACTAAATCCTAATACTAGTCATTGCAAAATTAACTAGATTGAGAATTCTGTTTTCCCCAAAATATCTGGCTATGATTCTCCTGATATGTTAGTTTTCTCCCACCATTTCAATTAAAGTTTTACTATTTCTAGTTCTCATATTCAACCATGTATTTTTAATCTCATCAAGTTTGTCCTTCCAGAATGGAAAATCCAACTCCAGATGTTGCTACTTAACCTAATAACACAATTTGTTCTATCTTGCCTAGAAGCCACAAAATTTCAAATAGTAATAGAAATGGAAACTGGAATAGAAGTGCCCATCTTCCAAGGCCCTCTCAACTGACAACTGATGGTTACCTAACAGCACCCCTTCTCAGCATGAAGCAGCCAGAGCAGTTGTCACCCATTTTCCCTTGCAGCAGCTAGGGTCTCCATGTGTAGAGTGGGGAATGAGACAGGGACAGTGGGCTTAGACAGAGTAGGGTGAGGGCCTCCGGAAAAAGCAAGGCAAGATATTTACAGTCAAAGCAATGTAACAATGTAAAGTCCCTATTGAAACTCTGTGTTCAGCATTATACAA
Source organism: Manis pentadactyla (assembly GCF_030020395.1). Classification (NCBI taxonomy): domain Eukaryota; kingdom Metazoa; phylum Chordata; class Mammalia; order Pholidota; family Manidae; genus Manis; species Manis pentadactyla. Next base: position 69,689,565 of record NC_080038.1, read on the forward strand.
AGTCAAGGTCACACTACTTCTCTAGGGTAAAGATACCAGACTAGGAATATAGACATCTTCAGTGAGATCAGTTAAAGGTCAAAAGGCCAGGAGCATCTTGGCCTGGAATGTTTGAGTGTTCTGCAAGGGTATCTCAGCATAACCCTTGACTTCATTGTAAACCATCCTAGCAAACAGACAACAACCCAGCCCACCTTGAGGGCAGGGAAGGTGGTACAAGTCCACACCCTGAGCCCTCAATTTCCCCAAATCCTCAACTGCCTATAAATCCCCTAGACAATGCACCACCCCGGGCTCTCTTGTCCCCTCCTGGTGTGAGCCAGGAGCTCTATTCTAAGTGTAACTCTAAATAAAAGCCTCTCCCTGGCTCTCCTACCTTGGGTGTTTGCTAAGTTCATTCTTCAACTCCGCAAACAAGAACCTTCACATCAATAAGATTTAAATGAACTTTTGGGCTTAAAGTTATTCCTGTATAATGCTGAGACATTCAGAAAGTTGGAATGGGGTGAACTGTCATTTCTATATGAGATAAAAGTACATTGTGGAGGACCACACAGCCAGCTATGGTATGCAGTGTAGTGATCCCCTAAAGATGTCTACCTCCTAATCTTCAAAACCTATAAATACATTACAATATTTTTTAAATGTCTATACCTCAGTCTGAAAAAAAAAAAGTAAATTCATCCCATGCTCTTGGGTAGAAAGAATTAATATTGTCAAAATGGCCATCCAGCCTAAAGCAATCTACAGATTCAATGCAATCCCTATCAAAATACTGACAGCATTCTTCAATGAACTGGAACAAATAGTTTTAAAATTCGTGTGGAACCACAAAAGACCCCTCAATCCTGAGAAGAAAGAATAAAACAGGGGGGTTCTCTCTTCCCAACTTCAAGCTCTACTACAAAGCCACAGTAATCAAGACAATTTGGTGCTGGCACAAGAACGGACCCATAGACCAGTGGAACAGAATAGAGAGTCCATATATTAATGCAAGCACATATGGTCAATTAATGTATGTTAAAGGAGCCATGGATATACAATGGGGAAATGACAGCCTCTTCAACAGCTGGTGTTGGCAAAACTGGACAGCTACATGTAAGAGAATGAAACTGGATTACTGTCTAACTCCATACACAAAGGTAAAGTAAAAATGGATCAAAGACCAGAATGTAAGTCATGAAACCATAAAACTCTTAGAAAAAAATAGAGGCAGAACTCTCTTGAGTATAAACATGAGCAACTTCTTCATGAACATCTCCCCAGCAAGGGAAACAAAAGCAAAAATGAACAAGTGGGACTATATCAAACTAAAAAGCTTCTGTACAGCAAAGGACACCATCAGTAGAACAAAAAGGCATCCTACAGCATGTGAGAATATATTCATATGTGACATATCTGATAAGGGGTTGACATCCATAATATACAAAGAGCTCATGCACCTCAATGAACAAAATGTAAATAATCCAATTAAAAAGTGGGCACAGGATCTGAACAGACACTTCTCCAAAGAAGAAATCCAGATGGCCAATAGGCACATGAAAAGGTGTTCCTCATCACTAATCATCAGATAAATGCAAATTAAAAAGCACAATGAGATATCACCTCACACCAGTAAGGATGGCCACCATCCAAAAGACAAACAACAACAAATGTTGGTGAGGTTGTGGAGAAAGGGGAACCCTCCTATACTGCTGGTGGGAATGTAAATTACTTCAACCATTGTGGAAAGTAGTATGGAGGTTCCTCAGAAAACTAAAAAACAGAAATACCACTTGTTCCAGGAATTCCACTCCTAGGAATTTACCCTAAGAATGCAGCAGCTCAGTTTGAAAAAGACAGATGCACCCCTATGTGTATTGCAGCACTATTTACAATAGCCAGGAAATGGAAGCAATCTAAGTGTCCATCAGTAGATGAATGGATAAAGAAGATGTGGTACATATACACAATGGAGTACTCTTCAGCCATAAGAAGAAAACAAATCCTACCATTTGCAACAACATGGATGGAGCTAGAGGGTATTTTGCTCAGTGAAATAAGCCAGGCAGAGAAAGACAAGTATCAAATAATTTCACTCATATGTGGAGTATAAGAACAAAGCAAAAACTGAAGGAGCAAAATAGCAGCAGAATCACAGAACCCAAGAATGGACTAAGAGTTACCAAAGGGAAGGGGACTGGGGAGGATGGGTGGGAAGGGAGGGATAAGGGCAAAAAGGGGCATTATGATTAACAGACATAATGTAGAGGGGGGCAAGGGGAAGGCAGTATAGCACAGGAAGAAAAGTAGTATTTCCATATCATCTTACTACGCTGATGGACAGTGACTGTAATGGAGTATGTGGTGTGGACTTGATAATTGGGGCAATCTAGTAACCACAGTGTTGTTCATGTAAGTGTGTATTAATGATACCAAAAAATATTAAAAACGAAAAAAGAAATAATGTGTATTGGAGGGAATGTTGAAGAAAGGAAACACTCCTATACTGCTGGAGAGAGTGCACATTGGTGCAGCCACTGTGGAAAGCAATATGGAGGTTCCTCTAAAAAACTAAAAATAGAAATACCATTTGACCCAGCAATTCCACTTCTAGGAATTTATCTGAAGAAAACAAAATCCCTGATTTGAAAAGATATATGCACCTCTATGTTTATTGCTGCATTATTTACAATAGCCAAGATATGGAAGCAACCGAAGTGTCCAGCAATAGATGAATGGATAAGGAAAATGTGGTGCATATACACAATGGAATATTATTCAGCCATAAGAAGAAATCCTGCTATTTGCAACAAAGTGGATGGATCTAGAAGGTGTTGTGTCAAGTGAATAATCCAGGTGGAGAAAGACAAATACCACATGATTTCATTTATTTGTGTAATCTAAAGACAGTTACCCACATTATTAAATCCTCACCCCAATTACTGCAGTTAGTATCTGTCAACAAAGGAAGATGTTACAGAATCAATGGCTACATTCTCCATACTGTACTACCATGCCCGCGACAGACTCCTATTATCATTGAGATTTTTACATCCTTTTATCTTCCTCACAGTAGAACACCCACTATTAAATATAGAAGGAAGCAATTATAGAGTTAGAAAATCACCGTTTTGCAACTTTCATAATGATAACTGATTTGGGCAAAAATTGTCAATGGCTAAAAAACTAGAGGGTGAAAATTTGATGAAGAACAGAATATTTACATAGTCTCAATGTATTCCTCAGGTTACACATTTAAGTGCAAAGGGAAAACAGTAACTTTATAGTGTAAGAAGTTGGAGCCCACTCCTTCCACCAAATGATTAAAGTTGGCATTACCAATAATGGGACAATCTAAGATTATATGGTTCCTCATAAAGATACCCTAAGATGACAGTATTATTGTAAGAATATAGCAATTTATCCTCCATTTACTCCATGGTCCCAAGCACATAAGTCGGTGAGAATTAAGCCTGGGCTTGTCTGGGGCTTGCCTTGGCTTACTCCGCCTTTTCTCTAAACGTCCCAACCCTCCCCCAAAGAAACAGGCGAAGCGTATCTGCCACAATAAAATGCACCACGCTGCTGCCCTCTTTTTCTTTGTCTCTGTCTCTCTGTCCCCCTGCTCTCTCTACACCTCCCTCCCTCCCTCTCTCTCTCTCTGCCTCTCTCTGTCTCTGCTCTCTCTGTCCCGCTCCTCTGCTGCTCCCTCTCTCTCTCCCCACCCCCCCTCTGTGGTAGCCAATCTCTCTTTCAGATAATAAAGTCTCTTGCGTGGGCCCGTGTCTCCTGAGTCATTCTGGGTAAGGAGGGTCGCGGCGAGATACCCTTTCATTGGTGCCATGACTCGGTTGATGTTCTCCCATTGACTTTGCTCTTCCTCCGGGAACCTGAGCTGCTTTGGGAACCCTCACTGCCCGATCCTCCTCCATGGGCTCACCATCCATTTTCCCGGTGGCTCGTCTTCTCGCCCAACACCGGCCTTTGATTTGGTGAGTCTCCCCTTCATGCTCGACTTAAATGTCCCTTTGGAACCTGGGAAGTGACCGTTGACTGTCCAGCACCCCCAAGGGTTCCTCTGGGACAGGGGCACCCCCAACTGTGACTTTCAGAGTCACGGTTGATTCCTATAGTTGACCCTTCTTTGCCTCCCCATGGTGAGAATCCTCATCCACTGAGGCCTGGTCTCCCTTTATCTATGTTTCTACTCTACCCGTAAACTCCTGGTACCAGGTACCGAGCCTCCGCGGCGTTTTCGCCTCGACCCCACAGTTAGAGGTGGTGATGACCCCCTAACTGTGCCTGGTCTTCTCTGTGACCTTCTCAATCACTCGGGGATGCCTCAGCGACTTCTGAATGGTCTCGTTCTCACCATGGGATCTGGCCCCTCTGTTCCCCCAGATTCACTGCAGGGTGCTTACTCAATAATCCAAAGCCCCTCCACCTCACTCCAGACCTCAAACCTGTTTGCTACTGTAATGAGATCTGGCCACAATATCCCTTGGACAATCAGTCTAAATGGCCCCCAAATGGCTCTTTAGAACCTAAAATTCTCCACGACTTATACAACTTCTGTGAGTGTACGGGCAAATGGAAAGAGATCCCATATATCTAGGCTTTCTCCTACCTCCTAACCAAGCTCTCTCTGTCTCCCCTGTAATCCTAAACACCTACTACTTGCCTTAAAGTCCACACCCCTAAGCTTTTTTCACATTCACAAATATCCTCAACTGCCTATAAAACTCCTAGACAATGCACCACCACGGGCTCTCTTGTCCCCTCCTGGCTCATGCCAGGAGCTCTGTCTGTGCTCTCACTGTATCATTATGTCTCAATCTGTATGTTTGTGTCTAAGTGTGAAAATGAAAAAAATTTTTTTTACCTCTGGATGGAAATAATAAAAATTGATTTAAAGACAAGCGCTTGTAAAAATTGGGCATTCTAAAATTTCCAGAGAATTCTTATAGAAGATATTAAGCATTAATATAATTTAAGTTGAACTGAATACACATGTCCTTATGGTTATCAGCTGCCTAAGTTTACCTAAAGTCATTTAAGTTGATGGTATCTGTTAAATCTTTCAAAGAGAAATGCTTAAAGTGAAGTGTAGCTTTGTCTAATGTGAGTAACTATTTAAGCAAGTGCCTTAAAACTTTTAACAGCTTCCCAAAATCAAATTCAAAATGGTGCTTTTTACCTCTAGTTCACTCTGATATGTTCCAGAGGGCCCCTGGAACATGTCAGAGGAATTTTTTCTCATTGAGGAAAATATTCGGCTAATTTGGCTTATTTACCTGCTTAACTACCTAGAAGGCACTGTCACAGGGAATGATGCTAAACTTGGTTACTAAATGTTTTGTGTTACAGAAATATCCAAATTTCCTCATGACAACTGTCTTACAGTAAGCTCTCATCAGATCTTTAACCATTGTCATTTGTCTTTGGTTATTTATACTCACTGTTTTATTACTCCTAAACTAGTAAGAAACTAGATTTCAGCAGAACAGGTATTAGTAACATAGGATTAAGTAAACTAAGGAAGATGATTTTGTGGCTTTTTGTTTCAAATGTTGTTGATAAAGTGTTTTAATCTTTTTCTCTTAAGCTGACAACAGTTTAGTAAATGACTGCCTTTATAAGCAGAATTGAAACTTTATCTTTCTCTCTACCTGATCAATCCAGAATTTAAAAACTCTCAGTGACTATTTTTATATTTCATGGCAGTATGTTTATTTGCATAAGTTCAATAAGAATCTGCTTTCCTTGTAAGAGGACCAATTAAAAATACTGGTTACATTACCAAGGCTTTGACTGGAACGTCATACCTGAGAGACACGTGTGTATACTCAGATATGAACAGACAGCTTTAAGGAACTAAGATTGACTTTATAAAGCCAACAAAGGCCCTTAGAAGAACTGGCCTGGTACCTTGTTACAGAGTTCCCAGCAGCCTTACCAGGTGAGTAAGGAAGGTCACTTCCTGGAAGGTACAGGAACCTCAGGAATGTCTTGGGAACCTCAAGAAGAGAGGAATTCACCCAAATCTACAGGTACTGCTGGCACAACTTGATGGCAAGCCTGGCTTAGCTTTCTGGCCTCAAGAAGCCCTTAAAAGTTCAATCTGAAATTCCTTACAAAAACTTCCAGCAAAGCACATTTTTTTTTGTAGATAATTATTTTTTATTGAAGGGTAGTTGACACACAGTATTACATTAGTTTCAGGTATACAACACAGTGATTCAACATTTATATACATGATAATTCTAGGTACCAGCTATCACCATACCAAGTTGTTACAATATTTTGACTATATTCCTTATGCTATACATTACATCCCGGTTACTTATTTATTTTACAATTGGAAGTGTGTGTGTGTGTGTGTATATATATACATATATATATATATATATATATATATTTTGTGAGGGCATCTCTCATATTTATTAATCAAATGGTTGTTAACAACAATAAAATTCTGTATACGGGGGTCAATGCTCAATGCACAATCATTAGTCCACCCCAAGCTTAATTTTCATGAGTCTCCAATCTTCTGAAGCATAACGAACAAGTTCTTACATGGAGAACAAATTCTTACATAGTGAATAAGTTACATGGTGAACAGTACAAGGGCAGTCATCACAGAAGCTTTCGGTTTTGCTCATGCATTATGAACTATAAACAGTCAGTTCAAATATGAATACTCATTTGATTTTTATACTTGATTTATATGTTGATACCACATTTCCCTCTTTATTATTATTATTTTTAATAAAATGCTGAAGTGCTAGGTAGATACAAGATAAAGGTAGAAAACATAGTTTAGTGTTGTAAGAGAGCAAATGTAGACGATCAGGTGTGTGCCTGTAGACTAAGTGTTAATTCGAGCTAGACGAGGGCAATAAACATCCATGTATGCAGAAGATTTCTCTCAGAACATGAGGGGGGAGGTTCTAAGCCTCACCTCTGCTGCTCCCCATTTTCTCACCAGATGGCCCCCTGCGACTGTGCCTGTCTTAGGTTGTTCCTCCCTTGAGGAATCTTACCCGTCTCTGGCTAACCAGTCATCTTCCGGGGCCATACAGGGAAATGTTAAGTTGGTAAGTGAGAGAGAAGCCTTATTGTTTGAAAAGGTTAGCTTTTTACTTTGCATATTTATGCCCTGTGGCTTCTATGCCCAGCATTTGTCTTGAGGTATCTTTACCACTTGTAAGAATTATGATACTCGGTAAATTCGACATGAGGCACGAGTTCTATTTAAAGGTTGTGATTAGGTAGGAAGAAGAAAAGCTATAGAAGTAGCAGGCAGAAGAAAACCTGGGAAGATTGATTATTTCTTTGACATATCTTCTTGTAGAGTAACTTCAGCATGGATAGGTTTTAAACTACTAATTAAATTGTGCACACACATTAACATAATAGGAATATAGTTACCTAACCAAAGCATACCTGTAATTACCAGCCATCTCCAGTGAAACCAAGAAAACCAGTTAGGCACCTTAGGCATTTGTGAAAACTTATCTATGATATGGTGGATATTGTCCGACTGAACTTAAACAGTCTGAGAGAATTCAGATAAACTAGAACAACCCATTCCTGGGGACTGTTCATATCCCATATGTTCTTTTAACGATAAATAGTCTGTGGTTGTAAGATTTTGGAGTGCTACAATTTGCACTTCTCCTAATTCTTGGTTGAGTTCCAACAGTATAGATCCAGTCCAATTTTTTGTTTTACTGTATGCACAGGCCAGCTTAGATATCTCCTTCATCATTCCCATGGCAAGTCCAGGAACTGGTGGGATGAGTGCATCTACACCTGTGACAGTGCGTGGATCTTTGTTGGAGTTTTTTTTTTTTGCTGATCATCTTCTGTCATGAGTCTTCCCGAGATTGCTGATGTTGGAAGTTCTTTTTCATATCGTATCTTAGTTCATTTTCGGGGTAGCCAAATTAGGCTTTGATCCTCTGTATAAACACAAACAGACCCTTTGCCTACACTTTTATATACCCTTTATATCATTGTGTAGAACTCATTAGAGGTCACCACATAGGAACTGCTTTTTTTTTTTAAAATCATTAATCTACACTTACATGACGAATACTTTGTTTACTAGGCTCTCCCCTATACCAGGTCCCCCCTATATACTCCTTTACAGTCACTGTCCATCAGCGTAGCAAACTGTTGTAGAATCACTAATTGTCTTCTCTGTGTTGTACAGCCCTCTCCTTTCTCCCACCCTGCTATGGATGCTAATCTTAATACCTCTCTTTTTCTGCCCTCCCCTTATCCCTCCCTACTCACCCATCCTCCCCAGTCCCTTTCCCTTTGGAACCTGTAAGTCCATTCTTGAGTTCTGTGATTCTGTTGCTGTTTTGTTCCTTCAGTTTTTCCTTTGTTCTTATATTCCACAGATGAGTGAAATCATTTGGTATTTCTCTTTCTCTGCTTGGCTTGTTTCACTGAGCATAATACCCTCCAGCTCCATCCATGTTGCTGCAAATGGTTGGATTTGCCCTTTTCTTATGGCTGAGTAGTATTCCATTGTGTATATGTACCACATCTTCTTTAGACATTCATCTAGCGATGGACATTTAGGTTGCTTCCAATTCTTGGCTATTGTAAATAGTGCTGCGATAAACATAGGGGTACATTGGTCTTTCTCATACTTGATTGCTGCATTCTTAAGGTAAATTCCTAGGAGTGCAATTCCTGGGTCAAATGGTATGTCTGTTTTGAGCATTTTGATGTACCTCCATACTGCTTTCCACAATGGTTGAACAAGTTTACATTCCCACCAGCAGTGTAGGAGGGTTCCCCTTTCTCCACAGCCTCACCAACATTTGTTGTTGTTTGTCTTTTGTATGGCAGCCATCCTTACTGGTGTGAGGTGATACCTCATTGTAGTTTTAATTTGCATTTCTCTGATAATTAGCGATGTGGAGCATCTTTTCATGTGTCTGTTGGCCATCTGTATTTCTTTTTTGGAGAACCGTCTGTTCAGTTCCTTTGCCCATTTTTTAATTGGGTTATTTGTTTTTGTTTGTTGAGGCGTGTGAGCTCTTTATATATTCTGGACGTCAAGCCTTTATCGGATGTGTCATTTTCAAAGATATTCTCCCATACTGTAGGGTTCCTTTTTGTTCTATTGATGGTGTCTTTTGCTGTACAGAAGCTTTTCAGCTTAATATAGTCCCACTTGTTCATTTTTGCTGTTGTTTTCCTTGCCCGGGGAGATATGTTCAAGAAGAGGTCACTCATGTTTATGTCTAAGAGGTTTGTGCCTATGTTTTCTTCCAAGAGTTTAATGGTTTCATGACTTACATTCAGGTCTTTGATCCATTTTGAGTTTACTTTTGTATATGGGGTTAGACGATGGTCCAGTTTCATTCTCCTACATGTAGCTGTCCAGTTTTGCCAGCACCATCTGTTGAAGAGACTGTCATTTCGCCATTGTATGTCCATGGCTCCTTTATCAAATATTAATTGACCATATATGTCTGAGTTAATGTCTGGATTGTCTAGTCTGTTCCATTGGTCTGTGGCTCTGTTCTTGTGCCAGTACCAAATTGTCTTGATTTCTATGGCTTTATAATAGAGCTTGAAGTTGGGGAGTGAGATCCCCCCTACTTTATCCTTCTTTCTCAGGATTGCTTTGGCTATTCAGGGTCTTTGGAGTTTCCATATGAATTTTCAATTATTTTTCCATTTCATTGAAGAATGTTGCTGGTTGTTTCATAGGGATTGCATCAAATCTGTATATTGCTTTGGGCATGATGGCCATTTTGACGATATTAATTCTTCCTAGCCATGAGCAGGGGATGCGTTTCCATCTGTTAGTGTCCCCTTTAATTTCTTTTAAGAGTGACTTGTAGTTTTCAGAATATAAGTCTTTCACTTCTTTGGTTAGGTTTATTCCTAGGTATTTTATTTTTTTTGTTGCAATTGTGAATGGAGTTGTTTTCCTGATTTCTCTTTCTGTTGGTTCATTGTTGGTATATAGGAAAGCCACAGATTTCTGTGTGTTGATTTTGTATCCTGCAACTTTGCTGTATTCCGATATCAGTTCTAGTAGTTCTGGGGTGGAGTCTTTAGGGTTTTTTATGTACAGTATCATGTCATCTGCAAATAGTGACAGTTTGACTTATTCTTTGCCAATCTGGATTCCTTGTATTTTTTTGTTTTGTCTGATTGCTGTGGCTAGGACCTCCAGTACTATGTTAAATAACAGTGGGGAGAGTGGGCATTCCTGTCTAGTTCCCGATCTCAGCGGAAATGCTTTCAGCTTTTCGCTATTCAATATAATGTTGGCTGTGGGTTTTTCATACATGGCCTTTATTATGTTGAGGTACTTGCCCTCTATTCCCATTTTGCTGAGAGTTTTTATCATGAATGGATGTTGAACTTTGTCAAATGCTTTTTCAGCATCTATGGAGATGATCATGTGGTTTTTGTCTTTCTTTTTGTTGATGTGGTGGATGATATTGATGGACTTTCGAATGTTGTGCTATCCTTGCATCCCTGGGATGAATCCCACTTGGTCATGGTGTACGATGGTTTTGATGTATTTTTGAATTCGGTTTGCTAAAATTTTGTTGAGTATTTTTGCGTCTACGTTCATCAGGGATATTAGTCTGTAGTTTTCTTTTTTTGGTGGTGTCTTTGCCTGCTTTTGGTATTAGGGTGATGTTAGCTTCATAGAATGAGTTTGGGAGTATCCCCTCCTCTTCTATTTCTTGGAAAACTTTAAGGAGAATGGGTATTATGTCTTCCCTGTATGTCTGATAAAATTCCGAGGTAAATCCGTCTGGCCCGGGGGTTTTGTTCTTTGGTAGTTTTTGATTACCGCTTCAATTTCGTTGCTGGTAATTGGTCTGTTTAGATTTTCTGTTTCTTTTTGGGTCAGTCTTGGAAGGTTGTATTTTTCTAGGAAGTTGTCCATTTCTCCTAGGTTTCGCAGCTTGTTAGCATATAGGTTTTCATAGTAGTCTCTAATAATTCTTTGTATTTCTGCGGGGTCCGTCATGATTTTTCCTTTCTCGTTTCTGATACTGTTGATTTGTGTTGACTCTCTTTTCCTATTAATAAGTCTAGCTAGAGGCTTATCTATTTTGTTAATTTTCTCGACGAACCAGCTCTTGGTTTCATTGATTTTTGCTATTGTTTTATTCTTCTCAATTTTATTTATTTCTTCTCTGATCTTTATTATGTCCCTCCTTCTGCTGACCTTAGTCCTCATTTGTTCTTCTTTTTCCAATTTCGATAGTTGTGACATTAGACCGTTCATTTGGGATTGCTCTTCCTTTTTTAAATATGCTTGGATTGCTATATACTTTCCTCTTAAGACTGCTTTTGCGGTGTCCCACAGAAGTTGGGGCTTAGTGTTGCTGTTGTCATTTGTTTCCATATATTGCTGGATCTCCATTTTGATTTGGTCATTGATCCATTGATTATTTAGGAGTGTGTTGCTTAGCCTCCATGTGTTTGTGAGTCTTTTTGCTTTCTTGAACAGTTTATTTATAGTTTAATGCCTTTGTGGTCTGAAAAGTTGGTTGGTAGGTTTTCAATCTTTTGGAATTTACTGAGGCTCTTTTTGTGTCCTAGTATGTGGTCTATTCTGGAGAATGTTCCATGTGTACTTGAGAAGAATGTGTATCCTGTTGCTTTTGGATGTAGAGTTCTGTAGATGTCTATTAGGTCCATCTGTTCTAGTGTGTTGTTCACTGCCTCTGTGTCCTTACTTATTTTCTGTCTGGTGGATCTGTCCTTTGGAGTGAGTGGTGTGTTGAAGTCTCCTAGAATGAATGCATTGCATTCTATTTCCCCCTTTAGTTCTGTTAATATTTGTTTCAGGTATGTTGGTGCTCCTGTATTGGGTGCATATATATTTATAATGGTTATATCCTCTTGATGGACTGAGCCCTTTATCATTATGTAATGTCCTTCTTTGTCTTTTGTTACTTTCTTTATTTTGAAGTCTGTTTTGTCTGATACCAGAATTGCAACACCTGCTTTCTTCTCTCTGTTGTTTGCTTGAAATATCTTTTTCCATCCCTTGACTTTAAGTCTGTGCGTGTCTTTGGGTTTGAGGTGAGTCTCTTGTAAGCAGCATATGGATGGATCTTGCTTTTTTATCCATTCTATTACTCTGTGTCTTTTGATTGGTACATTCAGTCCATTTACATTTAGGGTGATTATTGAAAGGTATGAATTTATTGCCATTGCAGGCTTTAAGTTTGTGGTTACCAAAGGTTTAGGGTTAGCTTCTTTACTATCTTACTGTCTAACTTAACTCGCTTGTTGAGCTATTATAAACACTGTCTGTTGATTCTTTATTTCTCTCCCTTCTTATTCCTCCTCCTCCCTTCTTCATATGTTGGGTGTTTTGTTGTGTGCTCTTTTTAGGAGTGCTCCCATCTAGAGCAGTCCCTGTAGGATGCCCTGTAGAGGTGGTTTGTGGGAAGCAAATTCCCTCAACTTTTGCTTGTCTGGAAATTGTTTAATACCTCCTTCATATTTAAATGATATTCGTGCTGGATACAGTAGTCTTGATTCGAGGCCCTTCTGTTTCATTGCATTAAGTATATCATGCCATTCTCTTCTGGCCTGTAGGGTTTCTGTTGAGAAGTCTGATGATAGCCTGATGGGTTTTCCTTTGTAGGTAACCTTTTTTTTCTCTCTGGCTGCCTGTAATACTTTGTCCTTGTCTTTGATCTTTGCCATTTTAATTATTATGTGTCTTGGTATTGCCCTCCTTGGATCCCTTGTCATGGGAGTTCTGTGTACCTCTGTGGTCTGAGAGGCCATTTCTTCCCCTAGTTTGGGGAAATTTTCAGCAATTATTTCTTCAAAGACATTTTCTATCCCCTTTTCTCTCTCTACTTCTTCTGGAATACCTATAATTCTTATATTGTTCCTTTTTGATTGGTCACTCAGCTGTCTTAAAATTCTTTCATTCCTGGAGATCCTTTTATCTCTCTCTGCATCAGCTTCTCTGCGTTCCTGTTCTCTGTTTTCTAGTCCATTTATGGTCTGTTGCATCTCATCCATTCTGTTTTGAAGTCCTTCCAGAGCTTGTTTTATTTCTGAATTCTCCTTCCTTAGTTCTTGAATATTTCTCTGCAAGTCCATCAGCATGGTTATGACTTTTGTTTTGAATTCCTTTTCAGGAAGACTGGCTAAATCTATCTGCCCAGATTCCTTCTCAGGGGAAGATGTAGCAGATGCCGAAGCTGTCTGGGTTAGTCTTGTCTGGATCATATTTTTTTCCTTTTCATGTTGACAGGTGCTATTGACTGTCAGCTGGGAGGGCCAAAATTTTCACTTGCTACTGGCCTTTCTTTACTGGGACAACTGCGACCCCTAGTGGCTTGTGTTGGGTAATTGCGTGTAGAGTGGGTCTTTGAGTCTTGCCCGGCCGGAAGGGAGAAATTTCCCTTTCTGTGGGCAGAATTTGTCTCAGGCTGCTTCTCTGCTTTCGCAGCGCCCGGTGGGGTAATGGATGGTTGGGCTGCTTGACTGTTTGCCTCCGTGAGGGGTCTCAGAGCTGTAGCCCAGAGGGGTTAGTGAACCCGGTTTTCCCTGTAATTTCCAGCTGCTGTACTGTGACCTGGGTTGTTTCCGTCATGCTGTTAAGTCCCTGTCCCTTTAAGACTTTCAAAAAGCCCCCGCTTTTCTTTGTCACAGGGGCGTCAGCTTCGGCACCCACTCAGAGGTCTTACTCCCTGTTCCCCCAGTACCAGGGCCCCCTGGGCACGTACTGTGTCTGCGCTCTGGCCCGGATGGCTGGGGCTGGGTGTTCGGCAGTCCTGGGCTCCGTCTCCCTCCCGCTCTCCCTATTCTTCTCCCGCCAGGAGCTGGGGGGAGGGGCGCTCGGGTCCCGCCGGGCCGGGGCTTGTATCTTACCCCTTTCACCAGTCGCTGGGTTCTCGCTGGTGTAGCTGCAGTCTGGCCACTGTCCTGCGTCTTCTGGTCTCTCTTTTAGGGCTAGTTGTGTTTTTTGTATTTTCAAAAGTATATATGTTTTTGGGAGGAGATTCCCACTGTCCTACTCACGCCGCCATGTTGGCTCCACCTCCCTCTGCCCATTTTTTAATTGGGTTATTTGTTTTTTGTTTGTTGAGGCGTGTGAGCTCTTTACATATACTGGACGTCAAGCCTTTATCGGATCTGTCATTTTCAAATATATTCTCTCATACTGTAGGGTTCCTTTTTGTTCTGTTGATAGTGTCTTTTGCTGTAGAGAAGCTTTTCAGCTTAATATAGTCCCACTTGTTCATTTTTGCTGTTGTTTTCCTTGCCCAGGGAGATATGTTCAAGAAGAGGTCACTCATGTTTATGTCTAAGAGGTTTTTGCCTAAGTGTTTTTCCAAGAGTTTAATTGTTTCATGACTTACATTCAGGTCTTTGATCCATTTTGAGTTTACTTTTGTATATGGGGTTAGACAATGGTCCAGTTTCATTATCCTATATGTAGCTGTCCAGTTTTGCCAGAACCATCTGTTGAAGAGACTGTCATTTCACCATTGTATGTCCATGGCTCCTTTATCAAATATTAATTGACCATATATGTCTGGGTTAATGTCTCTATTCTCTAGTCTGTTCCATTGGTCTGTGGCTCCGTTCTTGTGTCATTACCAAATTGTCTTGATTACTATGGCTTTATTGTAGAGCTTGAAGTTGGGGAGTGAGATCCCCCCTACTTTATCCTTCTTTCTCAGGATTGCTTTGGCTATTCAGGGTCTTTGGAGTTTCCATATGAATTTTCAATTATTTTTCCATTTCATTGAAGAATGTTGCTGGTTGTTTCATAGGGATTGCATCAAATCTGTATATTGCTTTGGGCAGGATGGCCATTTTGATGATATTAATTCATCCTAGCCACGAGCATGGGATGAGTTTCCATCTGTTAGTGTCCCCTTTAATTTCTCTTAAGAGTGACGTGTAGTTTTCGGAGTATAAGTCTTTCACTTCTTTGGATAGATTTATTACTAGGTATTTTATTTTTTTTTGATGCAATTGTGAATGGAGTTGTTTTCCTGATTTCTCTTTCTGTTGGTCCATTGTTAGTGTATAGGAAAGCCACAGACTTCTGTGTGTTGACTTTGTATCCTGCATCGTTGCTGAATTTCGATATTAGTTCTAGTAGTTTTGGAGTGGTGTCTTTAGGGATTTTTATGTACTATATCATGTCATCTGCAAATAGTGACAGTTTAACCTCTTCTTTACCAATCTGGATTCCTTGTATTTCTTTGTTTTGTCTTATTGCTGTGTCTAGGAACTCCAGTAATATGTTGCTTAAATGTGGGGAGATTGGGCATCCCTGTCTTGTTCCCAATCTCAGAGGAAAAGCTTTCAGCCTCTCACTGTTCAGTGTGATATTAGCTGTGGGTTTATCATATTTGGCCTTTATTATGTTGTGGTACTTGCCCTCTATACCCATTTTGTTGAGAGTTTTTATCATAAATGGATGTTGAACTTTGTCAAATGCTTTTTCAGCATCTATGGAGATTATCATGTGCTTTTTGTCTTTCTTTTTGTTGATGTGGTGGATGATGTTGATGGATTTTCGAATGTTGTACCATCATTGCATCCCTTGGATGAATCCCACTTGGTCATAGTGTATGATCCTTTGATGTATTTTTGAATTCAGTTTGCTAATATTTTGTTGAGTATTTTTGCATCTACGTTCATCAGGGATATTGGTCTGTAGTTTTCTTTTTTGGTGGGGTCTTTGCCTGGTTTTGGTTTTAGGGTGATGTTGGCTTTGTAGAATGAGTTTGGGAGTATTACCTCCTGTTCTATTTTTTGGAAAACTTTAAGCACAATGGGTATTATTTCTTCCCTGTATGTCTGATAAAATTCTGAGGTAAATCCATCTGGCCCAGTTGTTTTGTTCTTCGGTAATTTTTTGATTACCACTTCAATTCCGTTTCTGGTAATTGGTCTGTTTAGATTTTCTGTTTCTTTCTGGGTCAGTCTTGGAAGGTTGCATTTTTCTAGAAAATTGTCCATTTCTCCTAGGTTTCCCAGCTTGTTAGCATATAGGTTTTCATAGTATTCTCTAATAATTCTTTGTTTTTCTGTGGGGTCCGTCTTGATTTTTCCTTTCTCATTTCTGATACTGTTGATTTGTGTTGACTCTCTTTTCCTCTTAATAAGTCTGGCTAGAGGGTTATCTATTTTGTTTATTTTCTCGAAGATCCAGCTCTTGGTTTCATTGATTTTTGCTATTGTTTTATTCTTCTCAATTTTATTTATTTCTTTTCTGATCTTTATTATGTCCCTCCTTCTGCTGACCTTAGGCCTCATTTGTTCTTCTTTTTCCAATTTGGATAATTGTGTCATTAGACAATTCATTTGGGAATATTCTTCCTTTTTTAAATATGCTTGGAGTGCTATATACTTTCCTCTTAAGACTTCTTTTGCTGTGCCCCACAGTAGTTGGGGCTTAGCGTTGTTGTTGTCATTTGTTTCCATATATTGCTGGATCTCCATTTTGATTTGGTTATTGATCCATTGATTATTTAGTTGTGTGTTGTTAAGCCTCCATGTGTTTGTGAGCCTTTTTGCTTCCTTTGTACAGTTTATTTCTAGTTTTATGCCTTTATGGTCTGAAAAGTTGGTTGGTAGGATTTCAATCTTTTGGAATTTACTGAGGCTCTTTTTGTGTCCTAGTATGTGGTCTATTCTGGAGAATGTTCCATGTGCACTTGAGAAGAATGTGTATCCTGTTGCTTTTGGTTGTAGAGTTCTGTAGATGTCTATTAGGTCCATCTGTTCTAGTGTGTTGTTCAGTGCTTCTGTGTCCTTACTTATTTTCTGTCTGGTGGATCTGTCCTTTGGAGTGAGTGGTGTGTTGACCTCTCCTAGAATGTATGCATTGCATTCTATTTCGTCCTGTAGTTGTGTTAGCATTTGTTTCAGGTATGTTGGTGCTCCTGTATTGGGTGCATATATATTTATAATGGTTATATACTCTTTTTGGACTGAGCCCTTTATCATTATGTAATGTCCTTCTTTGTCTTTTGTTACTTTCTTTATGTTGAAGTCTGTTTTGTCTGATACCAGAATTACAACACCTGCTTTCTTCTCTCTGTTGTTTGCATGAAATATCTTTTTCCATCCCTTGACTTTACGTCTGTGCATTTCTTTGGTTTTGAAGTGAGTCTCTTGTAAGCAGCATATGGATGGATCTTGCTTTTTTATCTATTCTATTCCTCTGTGTATTTTGATTGGTACATTCAGTCCATTTACATTTAGGGTGATTTTTGAAAGGTATGAACTTATTCCCTTTGCAGGCTTTAAGGTTGTGGTTACCAAAGGTTCAGGGTTAGCTTCTTTACTGTCTTACTGTCTAACTTAACTCGCTTCTTGAGCTATTATAAACGCGGTCTGATGATTCTTTATTTCTCTCCCTTCTTATTCCTCCTCCTCCCTTCTTTATATGTTGGGTGTTTTGTTCTGTGCTCTTGTTAGGAGTGCTCCCATCTAGAGAAGTCCCTGTAGAGGTGGTTTCTGGGAGCAAATTCCCTCAACTTTTGCTTGTCTGGGAATTGTTTAATCCCTTCTTCATATTTAAGTGACATTCGTGCTGTATACAGTAGTCTTGGTTTGAGGCCCTTCTGTTTCATTGCATTAAGTATATCATGCCATTCTCTTCTGGCCTGTAGGGTTTCTGTTGAGAAGTCTGATGATAGCCTGATGGGTTTCCCTTTGTAGGTAACCTCTTTTTTCTCTCTGGCTGCCTTTAATACTTTGTCCTTGTCTTTGATCTTTGCCATTTTAATTATTATGTGTCTTGGTGTTGCCCTCCTTGGATCCCTTGTCATGGGAGTTCTGTGTACCTCTGTGGTCTGAGAGGCCATTTCTTCCCCTAGTTTGGGGAAGTTTTCAGCAATTATTTCTTCAAAGACACTTTCTATCCCTTTTACTCTCTCTTCTTCTTCTGGTACCCCTACAATGCGGATATTGTTCCTTTTCCTTTGGTCACTCAGCTCTCTTAAAATTCTTTCATTCCTGGAGATCTTTTTATCTCTCTCTGCATCAGCTTCTCTGCATTCCTGTTCTCTGTTTTCTAGTCCTTTAATACTCTCTTGCATCTCGTCCATTCTGTTTTGAAGTCCTTCCAGAGCTTGTTTTATTTCTGTATTCTCCTTCCTTAGTTCTTGCATATTTCAGTGCAAGTCCATTAGCATGGTTATGACTTTTTGTTTTGAATTCTTTTTCAGGAAGACTGGCTAAATTTATCTCCCCAGGTTCCTTCTCAGGGGAAGATGTAGCAGATGCCAAAGCTGTCTGGGTTAGTCGTGTCTGGATCATATTTTTTTGCCTTTTCATGTTGACAGGTGCTATTGACTGTCAGCTGGGATGGCCAAACTTTTCACTTGCTACTGGCCTTTCTTTACTGGGACAACTGCGACCCCTAGTGGCTTGTGTTGGGTAATTGCGTGTAGGCTGGGTCTTTTTGTCTTGCCCGGCGGACATAGAGTGGTCTCCCTTTCTGTGGGCGTGGTTTGCCTTAGGCTGTTTCTCTGCTTTCACTGCGCCCGGAGGGGTAATGGACGGGGGGGTTCTGTTTGGCTGTTTACCTCCGTGAGGGGTCTCAGAGCTGTTGCTCAGTGTGTTAGTGTACCCGGTTTTCCCTCTAATTTACAGCCACTGCTCTGTGACCTGTGTTGTTTCCGTCTAGCTGTTAAGTCCCTGTCCCTTTAAGACTTTCAAAAAGCCCTCGCTTTTCTTTGTCGCAGGGGCATCAACTTTGGAACCCGCTCAGAAGTCTTGCTGCCCTGTTTCCCTAGTTTGCAGCCCTCCATGCATGCACTGTGTCTGCCCTCTGGTGCTGGTGGCTGGGGTTGGGTGTTTAGCAGTCCTGGGCTCCCTCTCCCTCCCGCCGGGAGCTGGGGGGAGGTGTGCTCGGGTCGCGCCGGGCCGGTGGTTGTATCTTACCCCTTTCACCAGGCGCTGGGCTCTCGCACTTGTGGATGTACTCTGGCTATTGTCCTGTGTCTTCTGGTCTCTCTTTTAGGATTAGTTGTATTTGTTGTATTTTCAAATATATATATGTTTTTGGGAGGAGATTCCCACTGTCCTACTCATGTCGCCATGTTGGCCCCAGCAAAGCACATTTAAAAGATCCCATGTAATCAGTTACTCTTCTTGCTGCACTTATGGAAATAGTCAAGCCAGCTCTTAATTATTTTCTTTATCTGGCTACGTCTAATAAAAATGACGGTGATTTTAGAGAAAAGTATTGTTTCAATAATGCAGTCTTATCTATACTAAATCCTAATACTAGTCATTGAGATATAAACTCGAGCCAGAATTCTAGTTTCCCCATGTTACCTAGCTATGATTTTCAATTAGACTCTTAATATTTCTAGTTCTCCTATTCAGCCATGTATTCTTAATCTCATCAAGTTTTCCTTCCAGAATGGAAAATCCAACTCCAGATGTTGCTACTTAATCTAATAACAATGTGTTCTATCTTGCCTAGAAGCCACAAAACTGCAAATAGTAATAGAAACGAAACCCAGAATAGAAGCGCCAACCTTCCAAGGCCCTCTCAACTGACCAGTGATGGAGACCTAGCTGCACCCTTTACTGTGCCCCCTTCTCAGCATGAAGCCAGAGCGGTCATCGCCCCTTTTCCCTAGCAGCAGCTGGAGTCTCTATCTGTAGAGGGGAGAATGAGACAGGGACCATAGGCTTAGAAGAAGGTGAGAGCCTCTGGAGAAAGGAAGGCAGGATATTTGCAGTCAGAGCAATGTAAAACTGTATGCTAGGATCCCCCCCTACTAAAACTATGTTGAACATTAAGCTCTAGAATCATTCTTCAGTGAGATCAGTTAATGTTCCCCAGATAAGGAAGATTATCACATGTTTTATTATGGTAATCATTTGTAATCGTGTATAAGATTCACTTTAGCATACTAAAAGGCCCAGGCCTATGTGCTGTCTTTCCTCCTTCAGATCTGATGAGGTAATTTTGCAAACTGAGCAACTAACTGCAGACCCAGCTGTAGATGGCATAGTAAAAGGCAGGATTCTTTAGCAAATAGACAATACCTCAGCCCACCTTGAGAGCTGAGCAGGCAGCCTTTTGATATGCTCCCAGACCAAGACGCAGGTATCCCAGAGAAAAATCAAGGCAGGAAATTCCTTATGTTAAGTTAATTTTTCATATTCAGAGAACACTTAACAAGTCCTTCCCAAGGCTTTAAAGATAGTCCCCACCTTTTTGGATTGGCTCTAACACAAGACCTCAAATCCCTTACTCTCTCGAGCTCCACCCTCCTTCAATATGTAGATGATATCCTCCCGTGCAGTCCCTCCCTACTAACCTCTCAACAAGATACTATTCTCCTTTTAAACTTTCTCTCAGAACACAGCTATCAAGTTTCACCCTCCAAAGTTCAGCTGTCTGCTGCTCAGGTCACATACCTGGGAGTTCAGCTCTTGCTGCGCTACAAGGCCATTACTATAGACAAGAAAAAACTCCAAACAATGCCCATTTCAAACACCAAGCAACACCATCCCTAACTCCCAAATGGCAAAGATCATACACAGTAATCCTTTCCACGCCTACTGCAGTTAAACTCCAGGGTCTTCCCCATTAGATACACAACTCCCACCTTAAGCCATTTGTCTCAGCTTATTCCCCTCCCACCAAATCTCCCAAAGGTTCCTACTCCACCCCAATGGGACCTCTTACTCTCTGCATTTCACGCTGCTCATGTCCACATCCACTCATCACTGAAGAAGTTTCTGCCAGCACAGAGTCCTAAGACCTCCCTTACAACCGCCATGCTTAAGGATTATTAACCCTGGTCTCAACACTTACTCTCTCACCAGACCTATCTTCCCAACACCAGCCCTTTCTTCTCTTTCAGACTGTCCAAAAGATTGCACCATCAAGGATTCCCTTTGCTTTACAGGTTGCTTTGCTGCCTACACATATGTCCCCCAAAATGCTATTAATTCATCCATCCTATGTAAACATAGCAATCAGCCCAAATGCAAAAAATTTCTAACCAAACCTTTAACCAGCTTATATTACAGGATTTCCAACTTCTCTCCAAAGATGATGATCCTTATTGAACCTGGAAAATGCCATTGCCACTACAGACCAAGGGCTCATCTGAGGACCACCCCTCCATCAATACAAAAATGAACTTCATCGCCCCTAATCAGCAGGAAGCAGTTTCTGAAGACTAACCTTCACCCCTTCCCAAATCCACTACCACTTATAAAATAGAAAAGGGAGGAATGTAAGAATATAATAATTTATCCTTCATTTACCCCATGGTCCCAAGCACAGAAGCTGGTGAGAATTAAGCCTGGGCTTACCCCGCCTTATCTCTAAACATCCCGACCCTCCCCAAAAGCAACAGGCCAAGCGGATCCACCACAATAAAAGGCACCATGCTGCTGCCCTCTGTCTCTGTCTCTCTGTCCCCCTGCTCTCTCCCCCTCCCTCCCTCTCTGTCTGTCTCTCTCTTTCTCTGTTCCGCTCCTCTCTCTGCTGCTTCCTCTCTCTCTCTCCAACCCCCTCTGGGGCAGCCACTCTCTCTTTCAGATAATAAAGTCTCTTGTGTGGGCCCATATCTCCTGAGTCATTCTGGATAAGGAGAGTCGCGGTGAGATACCCTTTCAATTATGATGATCTGATATGTAGTATTCCTGCCAGAAATGCATAAACTGAATCTAATTATGAGAAAATGTTAAGTACAGACAACTAGAGAGAACTTTTAGAAACTAATTAGCCTATGCTCTTCAAAAATACTGCAGAACACAGACCTGTCAGAAGGTCCATAACTAGTTCTACCACTTAAATTTGCCCAATCTTGATTTTTCTATGAGTCATTTATGAAAGTGTATCTCGCCAGGACCCTCCTTACCCAGAATGACTCAGGAGACACGGGCCCACGCAAGAGACTTTATTATCTGAAAGAGAGAGTGGCTGCCCCAGACGGGGGTGGGGAGAGAGAGAGGGAGCAGCAGAGAGACAGAGAGAGAGGGGGCAGCAGCGTGGTGCCTTTTATTGTGGGGGATCCGCTCGACCTGTTGCTTTGGGGGAGGGTCGGGATGTTTAGAGATAAGGCGGGGTAAGCCCAGGCAAGCCCCAGGCATAATACTCACCAGCTTCTGTGCTTGGGACCATGGGGTAAATGGAGGATAAATTACTATATTCTTACATTCCTCCCTTTTCTGTTTTATAATGTAAAGGAATGCAGGAAACACCCTAGAACGAGAGCCACCCTCGCTCTAGTTTCCATACCCTAAGGGGGACGAAACTCGTGACAAGATGTTAAGGAATGCTTGTGCAAAGGTCAGGCAAGCGGTGGGTCCCCGTTTCAACTTTATTGGTTAAAGTATGGGATGTGTTTTAAATTCATTGGTTGTGGTAATGTGTGGGCTTTGGCGCAACGGCTGTGAAAATCCTATATTATCTATACCTAAAGTTGCTTGGGGGTCGGCAGCTCGGACTCGACCTGTGTGTCAGGGGAGGTGCTGTCGGCCCCAGCTAGCTGGCTGAATAAAGACTTTGCTTGGATTTACATCTCCGTGCCTGTGTGGTTTGTTCTCTGGAGAATCCCCGGAGTCACGAACTCTAACATTTTGGGGGCTCGTCCGGGATCCGAGCGACTTCCCGGAGAACAAGGGACAGCTGGAGGCAAGTTCTGATTGTCCGGACGGGGCAGTGTAATTCGAGGTTCGCCCCCTCGTGTCTGCATAAATCCAGTATAAAGCGGGAGTTGCCATCCCATGTCTGGTCTCAGGTTAGTGATCCCGAGTAAGGAAGTCCGGGTTGGTAGTCCTGGCCCCCAGGTTAGTGACCCTGGGTGAAGCCCAGGTAACCAATCCTGGCCCTAAGGTCCGAGTGATTCGGCCTTAGGAAGGGAAGTCCAATCGGCAGGAACCTGGCGCCTGAGGAGGAAAGGATCGAGCTTGTCACCCTGTGGCAGTCCGAGTGGACGCCTTTCGGGAGAATCACGAGAGTTTTTGAGGATCCTGAAAGTGGTGAGTGTGGTGCGCACCAGAGTGAGAGAAGGACCGGTCTGAGCGAGTGCGATCAAATGTGGTGTGTGTGTTTGGTGTTATTGTTGATTGTTTTATTGTGTATTGGTTTATTTTTTTTTTTTTGCGCTTTTCCCTTTAAGTTTCTCTTACTCTGAGGCTCTCCTGTTCCTGTTCCTCCTTTCTGCCACTAAATCATTCCCCTGCGGGCACGGGTCAGGCAATTAAAAGCCATTAGGGCGCCCACCGCTGGAAGACTCCCGTGACAGGATAAGGGGGTCACAGCCGCGAATCCCAGATAAATTCGCATCCCCCGCAGAAGAAAAACTGTGCAATGACAGGCACCCATCCACAAGCACATACATCAGTCATCATCTTGTTTAAAGTGGCACTTCTACTTTTCGCCTTTTGTCTTCCTTGCATTATTTACCAGGGGCCAGACTCAGGCTACTCCTAAAGGTCTGATCCTTTCCCACTTTCCGAAGGTCAAGGAACAGGCCCTAAACATGAGTCTTAGTATCAAGAAAAGTAAGCTTGATACCTTTTGTTCAGCCGAGTGGCCCTCCTTTGGAGTAGGCTGGCCAACCCAGGGTTCTCTTTCCCTGGACCTTATTGGCAAGGTCAAAGCTGTCATCTCCCAGCCAGACCCTGAGGGCCACCCTGACCAGCTTCCCTATATTCTTGTCTGGGAAAATTTGGCCAAGAATCCCCCTTCCTGGCTGAGGCCTTTTTTGGTGGGGAAGTTTCACACTGACCCACTAAAAACCTCCGTCTTAGTTGCCCAGGAAGATCTAAAACCCCCTGATCATAGGGCCAGAAACCCTGTGCGCCCGAGTGCGCCGCCTGTTCTCCCTGACAGTTCCCCCCTCTACCCCCCTCTGCCGATTGAGCGGCCACCCCCGTATGCAGGAGAAGGGGCTAAAGCTGCCGGAGGGGTAGAGAACGAGGTTGGGGAGCCCAGCAGGGATCTGGCGGCCACAGCTTCCCCAGACTCTTCAGCAGGAGAAGGCAGGAGGCCAGAAAGAGCTTCCTCACGCTCTCCCGCCCTGGCTCCACGCTGGGCGCCAGGTAGAGCGGGAGGAATGCAGTTGAGGCCTCGAGGGGCGAGGGAGCAAGAAAGGGAGGCCCCCTCCTCCAACTCAGAAGAAGCAGTGCCAGTTCTGCCCGTGCGTGCCATCGGTACAGGCGGTCCGGGCGGAGCTCAGCAATATCAGTATTGGCCCTTTTCATCTAGTGACCTTTATAATTGGAGGACTCAGAACCCTCCCTTCTCGGAAGACCCCAAGTGTCTTATAGGTCTGGTAGAGTCCATTATGTTCACCCATTGTCCCACATGGGACGACTGCCTGCAGTTGCTCCGCACCCTCTTCACAACGGAAGAGCGATAGCGCATCCTCAATGAAGCCAGGAAAAATGTCCTCGGAGAAAATGGAAGACCTACTACCTTCCAGCCCATCATTGACGAGGCGTTTCCACTTACACGCCCAAACTGGGACTTCGGGACTGCAGAAGGTAGGGAGCGTCTCCGGGTCTACTGCCAGACTCTGATGACTGGTCTCCAGGCAGCCGCCAGATGGCCCACTAACCTAGCTAAGGTAAAAACTATTGTTCAGGGAGAAAAGGAAAGCCCGGCCGCGTATCTGGAGAGGCTGTTTGATGCTTACAGGCAATATACCCCCATAAACCCAGAGGCAGAGGAACACAGATCAGTTGTAGTCCTCTCATTCATCAACCAGGCAGCCCCCGATATCCGGAGGAAACTCCACAAGCGGGATGACTTAGGAGAGATCTCTATTAGAGAAATGCTGCAGCAAGCGGAGAAAGTCTTCAATGCTAGAGAGACTCCGGAAGATAGGGAAGAAAGGCTGAAGAAAGAGAAATGGGAAGTGCAGGAGAAAAATAGGAAAGAAGACAGAGAATTTCAGAAGAGGGAGAACAAGAAGCAGAGAGAGGAGATGGCTAGGATATTCTTAGCTGGAGTAGAGGGGAGCCCTAGATCTCCTCGAAGAAAGGGACCCCGCCCATCCCGGCTAGGACGAGATCAGTGCGCCCTGTGTAAGGGATATGGGCACTGGAAAAGAGAGTGCCCCAAAAGGAAGGAACAAGGAGGAGGGAACCCCGTTAAGACCCTGCACCTAGGAGAGGAGAATTGACGGGGACGGGACTTGGCACCCCTCCCCGAGTCCTGGGTAACCGTGTGTGTGGAGGGGACTCCTATTGGGTTCATGGTAGATACGGGGGCACAGTATTCGGTTCTCAACCAAGCCCATGGTCCCCGAAACCCAAGACGCACAAGTGTAGTCCAGGGAGTAACAGGGTCCAAGAAATGTGCCTGGACTACTAATAGAAAAGTGGACCTAGGAAGACATCAGGTCTCTCACTCATTCCTGGTTATACCCGAAAGCCCCGCACCGTTACTGGGCAGAGACTTATTGACCAAGGTCGGGGCGCGCATTCATTTTGAACCCAAAGGGATAAAGATCATGGACAGAGAAGGGCAGTCCCTACAACCAGTGCATGTGCTAACCCTATCCCTAGCCGACGAGCATCGCCTGATTCAGGCAGATCAAGAAAAGGGGGGCCAGGGAGAAATAGACTCTTGGTTGCAGAAGTTCCCTTCTGCATGGGCCGAAACCGGAGGAATTGGTCTCGCCAAACATCTGCCCCCAGTTGTTGTTCAGCTCAAAGCCGTGGCCCTGCCCATCCGAGTCCGGCAGTATCCAATACCGGAAGAGGCTAGGAAAGGGATAGCACCCCATATCCACAGGCTGCTAGAGGCTGGAGTCCTTAAATCCTGCCAATCTGCATGGAATACGCCCCTGCTTCCAGTAAGGAAGCCTGGCAGCAGAGAATACCGACCAGTGCAAGACTTGCGAAGGGTTAATGAAAGGATCGAGGACATCCACCCCACAGTGCCCAACCCTTACACCTTGCTCAGCCACCTGCCACCCTCACATGTGTGGTATACTACTCTGGACCTGAAAGATGCCTTCTTCAGTATCCCCCTTTCTGAAGTTAGTCAGCCTTTGTTTGCCTTTGAGTGGCAGGAACCAGGGGGAGGAAGAAACGGGCAGCTTACCTGGACCAGACTGCCACAGGGTTTCAAAAACTCTCCCATTTTATTCAATGAAGCCCTAAGCCAGGACCTGGAGCCCTTTCGCAGGAGCCACCCCCACGTGACATTGCTGCAGTATGTGGATGACTTGTTGCTGGCCACAGAAACCCGTGAGGAGTGCGAAGAAGCCACAGGGAACTTGTTGGCTGAACTAGGCGAACTGGGATATCGAGCCAGTGCCAAGAAAGCCCACATCTGTCAAAGGTCAGTGATCTACCTGGGGTACAATATATCTAACGGAGCCAGGTGGCTAACGCAGGCCATGAAACGAAATATTCTGACTATCCCCGTCCCTTTCTCACCCCGGGGAGTGAGGGAATTTCTTGGCTCAGCCGGGTTCTGCAGGCTCTGGATTCCAGGGTACGCAGAAATAGCCCGACCACTATATGAGGTGACCAAAGAAGGGCGGGGCTGGCAATGGACTCAAGAACAACAAGAGGCTTTTGACAGGCTAAAAGAAGCTCTCCTCCGGGCCCCCGCCTTATCTTTGCCAGACCCAGAAAAACCCTTCATCCTGTTTGTAGATGAAAAGAAAAGAGTGGCTAAAGGAGTCTTGGCTCAGCAGCTAGGCCCATGGAAAAGACCTGTGGCCTATTTGTCCAAGCGACTAGACCCTGTGGCCTCCAGATGGCCACCTTGTCTGCGTATCCTAGCATCCATTGCTCTACTGGTAAAGGAGGCAGACAAGCTCACTTTTGGCCAAAACTTGAGGGTAACAGCCCCACATACTGTGGAGGGGATCCTCAGGCATCCACCAGGAAAATGGATGATGAATACAAGACTCACCCACTACCAAGGGCTCCTACTACATTCTCCACAAATTGCCTTCTCCAACCCTGTGACCTTAAATCCTGCCTCCCTTCTGCCGGACCCAGATCTGTCGACCCCCATCCATGACTGCAGAGACATCCTCTCTGGAATTATCCAGATGCGAGCAGACTTGAAGGACACACCATTACTGAACTGTGAGCTAAATAGGTACACAGATGGGAGCAGCTTTGTGCAGGAGGGAGTCAGGAGAGCAGGGGCAGCGGTGGTGACCCACGAGGGGGAAGTAGTCTGGAGCGCAGCCCTGCCCCCTGGCACCTCAGCACAGAAGGCGGAACTTATTGCTCTTGCTGAGGCCCTGGAGAGAGCAGAAGGCAAGCGGGCCAACATCTACACAGATAGCAGATATGCCTTTGGCACTGTCCATGTCCATGGTGCCATTTACCGGGAAAGAGGATTCCGCTCCACAGAAGGAAAGGAGCTGAGGAATCTACAAGAAGTCCAAAGATTACTGGCTGCTATCGAAAAACCGAAGGCAGTAGCAGTTATACATGTACCGGGCCACCAATCAAAGAAGACACCTGAGGCCATCGGCAACAAACATGCTGATATGGAAGCTAGGAGGGCGGCCCTCTCAGACTCCCTTGTACTTGCAGCCCTCGAGGTACCCATACCTGAACTGCCTGCCTTGCCACCCAAACCTGAGTATTCCCCTCAGGATCTTGAGTGGATTAGGAAACAAGTCTCGGGTAAAGTGTTGGAGGACAGAAATTGGAGTAGGGACCAAGAAGGTAGATTGATCCTGCCAGAAGCATTAGGACAGTACATGCTTGCTAATCTGCATAAGTCCACCCATCTAGGCTGGAAAAAACTGCTCAGCCTTTTCCAGTCTGCGCAGTTGGTGTTTCCCCACCAGAATGAGGCAGCTCGTCAGATCAAGAGAGAACGCAGCAGCTGTGCAATGCTGAAACCAGCCCCAAGAGGGCCCCACCCGACAGGTACTCGGGAAAGGGGGAGGACTCCCGGGAGGAGCTGGGAAATAGACTTCACCAAAGTAAAACCAGGGAAGTATGGGTACAAGTATTTGCTAGTTATGGTAGATACCTTCTCAGGGTGGGTGGAGGCTTTTCCAACCAAGCATGAGACAAGCCAGGTAGTAGCAAAAATATTAACTGAAGAAATTATCCCCCGATATGGGGTCCCTGAAGCCATAGGTTCAGATAACGGCCCGGCTTTCGTTAGCAAGATCCTGCAGGGACTGGCCCAGGCTTTGGGGGTAGATTGGAAGTTACATTGTGCTTATAACCCACAAAGCTCTGGGCAGGTAGAGAGAATGAATCGGACATTGAAGGAGACCCTTTCTAAATTAGTATTAGAGACTGGCGGGGACTGGGTGACCCTCCTTCCCTTAGCCATCTTCCGTGCTCGAAATTCCCCCTATGTACATGGTTTAACTCCATTTGAGATAATGTATGGGGCTCCTCCACCCATAACTCGGCGAGTACAGCTTTCCGGGGCAGGGGACCCGGCCCCTGACTACCTGAATGTGTTGCAAGCTCTCGCTAAAATGCAACAGGAAATCTGGCCCCTGATTAGAGCATATTATGAGGGCGGGAAGGTTCCGAGCCCGGAACATGGCATAGTCCCAGGGGACATGGTGTGGGTCAAGAGACACCGAGTGAGGACACTCGAGCCCAGGTGGAAGGGACCTTACGTTGTATTGTTTACCACCCCCACTGCCCTCAAGGTAGATGGTATTGCTCCCTGGGTGCATCACACCCACGTTCGGAAGGTCCTGCCTCATAAGGATCCAGGAGCCCGCGAGGAAGAGTGGAAGGTGCAGCAGCATCCTGCGAATCCTCTAAAACTACACCTAAGCCAAAGATGAAGGGGATCCTGCTGATAAGCGCCTTAATATGGACTTTCAAGGGAACCACATCTGTGAAGCTGATTCCAGAACCCGCAGGAAGACTGGGTTTGGGTCCGTCCGGATTAGATAACCCCTTGTGGGAGATGATGCAGGCAGTAGCAGAAACTCTAAACCACACCACTCCCTCCTTCACTGATCCCTGTTGGTTATGCTACCCAGGTTCACCCCCCTTCTATGAGGCAGTCGGGATAAATGGCTCCTACACTATCAACGACTCCTATCCCACTCCTTGGGACAGGGGACCGAGAGGACTTACGATCACTCAGGTCTCAATCGCTGGTACATGTGTGGGCACAGTCCCTACGGCCCAGAGTCAGTTATGCTCCTCCTATAATAACACCACGTGGGAGCCGGGAAAGTGGATTATACCCTCCTCGGGTTGGTGGCTCTGTTCAAAGACAGGCCTCACCCTGGCCCTATCCACCCTTGTGTTCAATGCTAGCAGTGAGTTTTGTGTGCTCGTGGCCATTCTACCTCGCCTAATATATCATTCTCATGAATCCCTCCTTTCTTTTTGGGAAGAAGTGCCAAGCCCCCACCGGAGAAAGAGGGAGCCTGTTACTGCCCTTACAATTGGGGCCCTCTTCTCCCTAGGGATAGCAGGGGCAGGCACTGGGGTCGCAGCCCTTGTAACTCGGGAACAGGGGCTCACAGCCCTGAGGCTGGCAATTGATAGGGACCTAGAACAACTCCGACAGACAATATCAGACCTGGAGCAATCCCTCACCTCCTTGTCGGAGGTGGTTCTACAGAACCGAAGAGGCCTGGACCTCCTGTTCTTAAGAGAAGGTGGGCTGTGCACAGCCTTAAAGGAAGAATGTTGTTTCTATGTAGACAAAACAGGTGCAGTAAGAGACTCCCTGGCCAAACTGAAGAAAGATCTAGAGAAGAGACATAGAGAATATGAAAGTAGCGAAGGATGGTTTGAGTCTTGGTTCAAATACAAACCTTGGTTCGCTACCCTCCTCTTGGCCATTGCAGGGCCACTGGTCATCCTGCTGTTGCTGCTTGCGATTGGCCCATGCATAATTAACAGGCTTGTTAGGTTTGTGCAGGAAAGGATTGACACTGTCCAACTTTTAGTCCTTCGTCAAAGGTATCAGGCCCTAGATGCCGCTGTGGAAGATTCCTCAGTTTAGTCAAGAAGAGGGGGGAATGTAAAGGAATGCAGGAAACACCCTAGAGCGAGAGCCACCCAGTTTCCATACCCTAAGGGGGATGAAACTCGTGACAAGATGTTAAGGAATGCTTGTGCAAAGGTCAGGCAAGCGGCGGGTCCCCGTTTCAACTTTATTGGTTAAAGTATGGGATGTGTTTTAAATTCATTGGTTGTGGTAATGTGTGGGCTTTGGTGTAACGGCTGTGAAAATCCTATATAATCTATACCTAAAGTTGCTTGGGGGTTGGCAGCTCGGACTCGACCTGCGTGTCAGGGGAGGTGCTGTCGGCCCCAGCTAGCTGGCTGAATAAAGACTTTGCTTGGATTTACATCTCCGTGCCTGTGTGGTTTGTTCTCTGGAGAAGCCCCGGAGTCACGAACCCTAACAATAAGTGGTAGAGAATTTGGGAAGGGGTGAAGGTTAGTCTTCAGTAACTGCTTCCTGCTGATTAGGGGCAATGAAGTTCATTTTTGTATTGATGGGGGGCGGTCCTCACATGAGCCCTTGGTCTGCAGTGGCCATGGCATTTTCCAGGTTCAATAAGGATCATCGTCTTTGGAGAGGGGTTGGTAATCCTGTAATATAAGCTGGTTAAAGGTTTGGTTAGAAATTTTTTGCATTTGGGCTGGTGGCTGAATTAATAGCATTTTGGGGGACATATGTGTAGGCAGCAAAGCAACCTGTAGGGCAAAGGGAATCCTTGATGGTGCAATCTTTTGGACAGTCTGAAAGAGAAGAAAGGGCTGGTGTTGGGAAGATAGGTCTGGTGAGAGAGTAAGTGTTGAGACCAGGGTTAATAATCCTGAAGAATGACGCATGGCGGTTGTAAGGGAGGTCTTAGGACTCTGTGCTGGCAGAAACTTCTTCAGTGATGGGTGAAAGTGGAGATGAGCAGCGCATTTCACGGAGAGTGTCAGGGTGGAGTAGTAGGAACCTGTGGGAGATTTGGTGGGAGGGGAATAAGGGGAGAGAAATGGCTTATAGTGGGAGTTGTGTATCTAGAGGGGAAGATCCTGGAGAATAACTGCAGTTGGCATGGAAAGGATTACTGTGTATGGTCCTTGCCATTTGGGAGTTAGGGATGGTGTTGCTTGGTGTTTGGAATGGGCATGGTTTGGAGAAGTTTTTCCTGTCTATGGTAATGGCTTTGTAGCGTGGGGAGAGCTGAACTTTGGAGGGTGAAACTCGATAGCTATGTTCTGAGAGAAAGTTTAAAAGGAGAATAGTATCTTGTTGAGAGGTTTGTAGGGAGGGACTGCATGGGAAGAGATCATCTACATATTGAAGGAGGGTGGAGCTCGAGAGAGTAAGGGATTTGAGGTCTTGTGTTAGAGCCAATCCAAAAAGGTGGAGACTATCTCTAAAGCCTTGGGGAAGGACCTGTTAAGTGTTCTCTGAATGTTAAAAAGTAACTTAACATAAGGAATCTCCTACCTCGATTTTTCTCTTGGGAAAAATCTGGCATACCGGCGTTTTGGTCTGGGAGCATTATCAAAAGGCTGCCTGCTCAGCTCCCAAGGTGGGCTGAGGTATTGTCTATTTGCTAAAGAATCCTGTCTTTTACTATGCTGTCTACAGCTGGGTCTGCATGCTAAATTAGTTGCTCAGTTTGCAATATAACCGCGTCAGATCTGAAGGAGGAAAGACAGCACATAGGCCTAGGCTTTTAGTATGCTAAAGTGAATCTTATACACGATTACAAATGATTAGCATAGCAAAACATGTGCTACTCTTCTTTATCTGGGGAACATTAACTGATCTCACTGAAGAATGTTCAACTGTTTTAGTGGGGGGGGGTTCCTAGCATGTAGTTACTTTGCTCTGACTGCAAATATCCCGCCCTGCTTTCTCCAGAGCCTCTCACCTTATTCTAAAGTGTATGGTCCCTGTCTCATTCCTCCCTCTACTGATGGAGACCCTACCTGCTGCTAGGGAAAGGGGGCGATGACCGCTCTGGCTACTTCATGCTGAGAGGGGCCACAGTAAAGGGTGCAGGTAAGTCTCCATCACTGGTCAGTTGAGAGGGCCTCGGAAGGTTGGCGCTTCTATTCTGGGTTTCATTTCTATTACTATTTGCAGTTTTGTAGCTTCTAGGCAAGCTAGAACAAATTGTGGTATTAGGTTAAGTAGCAACATCTGGAGTTGGATTTTCCATTCTGGAAGGACAAACTTGATGAGATAAAGAGTGCATGGTTGAATATGAGAACTAGAAATATGACGAGTCTAATTGAGAATCATAGCCAGGTATCATGGGGAAACTAGAATTCTGGCTCGAGTTTATATCTCAATGACTAGTATTAGGATTTAGTACAGATAAGACTGCATTATTGAACCAAACAATACTTTTCTCTAAAATCACCCTCATTTTTATTAGAAGTAGCCATATTAAGAAAATAATTAACAGCTGGCTTGATTATTTGCATAAGTGCAGCAAGAAGAGTAATTGATTACATGGGATCTTTTAAATGTGCTTTGCTGGAAGTTTTTGTAAGGAATTTCAGATTGAACTTTTAAGGGCTTCTTGAGGCCAGAAAGCCAAGCCAGACTTGCCTTCAGCTTGTGCCTGCAGTAACTGTAGATTTGGGTGAATTCCTCTCTTCTTGAGGTTTCCAAGACATTCTTGAGTTTCCTGCACCTGCCAGGAAGTGACCTTCCTGACTCACCTGGTAAGGCTGCTGGGAACTCTGTAAGCAAGGTAAAAGGCCAGTTCTTCTAAGGGCCTTTGTTGGCTTTATATAGTCAATCTTAGTTCCTTAAAGCTGTCTGTTCATATCTGAGTTTACACATGTGTCTCTCAGGTATGACGTTCCAGTCAAAGCCTTGGTAATGTAACCAGTGTTTTTAATTGGTCCTCTTACAAGGAAAGCAGATTCTTATTGAACTTATGCAAATAAACATACTGCCATGAAATATAAAAATAGTCACTGAGAGTTTTTAAATTCTGGAGGGATCAGGTAGAGGGAAAGATAAAAGTTTTAATTCTGCTTATAAAGGCAGTCATTTACCAAACTGTTGTCAGGTTAAGAGAAAAAGCTTAAAACACTTTATCAACAACATTTGAAACTAAAAGTCACCAAATCATCTTCCTTAGTTTACTTAATCCTATGTTACTAATACCTGTTCTGCTGAAATCTAGTTTTTTACTAGTTTAGGAGTAATAAAACAGTGAGTATAGATGACAAAAGACTTACAAATGACAATGGTTAAAGATCTGATGAGAGCTTAGTGTAAGACAGTTGTCATAGGGAAATTTGGCTATTTTTGTAATACAAAACATTCAGTAACAAAGTTAGCATCATTCTCTGCGATAGTGCCTTCCAGGTAATTATATATCAGATAAATAAGCCTAATTAGCCAAATATTTTCTCCAATGAGAAAAAATTCCTCTGACATGTTCCAGGGGCCCTCTGGAAAATATCAGAGTGAACTAGAGGTAAAAAGCACCTTTTTGAATTTGATTTTGGGAAGCTGTTAAAAGTTTTAAGGCACTTGCTTAGTTACTCACATTAGACAAAGCTACACTTAACTTTACTCATAGTTAACAACTATGCTGAATATTAGACAAAGTCAAGCCTCTAAGCATTTTATTCTTGAAAGATTTAACAGATACCATCAACTTAAATGACTTTAGGTAAACTTAGGGAACTGATAACTATAAGGACATGTCTATTTCAGTTCAACTTAAATTAGCATTAATGCTTAATATCTTCTATTAGAATTTTTTGGAAGTTTTAGAATGCCCAATTTTTACAAGCGCTTGTCTTTAAATCAGTTTTTATTAATACCATCCGGAGGTGAAAAATATTTTTCATTTACACACTTAGACACAAACATACAGATTGAGACATAATGATACAGTGACAGAGCTCCTGGTGTGAGCCAGGAGGGGACAAGAGAGCCCGTGGTGGTGCATTGTCTAGGAGTTTTATAGGCAGTTGAGGATATTTGGGAATGTGAAAAAAGCTTAGGGGTGTGGACTTTAAGGCAAGTAGTAGGTGTTTAGGATTGCAGGGGAGACAGAGAGAGCTTGGTTTGGAGGTAGGAGAAAGCCTGGATATATGGGATCTCTTTCCATTTGCCCGTATGCTCAGAGAAGTTGTATGAGTCACGGAGAATTTTAGGATCTAAGGAGCCATTTGGAGGCCATTTAGACTGATTGTCTAAGGGATATTGTGGCCAGATCTCATTACAGTAGGGAAAAGATTTGAGGTCTGGAGTGAGGTGGAGGGGCTTTAGATTATTGAGTAAGCACCATAGTGGTGAATCTGCGGCAACGGAGGGGCCAGATCCCATGGTGAGAACGAGACTGTTCAGAAGTCGTTGAGGCGTCTCTGAGCAATTGAGAAGGTCATGGAGAAGACCAGGCACAGTTAGGGGGTCGTCACCACCTCTAATTGTGGGGTTGAGGCGAAAACGCCAGGGAGGCTCGGTACCTGGTACCAGGAGTTTACGAGTAGAGGATAAACGTAGATAAAGGGAGACCAGGCCTCAGTGGATGAGGATTCTCACCATGGGAAGGCAGAGAAGGGTCGACTATGCGGATCAACCGTGACTCTGAAAGTCGTGGTTGGGTGTGCCCCTGTCCCAGAGGAGCCCTTGGGGGTGCTGGACAGTCAACGGTCACTTCCCAGGTTCCAAAGGGAGACATTTAAGTCGACCATGAAGGGGAGACTCACCAAATCGAAGGCCGGTGTTGGGCGAGAAGACGAGCGACCGGGGTAGTGGACTGTGAGCCCGTGGAGGAGGATCGGGCAGTGATGGTTCCCAGAGCAGCTCAGGTTTCCGGAGGAAGAGCAAAGTCAATGGGAGAGCCTCATCCGAAGTCACGGCACTAATGAAAGCGTATCTCGCTGCGACCCTCCTTACTCAAAATGACTCAGGAGACACGGGCCCACGCAAGAGACTTTATTATCTGAAAGAGAGAGTGGTTGCCCCAGAGTGGGGGGGGTGGGGGGAGAGAGAGAGAGAGAGAGAGAGAGAGAGCAGGGAGACAGAGAGACAGAGACAAAGAGAGACAGAGGGCAGCAGAGGGACAGAGGGCAGCAGAGGGACAGACAGAGAGAGAGAGGGAGCAGTGTGGTGCCTTTTATTGTGGCGGATCCGCTTGGCCTGTTGCTTTGCGGGAGGGTCGGGATGTTTAGAGATAAGGCGGGGTAAGCCTAGGCAAGCCCCAGGCATAATTCTCACTGGCTTCTGTGCTTGGGACCATGGGGTAAATGGAGGATAAGTCACTATATTCTTACAATTTAAGAATTCTGCACCTCACTTCATTGACATGTAAAATTGAAAGAATAGAGCTTACTTGCAGTGAGAAAAAAATTAATGCCATGAAATTCAAAGAAAGGCTAAGGAACGATTCACTTTTAAAGGAGACCAAAGATACATGCCAAGTAAATTCACTACAGGGATCTGTGTTGAATTCTAGATAGAGACATTGTAACAAGTGGTGAAATTGGAATATGAGCTGTATTGTATCAATATTAAAATTTCTGTATTTGTTAACTGTACCTGTGGTTATGTAAGAGAATATTTTACTCTTAGGAAACGAACCCTGAAATATTAATGGATAAAAAGCACATGATGTATGTAAGTTATTCTCTAACGGTTCAGAACAAAACATCCCCTATATATATATATATGTATAGATAGATAGAGCGAGAGCGAGAGCGAGAGCGAGAGCGAGAGCGAGAGACATGTGGCTAAAATAGTGCCAAGTGATATACCTTGGTAATGGGTGTATAGTTCTACCCCAATATTTTATTATGAAAATATTGAAAATACCCAAACATACAGAAGTTAAAGAATTTTACTCTGAACACCAACCATCAATATTTTACAAACAATAATTTGTTAAAGTTGCTTTATCATATTTATCTACATATTGCTGATCATTTTTACTATGCTCATACTTTTTCTCTAAACTTAAAGTCGTTTCAAAATTAAAAGTTAAATCAATTAGTATGTAGTTATAGGAGCCAAAAATCAGAAAAGTGAAGGAAGTTTGGAGGAATAGAATGAACTGTTAGTGTGCAGTCAGATAAAAGCTCAAGCCTCTGAAAATACATCTTGAAACTGGTGCCTTTGATGGCCGTATAAGATCGATGTCTCGGCTCTCTACAGAGCCCGAAACCTGGCTTCAAGGGGGGCGGGTCACTCGTTCTTCAGTAAATACCGTCATACGTCATTCATAACGCGTGAAACTACATTTCCCAACAGGCCTTCATATCCTTGCGGCAAGGAGGACTACAATATCTACAGGTTTTTTACAGGTCTCGCGAGATTTCATTAAATCTCGTTAAATGCTCAGCTGAAAGCCATTTTGTTTTTCAGAGATCTTTGCAAGGGTATTTGATTTGGAGTTGCAGCAAACCAGCACCTGTAGTTGCCGCAGTTCTGTCTTCACCTTCATGATGTTTTCCCTGGCCAAAAACGCACTAAGTCGTCTCCAAGGTGAGCAAAACTGTGATCACATGATTTCCAATTGCCTTTTATCCATTTTTCCTCGTGGTCCCTCGTGCCCTTTCCCTCCACCTACGTGCAGACCTTCTAATTCTGAATGCTCAGTCTTCCATCTCGCCTCAAGTAATTAAGAAGATGTCCTTATCATTAGCTTAATTACCTAGTGTTTCTGTTTCAGTTCCCAGCTCTCTTTCTGTTACCGGAGTCATCGTCTAGCCCTGCTTTTTTCAAAGTTCAATAACCTACGATTTCAGGGAAGGAGACGTTTTATGGATACTTCTCATGTCTTTAGGTAATTTCATAAATTTTAGCTCTGGGGGTACACTGACTCCCAAATAGAAGAACCTCTCCAATTTCTGTAACGGTAACACAAGGAAACTAAGTCTAGCTCTTCATCCGGTTTCATTGCAGGGGGGGAGAACCTACATGATAGCCCGTCAGTTTTTATGTTTGTGGGTTATTAAATGAATGTTAGCTGCCCCCAAAGCAATTATGGTCATTTTTAATTAAAAGTTAGGCAGATACAGGAAAATTTTGAGACCAGCATTAGGTATTGAGAATACACTGGATTGGAGAAAGGAAATTCATTTCCATACTTGATTTGCACTGAAGATGACCTTGAGTAACGTGAGTTGTATATTGAAAGTGACCTAAATTACTATTTAGTTTATTTAGCTATCTTTTTATTTTCAGTTTACGGAGTCATTGTAAGTATTCTATTACTACATTGTTCCAAACACTTAAGAACTTTGAGAGTAACCAAAAAACAAGTGCCTGACTTGTTTTCCATATCTCAAAAGCCACGTCTGTTAATCTCTTTCACTTTGGGCATATGGTTTAATCGCAACATCGATTTAACAGAACTTCAGTTTCCTGCTTAATTATCAGGTTAGAAAATTCCTACCTCATAGAATTGTTGAGGATTATATGAGGTTACCAATAAGTGGTAACTAAACCATTTTTTGTCATAGAGAAGAGGTCTAAAGAAATCCATGTGGCTGATCTGTGTGTTGAGGTCATGAGGTATAGAATTGTTTGGTAATTGTAATTTCTTTGCCCTTTGAGTAGGTAGGACCTTGTAACAGGAAAGGGTTTTTTTGGTTGTTATTTCGGTGTGGAATTCGAACACTCGCTTTTTAACTGCTCTAGAGCAGAATGAATATATTATGAAATGTTTGTAAATTTGCTCATCCCAAGTGTGACTAAAGGTGAAAAAAATGTAAGGCATTTAAGAGAAGAAAGTGTTGATGGTCAGATAACTATCCTGAAATAACCTATTGTATCACGTAAAAGCCATTGTATTCTTAAGTAATGTTGTTGTATCTTTAATATGCTTTCCACTATGTAACTACCTTTTGAGGATCTAAAACTGTAAGGACATGCTACTTAGATTGCAGAGGAAGAAAAAACAGTTGGAAATAGACATTTTTCAGTCTTGGCTCTTCCAAGCCCTCCTAAGTGCCCTTAGAGGCAGTTTGAAAACTCTACTAAAATAATAGAAAAAACAAAGTTATAATGCTGTCATTCTGTTCAAAAACCTTTACCTTTACCTTTACCAAAAAAGTGATCCTCCATGATCCCTTCTAGTTCTACCCCTTATTACTTGTCTGTGCCCCTCATCCTTCAACGTAATTGGTTTTCTAGTACTCTGGACTTTTGTCTCTACCTATTTTCAGATTTCCCTTTCCCACATGTACATAACCAAATCCTTTCTGCTATTCAAAGTGCTTCACTGACATTCTGCTTCCTTGTATATGTATCATGTATTATATATGTATACATGTATGTACTATATATTGATTTGTGTCTACATATCTAATACACTCTAGACTGGAAGTTACCTGAGGACAGGGTCTGTGTCTTACACATTTCCATATACTCCATTTATTTTAGCCTGGTGCCATCTGTATTCATTAGTAATTGTTTTAAATAACAAAGATTAGTTTTGGAGCTTTTTTTGTAATTTTAAGGTCCTAAACATATAGTGTGCTTTACTTTGCAGTTCATTTTGAGTCCTTTTATGTTTAAGTTGTTGAGCAGTGCTCAGTAAACTGGAATGAGAATTTAAGTCCTAAATATTCAAATTAATGAATAGGAGCAAACTTCCAGAGGTTATACAAATACTGGTTTTCAGTGAACGTTGCTGACATCACCTGTTCTTTGTTTTTCCCCCAGCATTTTATTGTGAAAACTTTCAGACATACAGAAAATTCGAAAAAATTGTATGATGAATACCTACCATATAGATTCTACAATTAACATTTTGCTATATTTATTTGTTACAATTATCACATATCAATCTATCTGTCAATTCATCTTACTTTTGATGTGTGTCAAAGTGTGCTACTTTGATTTTACCTATAAGTATGTTTTAACATTTATTGAACTGCATAAAACTCTAAAGTTAACTTCCTTTTCTGATCGGTAATATCAATACGTTCTCTTTTACTGATAATTGATAGATATGCGCCTATATTCCTTTCTCTTCTTTAAGTTCGAAGCATTCACCGAACAGTGGCAAGGCAGAGCCACCAGAAACGGACACCTGATTTCCATGACAAATACGGTAATGCTGTACTAGCTAGCGGAGCCGCTTTCTGCATTGCTGTATGGGCATATGTAAGTACCGTTGATTGATAATTTCTGTTTTAGATGTTTTTTTTTCCTGTTTAGCTCACATATTCAAAATGTTTTCACACAGTAGTATACATTTCTAGTTAGGAGGAACTTTAGAGATTTTCTAACTTAATCATCCCCCCAGTACAGGAATTTCTTCTTCAACACTCAGCATTCATCCATCATCTGTTCTTAGTATTCCCAGTAACAAGTTACTTACTACATGACATTTGTATTGTGTAGCTGTTAAAAAAGGATCTTGAGTTAATATCTGTCTCTTTCATTTTCTACCCATCATTCCATTGTAACAAATTCTGATCCCATTTCCAAGAAGCAACTATTAGCTACCAGAAAGTTGCTGCCATGTCTCTTGGACATGACAAATTAAACATCCTTAGTTCTGTCAGTCATTTTTTGTTACATGGTTTCCAGTGTTTTCACCATCTTGGGTCACCTTCCTTCACTTAGTGAGTTTTTCTTCTAAAATTCTGCCCTCAAGAGCTGAGTATATAATATTTCTGATGGATGAGATGTAAAGTGAGTTTTTTCAGTAATTTAGTTTACTTACCAGTCACTGTACTTACTAGTTAAAAGTGGAAGTCTTGAAGTTACAATAAATAAGTTGATCTCAAAATACATGAGTCAACACTTGCTTTAATAACAAAGATACTTTATTAATAGGCCTTTTTCCTTCTTTTCGTATTCCTGAAATCAGATATAATATTAAAATAAGTGTGTGTGTACTTAATTAGAAGAGCAAACAAATGTTGAACAAATGTGTGATTGGACACTTGTGGAGGTGAAATGGTCCTTGAAGAAGAGATATTACAAAAGTGCTCTTTGGCAGTATTTAGGTAGTTGTGGTTGAGTGAAGCAATGTTTTGAGGAGGTAGTACAAAACAAATTTGAATTAAGTAGAATTAAAAATTCAGTCTTTAGTCAAAGTAGGCACATTTAAATTGCTCAGTAGCCATATGTGGCTAGTGGGTACTCTCTTGGACAGTACAGATATAGAACATTTCCTTCATATCAGGAAGTTCTACTGACTTAGCACTGCTCTAGAGAATTAGCGCAGCAATTAGGTTTGGCCTACATGAAGGGCACTATGTCCCAGGTGGGTTTCTGTGTGTTTTTAACCTATAAAGCAGAATAGCTTTGTCACTTTTAAGAAATAAACTCCAAGGGAGAGTGGACTCTGGTTTAAACATGTATAACTGACAGCATTTTAATTCTTACAGACAGCAACACAAATTGGAATAGAATGGAACCTGTCCCCTGTTGGCAGAGTCACCCCAAAGGAATGGAGAGATCAGTAATCATCCCAGCTGGTATAATACTGAATTGTTTCAAAACCAACTTGTAATTGATGCAACTAAAAGCACTGTGTACTCATTAAAATATGGCATGATTGAAGAAATAAAACATTTGAAACCTTCATTGTAGGTTTGTCTCTTTTGTAAATGAAACCAAGGTTGATCACTTTTCATTTATTTAACCTTTGTTTTAATATTAAAGTCAAAACACTCTACAGCTTCTTAAATACTGTTCTCTATGAGGTAGTGTAAAAAGACAACTTGGCTACACCTGGAAGTTGACCTTATAGTAGACTGAAATTACAATTCACGAATAGTTGATGACAGAGTTATGAGCTAAAAAATTGGTATCCAGATTTTGGTTATGCCTACTGTTTTATACCTCTTGATTATGTTTGTATTTGGAATTGGCATGACTAAGGCCTTTTCACTCCTGCCAAGAAAAATTGCGGTGTCACCAAACCCAAGGGAAGAATGGTCTTAGCAAAATAACTTGTATGTCTGAAGATCAGCTGGCTCCCTGGCTTCCTTAGCACATTTATCCTAGAATTTTAGATTTTTTTGCGTATTTATTTGGAATGCTTATGATGTTACTAAAGAATTACTCAAATACAGTTTATTTTCCCTTACCTAACTACAATCAGTAACCTCTGTGTTGGTGTTCTGTAATTATACCAACTTTTGGATTTGGATTATTCTGAATTCAGTATGATAGCAGGATTTTATGTGTAAGACTGGGGAAAACATGATATTACACCATGTGTTTTCATTACCTGGCTGATGGCTGTAAAAATATGTAGTAGTTTGTTGATACTGCTCAAGCAGAAAATGGAATTTCAGCTGTGAAACCTACTTGTATTAGCTAAATTACAGATTTATAAAATTCACCTGATACTCTCAGGTAAGTGGCTTTTAGGAATCTCCAAATTTACCTGGTATAGATAAGGATTTATAATTAGGCATTTGGCAGGTTTTTACACAAAATACTAGAAGACTGCTTTCATGGCAATATGTCTTGTTTTCTCATTAAAGGTACCAAAGCCAATAATTTCATGTTCTGAATAGGCCAAATGATTTGAATTTCATTGCCAAATAAGTAGGCTGCAAGATTAGAAACTGTAGTTGACCCTTAAACAACATGGGTTTGACCTACGAAGATCCACTTATATGTGGATTTTTTTTCCATAAATACATTGGAAAAATTTTTGGAGATTGCAACAATTTGAAAAAATCATTTTCTCTATCTTTATCATAATACAGTGTATGATAAATATAATGTACAAAGTGTTAATTGACTTAATCCATAAGGCTTCTTTCTGATCAATAGCTGGCCATTAAGTTTTTTGGGAGTCAGTAGTTGTGGATTTTCAACTGCGGAATGGGTCAGTACTCCAATTACTGTGTTCAAGGGTCAACTGTTAACAGTAGTGCCACTTGGTAAAATTTAAATGAACACTTTATATCATATTTAGAATGTTGAGATAGGACTAAAGTATTTAAATGCATGTAATTGACATGTGCTTAGGCAAAATAAACATGCCTAAGGGAGTTTCAACCTTTCATTAGATTACTTACTTTTTCATTACTGACTTGACACAGGATTTCTAAGGACTGGAGGTAATTTTCAGTATGATTTGTACCACTTCTGTCAAGTAAATGATAATTGTCAGCTATTCTAATAGGCAAAAAGAAATATATGTAACATTTAAAATGTCCATTTGCCAATGTATGTATACAGCTTTGTGTGATAAATTCTGGTGATGGTAGTAGGCATCTTTGAACAAACTTTTAAAACGAGTTTGTAGTTTATCTTGTCCTGATGACTATTTCTAAAATAACCAGAAATGAAGCTGTAGTTTATTTTGTGCCATTACAATAATCTGACCTTGCAGCTTTCTTAGTATTCAAAGTTTTATCCTCTCATAAATGCAGTCAACTTACCCTATAACGCATCACTTAGAGACTGTTTTAGTAATACCTGGAGTGGGAAAGTTGTCAAATTAGGTCCTTATGAAAAAAATATTTTTTATGTCTGATGAATGTAAGTAAGTGACTTGAGAAGCATTGCCAATTCTTTAGATGTTATTTATTGGATTGCTCTGAAGTATTATAAGTTACGGTGCGTGGCATAAATAGCATTCTTAATTTCCTTGAAAAATTAGTGCATGTGTTCTGTTCTTTTAAATTCATTAAATTTATTTAGAAGTAGGTACTGTGGAAGTTGTAGAGGCATAGATACCGAGTTCTTACCTTTGCGACTATTAGCTTTAATGGAGATACTAATACCACTTAAGCATTTTAGGGGCAACTGCAATGTGCTCGACACCAGAAAACCTGATTACTTGAAGACATTCTATGTGAAAGCTCAGTTAATACAGTATTTCTAAGAAAGTGTTGATATGTTTGTGCATTGAAAAGGGGGTGCAGGGGTGATGCATGTAGAGATCAATGTTCTAGTGGGTGGAGGATCTTGCAGGTCATAATGATAGACTACATAGAAACTACACAGCTAGTAGATTTGATAGTCTTCTGATAAGGCTTTATTTTTTAAATTAAGGCTTTATTTTTGCCTTACAGTTTTTGCCTTACAGTTACTTTCTTTGAAAAGCTTAACACAGTGTTAATATTGTGGTTAAAGCCAACCTGCTGGTAATTGGAAGCCATTTAAAAACCGTCTAAATTTCACGAGATGCAACAAGATTTAAATTTGGGGTTGAATTTGTATCTTAATAATTAAGGTTGTGCACATTGACTGACAACTACAGTTTAATGTCCGAGAACGTAGGGATTCCAGAAGCTAATTCGTGTGGTTGGGTATAGAGTGCTGAGGAACATTTCTTTCTGAAATACTTTGTGATAGGTGTAAATCTGTGAGTAATTTTAAGTGTTGACTGTCAAGGCTTAATAGGAATTTGACAACAGGTAGGATGGAAGTTATTTAACACTTAAATATGCTTACTGCATGCCACTTTTCTAAGCCTTTTACAAATGTTAACATTTGTATTTTGGGTACTATTTGTGAGTTCTGCCACATTAGACTTGATACTTGTATGGGAACAGTTCAGATGGTTGCGGTTGAAAATATAAACTCTGTGATGTTTTCCCCTACATCTTGTGACATATTTAATTAAAGGAAATACGAAAAGACCAGCTTCAAAATTAATGAGATGGATCCTCTCCCTCTTACTGTTATTAATTTAAAATATTTTAGGATTTTGCACCTTTAAAAATGTCAGAATGGAAAGGAATAAAAACATTTCTCTCAAATTTTTTTCTTTCTGTACCACTTATTTACTGCATTGTGTTGCTACATATTATGCATCTCATTTCTATCCAAACTCATGGAGATAGATAATCTAGTATTTGCATCTTTGGAATCCTCTAGGCTTTTAAGACGGTGGACGAATGAATGAATGAATGACGAAATGGGGAACTGGTTCAGAGCTTGGAATGGCGATTGCGAAGTTAGTGTGCGGTGCGACCACTGCCTCGACTCCAACACGTAAAGACTATTAACTTAAAATCATGAATTAAAAAATAGGAGTTATGAATTTTTTGAGATCATTTTTCAATGGAGGAATGAGGACAAGTTCATAATTCTGGCATTGGCATCTGGAGGTAGGCTACACGTTCTAACAAGCACGTTGATCTCATACTGGGGAAGATTATGTAGAACATGATTTACAGGGAGCTCTATGGTACTAACTGCCTTGACGTTAGGAAACCACAGATGACACAGGTTTTGGAGGGATGCATTTGTTTTGTTTTGTTTTTGGTGACGGGCGTGAAGGGGGGCTGGGAGGCGGGAGCTCGCGGCAGCGCCCTAGAGGAAGATTTCCATCCGCCAGAGGGTGTGCGTTGGGCCAGAGGCAGCAGGAGGCGGATGACGCTCGGCTCCAGTACTCGGTTTCCTTGCACGTGACCCGCGCCTCCGCCGGCCTGACCCGCCCCGGCTTCCGGGTGGGTATAGGCCGGAAGTGGGGGGAGAAAAGGAGGGAGGAGTAAAAGCCATCCGCCTCGCGGTGGTGGGTGGAGGAAGAGAAGAAGCCGAGGGAGGAGTTGCCCCCGCCGCCCCCGCCGCCCCCCGCCCCCCGCTAGCCGCCCCTGCCCTGACTTCTCCTCGTGTGTGACTGGAGCCTGCTCGCGTGGATTTGTCGCTGCCACGGGCTGCGTAGGGCTGGAGGTTTAACCGTAGGATAAAAGAGCCAGGTAAATCCTCTCGGCTTCCCGTCATCCCCTCTTACTGGAGAGGTGTTCTGTCCTGTCAGTCTGTACCGCCGAGCATGGCGAAAAGGTGGTGTTAACCTGGGGGCAGTCTTCAAGTTCTCACTTCTTCATAAATCAGGTTATTTACCATGCTCATGGGGATAGGGGAGGGGAGATGAGCTCCTGACAGTGTCACTTTCTTGTACCCTCTTGGGGACGTGTCCTGATCATCCGTGGCCTGTAGTTAATTGAAAATACAAGGTTTGTGTCCGGTATTGGAAGTCACATGGACTGATCAGGTCACCATTAGTAAAGAAATAACGTAAAACGATTAGGTATTTTGCTTCTTGCTTCTCTGTGGGAGCGTAAGCTAAACTGAGAGCGAACACTCTTGTTTCCATTTCATTTTGTTCATCTGTCCCCTTCCCAGTG
The DNA here is from genome assembly GCF_030020395.1 of Manis pentadactyla. Taxonomy (NCBI): domain Eukaryota; kingdom Metazoa; phylum Chordata; class Mammalia; order Pholidota; family Manidae; genus Manis; species Manis pentadactyla. Next base: position 69,734,562 of record NC_080038.1, read on the forward strand.
AAGTTACTCTTCATACTTGCCGCACTTTGTGGCATCTTCACCTTTAACACTTTTTGTTGTAGACGCTGAGGTTTTTCTAAGCACCGACAACTCTTTCATTGTTGTATAAGTTAGTATTTTTCAGAATCTTATCTTTGTTTTAATTACAGCCTCTTCAGGACTGCAGTGGTATGGCCTTGTACTGACACTTAATGTGTGCAGAACATTGAATTAGGTGGTACTGAAGTGTGGGGAGTGGTAGGAGGTATACACAAGAAATAGGAGAGTCCCTGGCCTCAAGAGAGTTTGTCTTGTTGAGTTCAAGTGAGTTCTAGCAGCCCCACTGACTGAATAACTAGGCTGCTTATCTCATGCTTTTAGGATGTTTTGAACTGATATTTTATTTTTTATCTTTCAAACCTGTGCCTGCAGTCATGACAGAGGGTGTGTGTGTGTGTGTGTGTGTGTGTGTGTGTGTGAGGTTCTCACAATGTAATAGGAAAGATAGATACACCCTTTTAATCTAGGTAACGTTATATATTAGAAACAGAAAGTGTTATGAGAGTGCAGGGACGGGAGCATTTGAGCAGGGCCTTGGAAAATGGCTAGGATTTAGCTTTGCAGGAATGGTGGTAGGGGAGGGCAGCCCAGGTAGAAGAAATTATGTGAGCCAAGGCTTGGGGTACTGGAAAGATGCAGGACATCCAACAATAGTGTATGTCAACATTCCTGTTTCTAACACAGCCACATCTTCCAAGATGTCACTGGTAAAAGAAAAAAATACATAGAATACAAAGTTGGCAAGCTTACAAACATATCCAACTATCTTCTAGCCAATAAAAAAGCTTGTATAGAGAAAAAAATGCATAAATAACAAAAACTGTTAATGCATAAGATTGAATTCTGATGTAAAGTCATATCTAAAAGAGAATGAAGTACAGCTGGTTATACTTTAATTCTGATTGAGTGTTGTGTCTTAAATATAATTTGGAATCATTTTTTAAATTGCGAGGAACAATAACAACATAGTCTAAAGCCAGAAGCTGGTCCAGGTTTTCCACAAGGAATTTCTTCATTTCCTCTTCTCCTCCAAATTGATTTTTCTACTGGTGCTCGTTAAACATGATAGAAATTATTTTCTTTCCAATCAAAGTCTTAGAAATACATTGATTATTGGCCTCTAGGTAGGGTTAGATTAAACATTAGTCCTTCTAAAGGATAGGTTAACATCTCTGGTCTCTAATGTCGAAGGTTGTTTTTCTTTGAATGCAAGCAGAAGAGATGAAATTTGTTTGAAAATGAGAGCAAGAGAGCAAACAAAAATAACCCCAACTAACACATTACAGTCTTCTGTGAAGTCTCAAAGGCCATACATTCCTTTCTGTAAATTACACATTAGAAGTGCTTCTATATATATTTAAATGCTCTGCAAACTTTAATCAAGACTTTTAACATCCCAATGAGTGAAAATAATCTTCATTTGCCACTTGGGAAAGTAAATCGTGAGGGGAGATTTTTTTTGTGTGTGTGTGTTCACCGATTTATTTTATTTTAATTAATTGATTGATTGATTGATTAATTAATTAATTAATTATTCTTCTGGTATCATTAATCTACAATTACATGAAAGACATTATGTTTACTAGTCTCCCCCTTCACCAATTCCCCCCACATACGCCTTCACAGTCACTATCCATCTGCGTAGTAAGATGCTGTAAAATCACTACTTGTCTTCTCCGTGCTGCACAGCCCTCCCCGTGCCCCCTCACACTATACATACTAATCATTATGCCCCCTTTCTTTTACCACGCCCTTATCCCTCCCCTCCCACCCATCCTCCCCAGTCCCTTTCCCTTTGGTAACTGTTAGTCCATTCTTGGGTTCTGTGATTCTGCTGCTGTTTTGTTCCTTCAGTTTTTCCTTTGTTCTTCTACTCCACAGATGAGTGAAATCGTTTGGTATTTCTCTTTCTCCGCTTGGCTTATTTCACTGAGCATAATACCCTCTAGCTCCATCCATGTTGTTGCAAATGGTAGGTTCTGTTTTTTTCCTACAGCTGAGTAATATTCCATTGTGTATATGTACCACATCTACTTTATCCATTCATGTACTGATGGACACTTAGGTTGCTTCCATATCTTGGCTATTGTAAATAGTGCAGCGATAAACATAGGGGTGCATCTGCCTTTTTCAAACTGGAGTGCAGCATTCTTAGGGTAAATTCCTAGAAGTGGAATTCCTGGGTCAAATGGTATTTCTATTTTGAGCATTTTGAGGAACCTCCATACTGCTTTCCACAATAGTTGAACGAATTTACATTCCCACCAGCAGTGTAGGAGGGTTCCCCTTTCTCCACAACCTCACCAACATTTGTTGTGGTTTGACTTTTGGATGGTAGCCATCCTTACTGGTGTGAGGTGATAATCTCATTGTGGTTTTAATTTGCATTTCTCCGATGACAAGCAATGTGGAGCATCTTCTCATGTGTCTGTTGGCAATTTGAATTTCTTCTTTAGAGAACTGTTTATTCAGCTCCTCTGCCCATTTTTTAATTGGATTATTTGCTTTTTGTTTCTTGAGGTGTGTGAGCTCTTTATATATTTTGGATGTCAACCCTTTATCGGATCTGTCATTTATGAATATATTCTCCCATACTGTAGGGTACCTTTTTGTTCTATTGATGATGTCCTTTGCTGTACAGAAGCTTTTCAGCTTGATATAGTCCCACTTGTTCATTTTTGCTTTTGTTTCCCTTGCCCAAGGAGATATGTTCATGAAGAAGTCACTCATGTGTATGTCCATGAGGTTTTTGCCTATGTTTTTTTCTAAGAGCTTTATGGTTTCATGACTTACATTCAAGTCTTTGATCCATTTCGAATTTACATTTGTGTATGGGGTTAGACAGTGATCCAGTTTCATTCTCTTACATGTAGCTGTCCAGTTTTGCCAGCACCATCTGTTGAAGAGACTGTCATTTCCCCATTGTATGTCCATGGCTCCTTTATTGAATATTAGTTGACCATATACGTTTGGGTTAATGTTTGGAGTCTCTAATCTGTTCCACTGGTCTGTGGCTCTGTTCTTGTGCCAGTACAAAATTGTCTTCATTACTGTGGCTTTGTAGTAGAGCTTGAAGTTGGGGAGCGAGATGCCCCCACTTTATTCTTCCTTCTCAGGATTGCTTTGGCTATTCGGGGTCTTTGGTGTTTCCATATGAATTTTCGAACTATTTGTTCCAGTTCATTGAAGAATGCTGTTGGTAATTTGATAGAGATTGCATTGAATTTATATATTGTTTTGGGCAGGATGGCCATTTTGATGATATTAATTCTTCCTAGCCAGGAGCATGGGATGAGTTTCCATTTGTTGGTGACCTCTTTAATTTCTCTTTAGAGTGTCTTGTAGTTTTCAAGGTATAGGTCTTTCACTTCCTTGGTTAGGTTTATTCCTAGGTATTTTATTCTTTTTGATGCTATTGTGAATGGAATTATTTTCCTGATTTCTCTTTCTATTAGTTCATTGTTAGTGTATAGGAAAGCCACAGATTTCTGTGTGTTAATTTTGTATCCTGCAACTTTGCTGAATTCTGATATTAGTACTATTAATTTTGGAGTGGAGTCTTTAGGGTTTTTTATGTACAATATCATGTCATCTGCAAATAGTGACAATTTAAATTCTTCTTTACCAGTCTGGATTCCTTGTATTTCTTTGTTTTGTCTAATTGCTGTGGCTAGGACCTCCAGCAGTATGTTGAATAGCAGTGGGGAGAGTGGGCATCCCTGTCTTGTTCCCGATCTCAGAGGAAAAGCCCTCAGCTTCTCACTGTTCAGTATGATGTTGGCTGTGGGTTTATCATATATGGCCTTTATTATTTTTGAGGTACTTGCCCTCTATGCCCATTTTGTTGAGAGTTTTTATCATGAATGGATGTTGAATTTTGTCGAATGCTTTTTCAGCATCTATGGAGATGATCATGTGGTTTTTGTCTTTCTTTTTGTTGATGTGGTGGATGATGTTGATGGATTTTCGAATGTTGTACCATCCTTGCATCTCTGGGATGAATCCCACTTGGTCATGGTGTATGATCCTTTTGATGTATTTTTGAATTCAGTTTGCTAATATTTTGTTGAGTATTTTTGCATCTATGTTCATCAGGGATATTGGTCTGTAGTTTTCTCTTTTGGTGGGGTCTTTACCTGGTTTTGGTATTAGGGTGATGTTGGCTTTGTAGAATGAGTTTGGGAGTATTCCCTCATTTTCTATTTTTTGGAAAACTTCAAGCAGAATGGGTATTATATCTTTTCTGTATTTCTGATAAAATTCCGAGGTAAATCCATCTGTCCCCGGGGTTTTGTTCTTGGGTAGTTTTGTGATTACCACTTCAATTCCATTGCTGGTAATTGGTCTGTTTAGATTTTCTGTTTCTTTCTGGGTCAGTCTTGGAAGGTTGTATTTTTCTAGGAAGTTGTCCATTTCTCCTAGGATTTCCAGCTTGTTAGCATATAGGTTTTCATAGTATTCTCTAATAATTCTTTGTATTTCTGTGGGGTCCGTCGTGATTTTTCCTTTTCGTTTCTGATTCTGTTGATTTGTGTTGACTCTCTTTTTCTCATAATCAGTCTGGCTAGAGGCTTATCTATTTTGTTTATTTTCTCGAAGAACCAGCTCTTGGTTTCATTGTTTTTTTCTGTTGTTTTATTCTCAATTTGATTTATTTCTTCTCTGATCTTTATTATGTCCCTTGGTCTGCTGACCTTAGGCCTCATTTGTTCTTCTTTTTCCAATTTCGATAATTGTGACATTAGACTATTCATTTGGGATTGTTCTTCCTTCTTTAAATATACCTGGATTGCTATATACTTTCCTCTGAAGAGTGCTTTCGCTGTGTCCCACAGAAGTTGGGGCTTTGTGTTGTTGTCATTTGTTTCCATATATTGCTGGATCTCCATTTTGATTTGGTCATTGATCCATTGATTATTTAGGAGCATGTTGTTAAGCCTCCATGTGTTTGTGAGCCTTTTTGCTTTCCTTGTGCAATTTATTTCTAGTTTTATATGTTTGTGGTCTGAAAAGTTGGTTGGTAGGATTTCAGTCTTTTGGAATTTACTGAAGTTCTTTTTGTGGCCTAGTATGTGGTCTATTCTGGAGAATGTTCCATGTGCACTTGAGAAGAATGTGTATCCTGTTGCTTTTGGATGTAGAGTTCTATAGATGTCTATTAGGTCCATCTGTTCTAGTGTGTTGTTCAGTGCCTTTGTGTCCTTACTTATTTTCTGTCTGGTGGATCTGTCCTTTGGAGTGATTGGTGTGTTGAAGTCTCCCAAAATGAATGCATTGCATTCTGTTTCCTCTTTAATTCTGTTAGTATTTGTTTCGCATATGTTGTTGCTCCTGTATTGGGTGCATATATATTTATAATGGTTATATCCTCTTGTTGGACTGAGCCCTTTATCATTATGTAATGTCCTTCTTTATCTGTTGTTACTTTCTTTGTTTTGAAGTCTATTTTGTCTGATAGTAGTATTGCAACACCTGCTTTTTTATCGCTGTTGTTTGCATGGAATATCTTTTTCCATCCCTTGACTTTTAATCTGTGCATGTCTTTGGGTTTGAGGTGAGTCTCTTGTATGCAGCACATAGATGGGTGTTGTTTTTTTATCCATTCTATTACTCTGTGTCTTTTGATTGGTGCATTCAGTCCATTTATATTTATGGTGATTATTGAAGGATATGTACTTATTGCCATTGCAGGCTTTAAGTTTGTGGTTACCAAAGGTTCAAGGTTAGCTTCTTTACTATCTTACTGTCTAATTTAACTCACTTATTGAGCTATTATAAACACTGTCTGATGATTCTTTATTTCTCTTCCTTCTTATTCCTCCTCCTCCCTTCTTCATATGTTGGGTGTTTTGTTCTGTGCTCTTTTCAGGAGTGTTCCCGTCTAGAGCAGTCCCTGTAAGATACCCTGTAGAGGTGGTTTGTGGGAGGCAAATTCCCTCAACTTTTGCTTGTCTGGGAATTGTTTAATCCCTCCTTCATTTTAAATGATAATCGTGCTGGATACAGTAGTCTTGGTTCAGGCCCTTCTGTTTCATTGCATTAAGTATATCATGCCATTCTCTTCTGGCCTGTAGGGTTTCTATTGAGAAGTGTGATGATAGCCTGATGGGTTTCCCTTTGTAGGTGACCTTTTTTTTCTTTCTGGCTGCCTTTAATACTTTGTCCTTGTCTTTCATCTTTGCCATTTTAATTATTATGTGTCTTGGTGTTTCCCTCTTTGGGTCCCTTGTCATGGGAGTTCTGTGTGTTTCTGTGATCTGAGAGGCCATTTCCTCCCCTATTTTGGGGAAGTTTTCAGCAATTATTTCTTCAACGACACTTTCTATTCCTTTTTCTCTCTCTTCTTCTTCTGGTACTCCTATGATGCAAATATTGTTACTTTTGGATTGATCACACAGTTCTCTTAATATTCTTTCATTCCTGGAGATCCTTTTATCTTTCTGTGCGTCAGCTTCTCTGCATTCTTGTTCTCTGTTTTCTAGTCCATTAATGGTCTCTTGCATCTCGTCCATTCTGCTTTGAAGTCCTTCCAGAGTGTTTTATTTCTGTATTCTCCCTCCTTAGTTCTTGCATATTTCTCTGCAAGTCCATCAGCATGGTTATGACTTTTGTTTTGAATTCTTTTTCGGGAAGATTGGTTGGTTAAATCTACCTCCCCAGATTCCTTCTCAGGATAGAATGTCAAAGGTGTCTGGGTTAGTCTTGTTTGGATCAAATTTTTTTGCCTTTTCATGTTGATAGATGCAGTGGTATGCTATTGACTCGTGTGTCACCTGGGACAGCCAAGACCTTTTCCACTTGCTCCTGGCCTTTCTTTACTGGGACAACGGCGACCCCTAGCGGCTTGTGTTGGGCAATTGCGCGTAGACTGGGTCTTTTTTGCCCAGCTGCTATGGAGGAAGCTCCCTTGCTGTGGGCATGGCCAGCCTCAGGCTGCTGCTCTGCTATGGCTGGATGCTGGAGTGGGAACAGACAGGGGGGCTGTTTATTGCCATGAAGGGTCTCAGAGCTGCTGCCCAGGGGGTTAGGGTGCCCGGAGTTCCCCAGGATTCCCAGTTCCTGGGCTAAGTGTCCCAGGACGCCTCCATCCTGCTGTGGGGTCTCTGTCCCTTTAAGACTTTCAGAAAGCACTTGCTTTTCTTTGTCTCAGAGGCGCCAACTGTGGGGACCCGCTCAAAAGTGTTACTGTCTTGTTTCCCTAGTATCCAGCACCCCACGCCTGGGTGCGGATGGCTAGGGCTGGCTATTTTGCAGTCCTGGGATCCCTCTCCCTCCCCGCTCTGACTCCTCTCCTCCCGCCGGGAGCTGGGGTGAGGGGCGCTCGGGTCCCAATGGGCCTCAGCTTGTATCTTACCTCCTTCGTCAGATGCTGGGTTCTCGTGGGTGTGGATGTGGTCTGGCTGTTGTGCTGTATCTTCTGGCCTCTCTTTTAGGGATTGTTGTATTTGTTGTATTTTCAAAAATATATATGTTTTTGGGAGGAGATTCCCACTGTCCTACTCACACTGCCATCTTGGCTCCGCCCCCATGAGGGGAGATTTGTCTGAGGTAATATAGGCACTGGCTTAGATGAGAATAATATTTGGGAGTTTTGTCTCAAAATTCCCTTTACTTGTCTTTGTTAAAGGCAGCACAGTGTTTAAAGATTTTACAGAGTTTTGTTTTTAAACAGTAATCTTTTCTTAGGACATAAATCAAGATGGGGTGGGAGGAGTTGGGTGGGGGAGACAGGCAACAATTAGGCAGTCTATGTCAGTTCAATCAACCATCCCAGCAATCATTTTTTTCACTTATGATTTAAATCTCAGCCTTCATGGTGATTTAATGTGATATAACTTACTTTCTTGCTGAGATAGTATGGTAGGAAAAGTATCACAGTATCTTTAGAGTGTGTTTCATGAAAGTGAAAGGGTAAGATGTTTCTGGTTTCATAAATATGTTCCTAGTTTCTTCAGCACTGTTAAAAAACTGAAGTGATTTCTTTATTTCTTTGGGCTCAAATGTGTGGGATATTCGTAGATTACATCCCTTTCCAGATAACTTCTTTCCCTGAAGGAAATGAGGATAAAATATCCCTGTTTTGAGCCAATTAGTTGCACTTTGTCCCATGTTTTCTGTTCACAATTATACAGCTATGGCTCAAGGGTGTAATTTCTTTTTACTTATATTTACTTTATAATTCTCTAGTATAGAAGGCCAGTTTTCCAGACCTATAATCAGGAGTACATTTTAGCAATTTACTAATTGAAATAACTGGGTATTTTTAGGTAATCACATCTTAGGAAAGTTTTTTTAGCCTGATCATTTACCTTAGCTGATTTTGTTTGTAAAAAATTAAGTGTTTTATGTTGTCATTGCTGCTAATCCTGCTTGTACAGTTGATGTCTGAACCAAAGTAGATAGGGAGGGAATAATAACTGGGATTACCTTCCTTCCCTACTCCCACCTGAGTTTGTAGAGCACTGTGTACTTCTTTGAATTGCGATGAAAATGGTTACTGCTGCCTTGAATGTTCACCTGAAGCTTGCTACCTGGTACCCAGGAGAAGGTAGCATTAAGAAGGCTCTGTTAAGACCTGAAAAACTGTCAATAGAGATATAAAAACAGAGAGAAAAAATTTCCACAATGGAGAGTCCTCTAAAGAAAATTCTCAGGACAATTTAGGATAAATTTGTAGTTAACCTCTGGTGTCATGAAGACAGTTAAGAGTTGATGCCTGACAGAGAAGACAAGTAGGGACTCTGTGGCATTTTACTACACTGATGGACAGTGACTCCAATGGGGTATAGAGGGGACTCAATAATATGGGTGAATGCAGTAACTACATTGTTTTTCATGTGAAACCTTCATAAGAGTGTATATCAATGATACCTTAATAAAAAAAAGAGCTGCTGCTTGAACTAACAAAAGCCTATAAAGAGCTTAGTTGTTTAGAGTTCTAAGTGTAATCTCCTTTGTTGATCCTTGCACTTACATGGTAGGAAGAGAAGGTATAATTTTTTTGGTGATGATAAGATTATGTGCTCTAAGAATTCTAATTGAGTTATCAAGTTAATTATTAATCTAATAGTATTAAATATTACTAATCTAATAGCATTAAGTTAATATACACTATATTGATTAATAAATATTTTCATTATGTGATTGAAACACTAATATTAAGTTATTGTATACACCTGGTTTCATTTGGGACGATCAATACTTTTTCTTATTTTACCAATTCTAAATAACACTTTTTAGTTCAGATATATATCCACAAAACCCTGGTATTAATTTCTAATCACATTTTTATATATTAGTAGATTGGTATCATATGTCTTCAAGCATTGTCCATCTAAAGCCAAATGTTTTATCTAGTTCATTTTTTTCTAACTAGGTGATGACAACGTTAATTTTAATCATAAAAGCCTAGGTAGTCTTCAGATAGTTTTAAAGCCTTAAATTCATTGTATGATGATGGATAAAGGAATTATTTATTTAGTACAGTATGTTATTTGACCTTGAGTGTCAGGGTCTGATTAGGATTACCTAAGAGTTTTATTACAAAAATTATCATTAATTACAAATTATTACAAAAGCAACCCACAAATTCCTGTTTCTTAACTTTATGGAAAGTGGTAAGTCATGGCATCTTGAATCTTTCACTATTATTTTTTGGGGTGCATCTAAGTGAAGGACACCAGAACTGTTCCTGTCTGTAGTGAAAAAACAAATCTGGTATTGTCTGTTGTTTGCACTTTGGTGAGAGTTGACATATTCCTTCTAGGACCAAATTTTATTCCTAGACCTAGCAAGTGGCTACACTGAGATTTAAAGCCAGTTAGTCTGGCTTTCGAATCTATGCTCTTACCTAACATAAGGGAACTGTATTTTTTAAAAGTAATACACATTTGAGCAAAATTAGGTTTGTTGGAATTAAGTTCCTTATGTGTCCTAAAGAGAGGAACACTCATTTATCTTCTTTGAAAGGGTCAATGGGAAAATTGATTTGATGATTAAAAATTGAAGTATTGGCCAATCAAAATTTCCTTGGTACTTTCAAACTAAATTCAAAGGTTAGCATCCATACTTTTATTTTTAGCTTAATTACATTATATAAAGATATGCTAAGGGACTTAATGTTTAAAATGGTGTTGGTCTTAGTTTATTTGTATTCTCAGTCTCCCAGGGAGAGAAAAGACATGGTCCACATGTGTTTTTTTATCTTGGCAGTAAACATATCTATGAACTTGGCTAGACTTTGATATTTATAACAGGTTTAGAATTTAAACCATACTAAAAGAACATATAGTAAAAGTTGATAAGCAAGTGTAAATTGGAACATTGCTGGTTACATTTTCTGGACTACTGGATATTATTCTCTTGATAATTTCAAGATATCCTAACTTCACCATTGTGTTGTAATGTACAGTTTTGGGGAGGCAGTATAATGTAGTTTTAAGAGTGGGAACTCTGGTGCCAGACTGTCTGGGTTTGAATCCCAGCTCCTCTACTTACTACTTGTATGACTCTGGGCAGATTTCTTACCCTTGTGCTTCAGCTCCTTCAAATTCCTAAAATGGGGACCATAACAGTACCTACCTTATAGAACTGTCAATGAGTTAATACATATACAACCCTAAGAGCAGTGCCTGGCAGGTAGTAAACACACAATAAAGTTTGATTAATTTATTCTTTTAATATATTATTTACTGTGAAAGTAGTTTTAGCAACCTATATAATACTATAAATTATAGTTTTGCTGTACTATAAATTTAGTATAGCAAATTTATAAATGTACTATAAAATTACTACAGAGGAATATACAAATCAATCAGTTTCTGCAAGGAATATTTAATTTCTAAACTGCACCACAGTAAATGGAAGACTCAGATTGGGAGGGCATGATAGCCTACAGCACACATACAGAATGTTAATATCACATCTCAGAACTATGAGAACTATGATAGCTAGCAAGTCAAATCACCCTGATGTACTCATTCTTCTTCTCTGCCAAGAAAACTTGTAACAGTCTGCGTGCATAATTTGTGAGCCACAGACTCTGGCCATTGAGATTTTCTGGATTATTTTCAATTGCCAAATGCTTAACCATACTTGTTTCTGAAATATACAGTGTAGGCAATGGAAAAGGCTTTATGCATGTCTGACCTACCATCAAAATAGTGGCATTCTTACAAAGTTGTATGTAAATTGAATTTTCATAAATTACATTAGCCACTCTAATTAATAATTGTATATCTAGTATTTACATAGGCCCTGTAAGATATACAGAGAAGCATAAGGCATATGATCCAATGTCTAGCCAGAGAAAGAAGACTCATGCCAAACAATTACAGAGAAATTGAGTACTAATCTATGATGCTGATTCTAGGATTTTCAGAATTCAAAAAGAAAGTGGGTCTGAGTATTTGACATTGTTTTTCATGGAGGGTGTGGGACTTGGTTTCATTTACTCACTCAGCAATAATTTGAGTAGCTGTCATGTGCATGCATGGCCCTCGGGATATGATAGTCAACACAACAAATGTGGTGCTGCTTTTGTGGAGTTTACAGATGAGTGGGGTGATAGGATTTAACTATGTGGAAGAGAACATTCTAAGTGAGGGGACTAGTCTAAACAAAGGCATAGAAAGAAATGGCAAGCAGGGGCTGAATGGCAGTGAGAGCACTTGCCTGATGGTAGTAGAGATGTTATGTTGGGGAGGAGTATTGAAAGTGTTAGTTGTGGGCCATCTTTCGAATGCCTTGAACAGCTATTTAAGTCTGTGGGAAGTAGGGTGGCAACAGTATTGTGAGACTGAGCCCTTCCCTTGTGGAATCTTGACCACATTTCCAGGGAGATAATGTCAGAATTGAGTTGAATTGTAGGACGCTCATCTGGTGGCACTGAGAATTGCTTGGTGGTGGAAACCACCCCCCACACATCTGGTGTCAGAAGTATTGTGAGTGTAATGGAAGAACAACAGAGGGAGGACTGGGTTTTCCAATTCAGCCATTTTTTGAATGCTTTGAACAGCTATGTAATCTGTGGTAAATTCCTTTGTATATGCTGTTTTGGAGAGGGTTAAGAGCATGGGCTTTGGAGTCACACTGCCTAAATTTCATCCTGTCTCCACTCTAATTTGTTTCCTGAGTAGTTTAAATTTTGTATTAAGTTTTCTTAGTGACACAACTATACAGACAGTTAAATGACATTTACACGGAGTAGCTGGGGTCAGTAACCCTAGTAGCTTGAAGTAACTCTAGAGAGCAATGTGCACATCAATTTGCAGTGGGAAGTCTAAGGAGAAGTTGGGAGATGTAGAAGGGGGTTAGGCAAGGGAAGAGAAAGAAATATATTTTGTGATTGTTGGTAGAATGCCATCAGAGATGTCTTCAAGCAAAGCAGAGTACATTTGCCTAGCCTTTGTTTTCAGTTGTGTTTCTGTAAGAATAGTGTGTTTCCTTTGTTCAAATATGAGGCAGGGACCCTTAACTGCAGTTATTTGACATGGACATTTGAGGACTACCAGTGCTAGTTTTAGGTCCTGTTCTACAGTTGAAGCATCTGATCAGTTTTAGATTATCTTCTGTATTTGAAACATCTGCATAGACCATTTGTGTCCTAGTTTTGTGTTGTACCAAAACACAATTTGCTCAGAAATTTATGTAGTAAATTTTGTTTGTAATCTGTTAGTATTCTGTTAATTTGATTTAATGCATGAATGGATTGCCAAATGAATGCCTGTTATGACCTGCCTTTTTACTCTTGTTACATTTATAGTTAATGTGAGTATGATCATGTTCTAAGAAGGTTTAACAGGATTATCCTGGCACTTTTTAGAATTTTTGTCCACTACACAAGTAGAAATGGACACATGAGACCATTTTTGTCTCCTCCCAATCCTTTATTATGGTGATCTCCAACTTTATCATATGGAGGACCTTCAGTTAATCTGAGTCTTAAGATCAGGACAGCTACAGTAGTCCCTGAGCAGTAGTTTCTGGCTGTTCTTTTTCCTCTTCACTCTGGGAATATCAGCTGGAACATGTGGCAGAAAGGGGGTATAGCAGAGAGGAGAAGACATTATTGGGAATCAGCTTGGTTAGAGGTCCATGAGGCGAGGTTCTAGATCTACCAGTAGATCCTGATCTACGGGTTGTTGACTCCTACTTTATTTAATACATGGCTGTTGTCTTACACAACTCCAGGAGGCAGCAATCCTATTGTTAGCCTGTAAAAATTATGACATGTAGTTATGCAATTTGGTAGCCCTATAACTTACCCAGACCACCTCTATTTCTACCCCTTTTCTCCCCTCAATATCTATTATGTTCAGCCATCCCAAGTCCATCACTTGAGTCTCACTTCCCACCTTAAGGCTCTCCTTTAATCCAACAGATGAAAATTAGATATGTGTCTGAGGATCTTAAGTAGTTGTATTAATTTTCTTACTCTAAGTGTACTCATTGGTCAAATGATAATGATGCCTGCCTGTCCTGTCTAACTCATAGGTTGTTAAGAATACTGAGTGAAATAATGTATGTGAAAGCCCTTTGTAAATTATAGAGTGCTATACAAATATAAGATATTATTCTTTCTTGATATGTTGTGTTGTAGTGGAAAGAGTACCTAATTTGAACAAGGAGTCTCATGTTCAAGTTCCAATTCTGCTTATTACAGTCTATGACTTTGGACAAATTACTTTGTATTTTTGGGCCATCCTTTTATGTATAAAAGAAACTAATAATGCCATTCCTCTCTATCCAGAAACTCAGGTGTTACTTTTTCCTTATCCCATATTCAGTCAGTCACCAAGTCTATTTTGCAATTTCCTTTTATTTATTAAGGTATCATTGATACACTCTCTTAAGAAGGTTTCACATGAAAAACATTGTGGTTACTACATTCACCCATTATCAAGTCACCCTCATATCCCATTGAAGTCATTGTTCATCAGTGTAGTAAGATGCCACACAGTCACTACTTGTTTTCTCTGTGCTGCACTATCTTTCCCGTGACCTGCCCACACCATGTGTACTGATCATAATACCCCTCAATCCCCTTCTCACTCTCACCCCAGCCACCTTCCCCCATCCCTTCCCTTTGTTAACTGCTAATCCCTTCTTGACGTCTGTGAGTCTGCTACTGTTTTGTTCCTTCAGTTTTACTTCGTTGTTATACTCCACAAATGAGGGAAATCATTTGGTATTTATCTTTTTCCGCCTGGCTTGTTTCACTGAGCATAATACCCTCTAGCTCCATCCATGTTGTTGCAAATGGTGGAATTTGTTTTCTTTTTATGGCTGAATAGTATTCCATTGTGTATATATACCATATCTTCTTTGTCCATTCATCTACTGATGGACACTCAGGTTGCTTCCATTTCTTGGCTATTGTAAATAGTGCTGTGATAAACATAGGGGTGCATCTGTCTTTTTCAAACTTGGCTGCTGCATTCTTAGGGTAAATTCCTAGAAGTGGAATTCCAGGGTCAAATGGTATTTCTATTTTGAGTTTCTTGAGGAACCTCCATACTGCTTTTCACAATGGTTAAACTAGTTTACATTCCCACCAGCAGTAGGGCTCCCCTTTCTCTGCATCCTTGCCAGCATTTGTTGTTCCTAGTCTTTTTGATGTTGGCCATACTAACTGGTGTGAGGTGATATCTCATAGTGGTTTAAATATACATTTCCATGATGACTAGTGATATGGAGCATCTTTTCATGTGTCTGTTGGCCATCTGAATTTCTTCTTTGGAGAAGTGTCTGTTCATATCCTCAACCCATTTTTTAATTGGTTTATTTGCTTTTTGGGTGTTGAGGCATGTGAGTTCTTTATATATTTTGGATGTTAACCCTTTATGAGATATGTCATTTATGAATATATTCTCCCATACTGTAGGATGCCTTTGTTTTCTACTGATGGTGTCCTTTGCTATACAGAAGCTTTTTAGCTTGATGTAGTCCTATTTGTTCATTTTTACTTTTGTTTCCTTTGCCCAAGGAGATGCGTTCAGGAAAAAGTTGCTCATATTTATATTCAATAGATGTTTGCCTATGTTTTCTTCTAAGAGTTTTATGGTTTCATGACTTACATTTAGATGTTTGATCCATTTCAAGTTTACTTTTGTGTATGGGGTTAGACAGTAATCCAGTTTCATTCTTACATGTAGCTGTCCAGTTTTGCCAGCACCAGTTGTTGAAGAGTCTGTCTTTTCCCCATTGTATATTAATGGCTCCTTTATTGTATATTAGTTAACCGTATATGCTTGGGTTTATATCTGGGCTCTCTATTCTGTTCCATTGATCAATGGGTCTATTCTTGTGTCAACACCAAATTGTTTTGATTACTTTGGCTGTGTAGTAGAGCTTGAAGTCAGGGAGCATAATCCCCCAGCTTTGTTCTTCTTTCTCAGGATTGTTTTCGCTATTCAGGGTCTTTTGTGGCTCCATATGAATTTTAGAACAATTTGTTCTGGTTCATTGAAGAATGCTGTTAGTATTTTGATAGGGATTGCATTGAATCTCTAAATTCCTTGGGGCAGGATGACCATCTTGACAATATTAATTCTTCCTGTCCATGAGCACAAGATAGATTTCAATGTTTTGGGGTCTTCTTTAATTTCTCTCATGAGTGTCTTGTAGTTTTCAGAGTAAAGGTCTTTCACTTCCTTGGTTAGGTTTATTCCTAGGTATTTTATTCTTTTGGATGCAATTGTAAATGAAGTTGTTTTCCTGATTTCTCTTTTTGCTGGTTCATGTTAGGATATAGGAATGCAACAGATTTCTGTGTATTAATTTTGTATCCTGCAACTTTGCTGAATTCAGTTATTAGTTCCTGTAGTTGTGGAGTGGATTGTTTAGGGTTTTCTATGTATAATATCATGTCATCTTCAAATAGTGAGAGTTTAATTTCTTCCTTACCAATTTGGATACCTTTTATTTCTTTGTGTTGTCTTATTGCTGTGGCTATTAGCCTGTTTTTTTTTAAATTTTTTATTAAGGTATTATTGATTACACTCTTATGAAGGTTTCACATGAAAAAACAATGTGGTTACCACATTTACCCATATTATCAAGTCCCCACCCATACCCCAGTGCAGTCACTGTACATTAGTGTAGTAAGATGCCACAGATTCACTATTTGCCTTCTCTGTGCTACACTGTTTTCCCCGTGATCCCCAACACCATGTTTACTAAACGTAAGACCTCTCAATCCCCTTCTCCCTCCCTCCCCACCCACCCTCCCACACCCCTCTCCTTTGGTAACCACTAGTCCCTTCTTGGAGTCTGTGAGTCTGCTGCTATTTTGTTCCTTCAGTTTTGCTTTGTTGTTATACTCCACAAATGAGGGAAATCATTTGGCACTTGTCTTTCTCCAACTGGCTTATTTCACTGAGCATAATGTCCTCCAGCTCCATGCATGTTATTGCAAATAGTAGGATTTGTTTCTTTCTTATGGCTGAATAGCATTGTGTATATATACCACTTCTTCTTTATCCATTCATCTACTGATGGACACTTAGGTTGCTTCCATATCTTGGCTATTGTAAAAAATGCTGCGATAAACATAGGGGTGCATCTGTCTTTTTCAAACTGGGCTGCTGCATTCTTAGAGTAAATTCCTAGAAGTGGAATTCCTGGGTCAAATTGTATGTCTATTTTGAGCTTTTTGAGGAACCTCTGTACTGCTTTCCACAATGGTTGAACTAATTTACATTCCCATCAGCAGTGTAGGAGGGTACCCCTTTCTCCAAAATGTCGCCAACATTTGTTATTGTTTGTCTTTTGTATGGTGACGATCTTACTGGTGTGAGGTGATATCTCATTGTGGTTTCAATTTGCATTTCTCTGATGACTAGTGATGTGGAGCATCTTTTCATGTGTCTGTTGGCCATCTGAATTTCTTCTTTGGAGAACTGTCTGTTCAGCTCCTCTGCCCATGTTTTAATTGGATTATTTGCTTTTTGTTTGTTGAGGTGCATGAGCTCTTTATATATTTTGGATGTCAACCTTTTATTGGATCTGTCATTTATGAATATATTCTCCCATACTGTAGGGTACCTTTTTGTTCTATTGATGGTGTCCTTTGCTGTACAGAAGCTTTTAAGCTTGATATAGTCCCACTTGTTCATTTTGGCTTTTGTTTCCTTTACCTGGGGAGATATATTCATGAAGAAGTTGTTCATGTTTATGTTGAAGAGATTTTTGCCTATGTTTTTTTCTAGGAGTTATATGGTTTCATGACTTACATTCAGGTCTTTGATCCATTTCAAATTTACTTTTGTGTATGGGGTTAGACAGTGATCCAGTTTCATTCTCCTACATGTAGCTGTCCAGTTTTGCCAGCACCATTTGTTGAAGAGACTGTCATTTCCCCATTGCATGTCCATGGCTCCTTTATCGTATATTAATTGACCATATGTGTTTGGGTTAATGTCTGGAGTCTCTATTCTGTTCCACTGGTCTGTGGCTCTGTTATTGTGCTAGTACCAAATTGTCTTGATTACCATGGCTTTGTAGTAGAGCTTGAAGTTGGGGAGCGAGATCCCCCCCACTTTATTTTTCCTTCTCAGGATTGCTTTGGCTATTTGGGGTCTTTTTTGTTTCCATAAGTATTTTTGAACTATTTGTTCCAGTTCATTGAAGAGTGTTGTTGGTAGTTTGATAGGGATTGCGTCAAATCTGTATATTGCTTTGGGCAGGATGGCCATTTTGACGATATTAATTCTTCCTAGTCAAGAGCATGGATGAGTTTCCATTTGTTAGTGTCCTCTTTAATTTCTCTTAAGAGTGAGTGTCTTGTAGTTTTCAGGGTATAGGTCTTTCACTTCCTTGGTAAGATTTATTCCTAGGTATTTTATTCTTTTTGATGCAGTTGTGAATAGAATTGTTTTCCTGATTTCTCTTTCTATTAGTTCATTGTTAGTGTATAGGAAAGCCACAGATTTCTGTGTGTTAATTTTGTATCCTGCAACTTTGCTGAATTCCGATACAGTTCTAGTAGTTTCGGAGTGGAGTCTTTAGGGTGTTTTATGTACAACATCATGTCATCTGCAAATAGTGACAGTTTGACTTCTTCTTTACCAATCTGGATTCCTTGTATTTCTTTGTTTTGTCTGATTGCCGTGGCTAGGACCTCCAGTACTATGTTGAATAACAGTGGGGAGAGTGGGCATCCCTGTCTTGTTTCCGATCGCAGAGGAAAAGCTTTCAGCCTCCTGCTGTTCAGTATGATGTTAGCTGTGGGTTTAATCATATATGGCCTTTATTATGTTGAGGTACTTGCCCTCTCTACCCATTTTGTTGAGAGTTTTTATCATGAATGGATGTTGAATTTTGTCGAATGCTTTTTCAGCATCTATGGAGATGATCATGTGGTTTATGTCTTTCTTTTTGTTGATGTGGTGGATGATGTTGATGGGTTTTCGAATGTTGTACCATCCTTGCATCTCTGGGATGAATCCCACTTGGTCATGGTGTATGATCCTTTTGAGGTATTTTTGAATTTGGGTTGCTAATGTTTTGTTGACTATTTTTGCATCTACGTTCATCAGGGATATTGGTCTGTAGTTTTCCTTTTTGGAGGGGTCTTTGCCTGGTTTTGGTATTAGGGTGATGTTGGCTTCATAGAATGAGTTTGGGAGTATTTCCTCCTCTTCCATTTTTTTTTGTTGTTGAGAGGGCATCTCTCATATTTATTGATCAAATGGTTGATAACAACAATAAAATTCTGTATAGGGGAGTCGATGCTCAATGCACAATCATTAATCCACCCCAAGCCTAATTCTCGTCAGTCTCCAATCTTCTGAAGCATAACGAACAAGTTCTTACATGGTGAACAAATTCTTACATAGTGAATAAGTTCTTACATGGTGAGCAGTACAAGGGCAGTCATCACAAAAACTTTTGGTTTTGATCATGTATTATGAACTATAAACAATCAGATCAAATATGAATATTCGTTTGATTTTTATACTTAATTTATATGTGGATCCCACATTTCTCCCTTTATTATTGTTATTATTATTTTTTTTAATAAAATGCTGAAGTGGTAGGTAGATGCAAGATAAAGGTAGAAAACATAGTTTAGTGTTGTAAGAGAGCAAATGTAGATGATCAGGTGTGTGCCTGTAGACTATGTGTTAATCCAAGCTAGACAAGGGCTATAAAACATCCACGGATGCAGAAGATTTCTCTCAAAACGGGGGGAGAGGTTCTAAGCCTCACCTCTGTTGATACCCAGTTTTTCACCTGATGGCCCCCCTGCGACTGTGCCTGTCTTAGGTTGTTCCTCCCTTGAGGAATCTTACCCGTCTCTGCTTATTTTTTTGAAAAACTTTAAGGAGAATGGGTAATATGTCTTCTCTATATGTCTGATAAAATTCCGAGGTAAATCCATCTGTCCCGGGGGTTTTGTTCTTGGGTAGTTTTTTGATTACCGCTTCAATTCCATTGCTGGTAATTGGTCTGTGTAGGTTTTCTGTTTCTTTCTGGGTCAATCCTGGAAGGCTGTATTTTTCTAGGAAGTTGTCCATTTCTCCTAGGTTTTCCAGCTTGTTAGCATATAGGTTTTCATAGTATTCTCTAATAATTCTTTGTATTTCTGTGGGGTTCGTCGTGATTTTTCCTTTCTCGTTTCTGATTCTGTTGATGTGTATTCACTCTCTTTTTCTTTTAGTAAGTCTGACTAGAGGCTTATCTATTTTGTTTATTTTCTCGATGAACCTGCTCTTGGTTTCATTGATTTTTTTCTATTGTGTTATTCTTCTCAATTTTATTTATTTCTTCTCTGATCTTTATTATGTCCCTCGGTCTGCTGACCTTAGGCCTCATTTGTTCTTCTTTTTCCAATTTCGATAGTTGTGACATTGGACTATTCATTTGGGATTGTTCTTCCTTCTTTAAATATGCCTGGATTGCTATATACTTTCCTCTGAAGACTGCTTTCGCTGTGTTCCACAGTAGTTGGGGTTTTGTGTTGTTGTTGTCATTTGTTTCCATATATTGCTGGATCTCCATTTTAATTTGGTCATTGATCCATTGATTATTTAGGAGCATGTTGTTAAGCCTCCATGTGTTAGTGAGCCTTTTTGCTTTCCTTGTGCAATTTTTTTTTTTAAATAATTATTTTTTTTATTGAAGGGTAGTTGACACACAGTATTACATTACATTAGTTTCAAGTGTACAACACAGTGGTAGAACATTTATATACATAATTCTAGGTTCCAGCTATCACCCTACCAAGCTGTTGCAATATCTTGACTATATTCCTTATGCTATACATTACATCCTGGTTACTTATTTATTTTACCATTGGAAGTCTGTCCTTTTTTTTTGTGAGGGCATCGCTCATATTTATTGATCAAATGGTTGTTAACGACAATAAAATTCTGTATAGGGGAGTCAATGCTCAATGCACAATCATTAATCCACCCCAAGCCTAATTTTCGTCAGTCTCCAATCTTCTGAGGCATAACAAACAAGTTCTTACATGGAGAACAAATTCTTACATAATGAATAAGTTACATAGTGAACAGTACAAGGGCAGTCATCACAGCAGCATTCGGTTTTGCTCATGCATTATGAACTCTAAACAGTCAGTTCAAATATGAATACTCATTTGGTTTTTATACTTGATTTATATGTGGATACCACATTTCTCTCTTTATTATTATTATTTTTAATAAAATGCTGAAGTGGTAGGTAGATACAAGATAAAGGTAGAAAACATAGTTTAGTGTTGTAAGAGAGCAAATGTAGATGATCAGGTGTGTGCCTGTAGACTCTGTGTTAATCCAAGCTAGACCAGGGCAATAAAACATCCACATATGCAGAAGATTTCTCTCAGAACAGGGGAGGTGAGGTTCTAAGCCTCACCTCTGTTGATCCCCAATTTCTCACCTGATGGCCCTCCTGCGACTGTGCCTGTCTTAGGTTGTTCCTCCCTTGAGGAATCTTACCCGTCTCTGGCTAACCAGTCATCTTCCGGGGCCATACAGGGAAATGTGAAGTTGGTAAGTGAGAGGGAAGCCTTATTGTTTGAAAAGGTTAGCTTTTTACTTCTTTGCATATTTATGCCCTGTAGCTTCTATGCCCAGCATTTGTCTTGAGGTATCTTTACCACTTGGAAGAATTATGATACTCGGTAAATTTGATATGAGGCACGAATTCTATTTAAGGGTTGTAATTAGGAAGGAAGAAGAAAAGCTATAGAAGTAGCAGGTGGAAGAAAACATGGGAAGATTGATTATTTCTTTGACATATCTTCTTGTAGAGTAACTTCAGCATATATAGGTTTTAAGCTACTACTTAAATTGCGCACACACATTAACATAATAGGAGTATAGTTACATAACCAAAGCATATCTGTAATTACCAGCCATCTCCAGTGAAACCAAGAAAACCAGTTAGGCACCTTAGGCATTTGTGAAAACTTATCTATGATATGGTGGATATTGTCCAACTGAACTTGAACAGTCTGAGAGAAATCAGACAAATTAAAACAACCCATTCCTGGGGGCTGTTCACATGCCATATGTTCTTTTAACAGTAAATAGTCTGTAGTTGTAAGACTTTGGAGCGCTACAATTTGCACTTCTCCAAATTCTTGGTTGAGTTCCAACAGTATAGATCCAGTCAAATTTGTTGTTTTACTGTATGCACAGGCCAGCTTAGATATCTCCTTCCTCATTCCCATGGCAAGTCCAGGAACTGGTGGGATGAGTGCATCTACAGCTGTAGCAGTGCGTGGATCTTTGTTGGGGTTTTTTGATGATCATCTTCTGGCATGAGTCTTCCAGAGAGTGCAGATGTTGGAAGTTCTTTTTCATATCGTATCTTAGTTCATTTTCGGGGTAGCCCAATTAGGCTTTGATCCTCTGTATAAACACAAACAGACCCTTTGCCTATACTTTTATATGCCCTTTATACCCTTGTGTAGAACTCGTTGGAGGTTACCACACAGGAACTGCCCTTTTTTTTTTTTGCTTTGTTTTTGGTATCACTAATCTACACTTACATGACGAATATTATGTTTACTAGGCTCTCCCCTATACCAGGTCTCCCCTATAAACCCCTTTACAGTCACTGACCATCAGCATAGCAAAATGTTGTAGAATCACTACTTGCCTTCTCTGTGTTGTACAGCCCTCCCTTTTCTCCTACCCCCCCATGCATGTTAATCTTAATAACCCCCTACTTCCCCCCCCTTATCCCTCCCTACCCACCCATCCTCCCCAGTCCCTTTCCCTTTGGTACCTGTTAGTCCATTCTTGAGTTCTGTGATTCTGCTGCTGTTTTGTTCCTTCAGTTTTTCCTTTGTTCTTATATTCCACAGATGAGTGAAATCATTTGGTATTTCTCTTTCTCCATTTGGCTTGTTTCACTGAGCATAATACCCTCCAGCTCCATCCATGTTGCTGCAAATGGTTGGATTTGCCCTTTTCTTATGGCTGAGTAGTATTCCATTGTGTATATGTACCACATCTTCTTTATCCATTCATCTATCGATGGACATTTAGGTTGCTTCCAATTCTTGGCTATTGTAAATAGTGCTGCAATAAACATAGGGGTGCATCTGTCTTTCTCAAACTTGATTGCTGCATTCTTATGGTAAATTCCTAGGAGTGCAATTCCTGGGTCAAATGGTAAGTCTGTTTTGAGCATTTTGATGTACCTCCATACTGCTTTCCACAATGGTTGAACTAACTTACATTCCCACCAGCAGTGTAGTTGGGTTCCCCTTTCTCCACAGCCTCGCCAACATTTGTTGTTGTTTGTCTTTTGGATGGCAGCCATCCTTACTGGTGTGAGGTGATACCTCATTGTAGTTTTAATTTGCATTTCTCTGATAATTAGCGATGTGGAGCATCTTTTCATGTGTCTGTTGGCCATCTGTATTTCTTTTTTGGAGAACTGTCTGTTCAGTTCCTCTGCCCATTTTTTAATTGGGTTATTTGTTTTTTGTTTGTTGAGGCGTGTGAGCTCCTTATATATTCTGGACGTCAAGCCTTTATCGGATGTGTCATTTTCAAATATATTCTCCCATACTGTAGGGATCCTTCTTGTTCTATTGATGGTGTCTTTTGCTGTACAGAAGCTTTTCAGCTTAATATAGTCCCACTTACTCATTTTTGCTGTTGTTTTCCTTGCCCGGGGAGATATGTTCAAGAAGAGGTCACTCATGTTTATGTCTAAGAGGTTTTTGCCTATGTTTTCTTCCAAGAGTTTAATGGTTTCATGGCTTACATTCAGGTCTTTGATCCATTTTGAGTTTACTTTTGTATATGGGGTTAGACAATGGTCCAGTTTCATTCTCCTACATGTAGCTGTCCAGTTTTGCCAGCACCACCTGTTGAACAGACTGTCATTTCCCCATTGTATGTCCATGACTCCTTTATCAAATATTAATTGACCATATATGTCTGGGTTAATGTCTGGATTCTCTAGTCTGTTCCATTGGTCTGTGGCTCTGCTCTTGTGCCAGTACCAAATTGTCTTGATTACTATGGCTTTATAGTAGAGCTTGAAGTTGGGGAGTGAGATCCCCCCTACTTTATTCTTCTTTCTCAGGATTGCTTTGGCTATTCGGGGTCTTTGGTGTTTCCATATGAATTTTTGAATTATTTGTTCCAGTTCATTGAAGAATGTTGCTGGTAGTTTCATAGGGATTGCATCAAATCTGTATATTGTTTTGGGCAGGATGGCCATTTTAATGATATTAATTCTTCCTAGCCACGAGCATGGGATGAGTTTCCATCTGTTAGTGTCTCCTTTAATTTCTCTTAAGAGTGACTTGTAGTTTTCAGAGTATAAGTCTTTCACTTCTTTGGTTAGGTTTATTCCTAGGTATTTTATTTTTTTTGATGCAATTGTGAATGGAGTTGTTTTCCTGATTTCTCTTTCTGTTAGTTCATTGTTAGTATATAGGAAAGCCACAGATTTCTGTGTGTTGATTTTGTATCCTGCAACTTTGCTGTATTCCGATATCAGTTCTAGTAGTTTTGGGGTGGAGTCTTTAGGGTTTTTTATGTACAGTATCATGTCATCTGCAAATAGTGACATTTTAACTTCTTCTTTACCAATCTGGATTCCTTGTATTTCTTTATTTTGTCTGATTGCCGTAGCTAGGACCTCCAGTACTATGTTAAATAACAGTGGAGAGAGTGGGCATCCCTGTCTAGTTCCCGATCTCAGAGGAAATGCTTTCAGCTTCTCGCTGTTCAATATAATGTTGGCTGTGGGTTTATCATATTTGGCCTTTATTATGTTGAGGTACTTGCCCTCTATTCCCATTTTGCTGAGAGTTTTTAACATGAATGGATGTTGAACTTTGTCAAATGCTTTTTCAGCATCTATGGAGATGATCATGTGGTTTTTGTCTTTCTTTTTGTTGATGTGGTGGATGATGTTGATGGACTTTCGAATGTTGTACCATCCTTGCATCCCTGGGATGAGTCCCACTTGGTCATGGTGTATGATCCTTTTGATGTATTTTTGAATTCGGTTTGCTAATATTTTGTTGAGTATTTTTGCATCTACGTTCATCAGGGATATTGGTCTGTAGTTTTCTTTTTTGGTGGGTCTTTGCCTGGTTTTGGTATTAGGGTGATGTTAGCTTCATAGAATGAGTTTGGGAGTATCCCCTCCTCCTCTATTTTTTGGAAAACTTTAAGGAGAATGGGTATTATGTCTTCCCTGTATGTCTGATAAAATTCCGAGGTAAATCCATCTGGCCCGGGGGTTTTGTTCTTTGGTAGTTTTTTGATTACCGCTTCAATTTCGTTGCTGGTAATTGGTCTGTTTAGATTTTCTGTTTCTTCCTGGGTCAATCTTGGAAGGTTATATTTTTCTAGGAAGTTGTCCATTTCTCCTAGGTTTCCCAGCTTGTTAGCATATAGGTTTTCATAGTATTCTCCAATAATTCTTTGCATTTCCGTGGGGTCCGTCATGATTTTTCCTTTCTCGTTTCTGATACTGTTGATTTGTGTTGACTCTCTTTTCTTCTTAATAAGTCTGGCTAGAGGCTTATCTATTTTGTTTATTTTCTCGAAGAACCAGCTCTTGGTTTCATTGATTTTTGCTATTGTTTTATTCTTCTCAATTTTATTTATTTCTTCTCTGATCTTTATTATGTCCCTCCTTCTGCTGACCTTAGGCCTCATCTGTTCTTCTTTTTCCAATTTCGATAATTGTGACATTAGACCATTCATTTGGGATTGCTCTTCCTTTTTTAAATATGCTTGGATTGCTATATACTTTCCTCTTAAGACTGCTTTTGCTGTGTCTCACAGAAGTTGGGGCTTAGTGTTGTTGTTGTCATTTGTTTCCATATATTGCTGGATCTCCATTTTGATTTGGTCATTGATCCATTGATTATTTAGGAGCGTGTTGTTAAGCCTCCATGTGTTTGTGAGCCTCTTTGCTTTCTTTGTACAGTTTATTTCTAGTTTTATGCCTTTGTGGTCTGAAAAGTTGGTTGGTAGGATTTCAATCTTTTGGAATTTTCTGAGGCTCTTTTTGTGGCCTAGTATGTGGTCTATTCTGGAGAATGTTCCATGTGCACTTGAGAAGAATGTATATCCTGTTGCTTTTGGATGTAGAGTTCTATAGATGTCTATTAGGTCCATCTGCTCTACTGTGTTGTTCAGTGCTTCCGTGTCCTTACTTATTTTCTGCCCAGTGGATCTATCCTTTGGGGTGAGTGGTGTGTTGAAGTCTCCCAGAATGAATGCATTGCAGTCTATATCCCCCTTTAGTTCTGTTAGTATTTGTTTCACATATGCTGGTGCTCCTGTGTTGGGTGCATATATATTTAGAATGGTTATATCCTCTTGTTTGACTGAGCCCTTTATCATTATGTAGTGTCCTTCTTTATCTCTTGTTACTTTCTTTGTTTTGAAGTCTATTTTGTCTGATATTAATACTGCAACCCCTGCTTTCTTCTCACTGTTGTTTGCTTGAAATATGTTTTTCCATCCCTTGACTTTTAGTCTGTACATGTCTTTGGGTTTGAGGTGAGTTTCTTGTAAGCAGCATATAGATGGGTCTTGCTTTTTTATCCATTCTGTTACTCTGTGTCTTTTGATTGGTGCATTCAACCCATTAACATTTAGGGTGACTATTGAAAGGTATGTACTTATTGCCATTGCAGGCTTTAAATTCGTGGTTACCAAAGGTTCAAGGTTAGCCTCTTTAGTATCTTACTGCCTAACTTAGCTCGCTTATTGAGCTGTTACGTACACTGTCTGGAGATTCTTTTCTTCTCTCCCTTCTTGTTCCTCCTCCTCGATTCTTCATATGTTGGGTGTTTTGTGCTGTGCTCTTTCTAGGAGTGCTCCCGTCTAGAGCAGTCCCTGTAAGATGTTCTGTAGAGGTGGTTTGTGGAAAGCAAATTCCCTCAGCTTTTGTTTGTCTGGGAATTGTTTAATCCCACCGTCATATTTGAATGATAGTCGTGCTGGATACAGTATCCTTGGTTCAAGGCCCTTCTGTTTCATTGTATTAAATATATCATGCCATTCTCTTCTGGCCTGTAGGGTTTCTGTTGAGAAATCTGATGTTAGCCTGATGGGTTTCCCTTTATAGGTGACCTTTTTCTCTCTAGCTGCCTTTAACACTCTTTCCTTGTCCTTGATCTTTGCCATTTTAATTATTATGTGTCTTGGTGTTGCCCTTCTTGGATCCTTTCTGTTGGGGGTTCTGTGTATTTCCGTGGTCTGTTTGATTACTTCCTCCCCCAGTGTGGGGAAGTTTTCAGCAATTATTTCTTCTAAGATACTTTCCATCTCTTTTCCTCTCTCTTCTTCTTCTGGGACCCCTATAATACGGATATTGTTCCTTTTGGATTGGTCACACAGTTCTCTTAATATTGTTTCATTCCTGGAGATCCTTTTGTCTCTCTCTATGTCAGCTTCTATGCGTTCCTGTTCTCTGATTTCAATTCCATCAATGGCCTCTTGCATTCTATCCATTCTGCTTATAAACCCTTCCAGAGTTTGTTTCATTTCTGCGATCTCCTTTCTGGCATCTGTGATCTCCTTCCGGACTTCATCCCATTTCTCTTGCGTATTTCTCTGCATCTCTGTCTGCATGTTTATGATTCTTATTTTGAATTCTTTGTCAGGAAGACTGGTTAGGTCTGTCTCCTTCTCTGGTGTTGTCTCTGTGATCTTTGTCTGCCTGTAGCTTTGCGTTTTCATGGTGATAGGAATAGTTTGCAGAGCTGGGACGAGTGACGGCTGGAAGAACTTCCCCTCTTGTTGGTTTGTGGCCCTCCTCTCCTGGGAGAACAGCGCCCTCTAGTGGCTTGTGCTGCGCAGCTGCGCGCAGACAGGGTTTCTGCTTCCTGCCCGGCTGCTATGGAGTTAATCTCCGCTGTTGCTGTGGGCGTGGCCTGGCTCGGGCAGCTACTCCAAAATGGTGGAGTCGCGTTGGAGCAGGAGCTGCTGGGAGGCTATTTATCTCCGTAAGGGTCCTCCCTGCTCCCTGCAGCCCAGGGGTTAGGGTGCCCAGAGATCCCGGATTCCCTACCTGTGGATTAAGTGACCCGCCCTGCCCCTTTAAGACTTCCAAAAAGCACCCGCCAAAACAAAACAACGCCCACCAAAAAGAAAAAAAAAAATTTTAATTAAAAAAAAAAAAGTTTTTAATTAAAAAAAAAAAAAGGTGGTCGTTCGTTTTTCTTTATTCTCCGGTGCCAGCCTCAGGCCTCTGCTCAACGGTCTTTCTGCCCTGTTTCCCTAGTATTGGGGTCCCTATCCCTTTAAGACTTCCAAAAAGCGCTCGCCAAAACAAAACAGCAAAAAAGCAAAAAAAAAATGGTCGCGCGCTTTTCTTATGTCCTCTGTCGCCCAGCCTCCAGTGCCTGCTCACTGTTCTTGCTGCCCTGTTTTCCTAGTATTGAGCGCCCTGCACTGTGGCCCGGATGGCTGGGGCTGGGTGTTCGGCAGTCCTGGTCTCCGTCTCCCTCCCGCTCTGCCTATTCTTCTCCCGCCGGGAGTTTGGGGGATGGGCGCTCGGCTCCCGCCGTGCCGGGGCTTGTATCTTACCCCCTTCGCGAGGCGCTGGGTTCTCTCAGGTGCGGATGTGGTCTGGATATTGTCCTGTGTCCTCTGGTCTTTATTCTAGGAAGGGTTGTCTTTGTTATATTTTCATAGATATATGTTGTTTTGGGAGGAGATTTCCGCTGCTCTACTCACGCCGCCATCTTCCGCCCCTCCCTCCTTGTGCAATTTATTTCTAGTTTTATACCTTTGTGCTCTGAAAAGTTGGTTGGTAGGATTTCAGTCTTTTGGAATTTAGTGAGGCTCTTTTTGTGGCCTAGTATGTGGTCTATTCTGGAGAATGTTCCATGTGCACTTGAGAAGAATGTATATCCTGTTGCTTTTGGATGTAGAGTTCTATAGATGTCTATTAGGTCCATCTCTTCTAGTGTGTTGTTCAGTTCCTCTGTGTCCCTACTTATTTTCTGTCTGGTGGATCTGTCCTTTGGAGTGAGTGGTGTGTTAAAGTCTCCCAAAATGAATGCATTGCATTCTGTTTCCTCCTTTAATTCTGTTAGTATTTGTTTCACATATGTTGGTGCTTCAGTATTGGGTGCATATATATTTATAATGGTTATGTCCTCTTGTTGGACTGACCCCTTATTATTATGTAGTGTTGTTCTTTATCTCTTGTTACTTTCTTTGTTTTGAGGTCTATTTTGTATGATACCAATATGGAACACCTGCTTTTTTCTCCCTGTTGTTTGCATGGAATATCTTTTTCCATCCCTTGACTTTTAGTCTGTGCATGTGTTTGGGTTTGTGGTGGGTCTCTTGTAAGCAGCATATAGATGGGTCTTGCGTTTTTATCCATTCTATTACTCTGTGTCTTTTGATTGGTGCATTAAGTCCATTTACATTTAGGGTGAGTATTGTAAGATGTTTACTTATTGCCATAGCTGTCTTTTGTTTCGTGGTTACCAAAGGTTCAAGGTTAGCTTCTTTAGTATCTTACTGCCTAACTGAACTTGCTTTTTGAGCTATTATAGACACTGTCTGGTTATTCTTAATTTTTCTCCCTTCTTATTCCTCTTCCTCCATTCTTTATATGTTTGGTATTTTATTCTGTGCTCTTTTGTGTTTCCTTTAACTGCTTTTGTGGGTATTTGATTTTATTTTTTGCCTTTCATTAGTATTTTGTTGGTCTCCTTTCTTTGCTGTGATTTTATTTTCTCTGTTGGCAACTGTTTAACCTTAGGAGTGTTCCCATCTAGTGCAGTCCCTCTAAAATACCCTGTAGAGGTGGTTTGTTGGAAGCCAATTCCCTCAACTTTTGCTTGTCTGTGAATTGTTTAATCCCTCCTTCATTTTTAAATGATAATCATGCTGGATGCAGTATCCTTGGTTCAAGGCCCTTCTGTTTCATTGCAGTAAATGTATCATGGCATTCTCTTCTGGCCTGTAAGATTTTTGTTGAGAAGTCTGATGATAGCCTGAGGGGTTTTCCTTTGTAGGTGACCTTTTTCCTCTCTCTAGGTGCCTTGAAAACTCTGTCCTTGTCCTTGTTCTTTGCCATTTTAGTTATTATTTGTCTTGGTGTTGTCCTCCTTGGTTCCCTTCTGTTGGGAGTTCTGTGTACTTCCATGGTATGAACGATTATTTCCTCCCCCAGATTAGGGATGTTTTCTGCAGTTATTCCTTCAAATACACTTTCTGTGCCTTTTTCTTTCTTCTGCTTCTTCTGGTACCCCTATAATGTGGATATTGTTCCTTTGGATTTGTCACACAGTTCTCTTAATATTGTTTTAATCCTGGAGATCTTTTTATCTCTCTCTGGGTCAGCTTCTATTTGTTCCTGTTCTCTGATTTCTATTCCATCAATGGCCTCTTGCATCTTTTTTATTTTTTATTTTTTTTATTTTGGTATCATTAATCTACCATTTCATGAAGAATATTATGTTTACTAGGCTCCCCCCTTCACCAAGTCCCGCCCACATACCCCTTCACAGTCACTGTCCATCAGCGTAGTAAGATGCTGTAAAATCACTACTTGTCTTCTCTGTGTTGTACAGCCCTCCCTGTGCCCCCCACACACTATACATGCTAAGCCTCTTTCATCTTATCCATTCTGCTTATAAATCCTTCCAGAGATTGTTTCATTTCTGCAGTCTCCTTCTGGACTTCATCCCTTAGCTCTTGCATATTTCTCCACAAGTCCATCAGCATGGTTATGTCCTTTATTTTGAATTCTTTTTCAGGGAGATTGTTTAAGTCTATTACCCCAGATTCCTTCTCAGGGGAGGATGTCTGGGTTAATCTTGTCTGTATCAAATTCTTCTGCCTTTTCATTGTGATAGAGGTAGTTGTGGGGAGATGGTGTGTGTGTTGGCTGGGAGAATGTCCCTTCTTTCTGGTTTGTGGCCTTCCTCTCCTGGGAGAACGGTGACCATTTGTGGCTTGTGCTGGGCAGCTGCGTGCAGACAGGGTCTCTGATTCTTGCCTGGCTGCTGTGGAGTTAAGCTCTGCGGTTGCTGTGGGCTTGACCTGCCTCAGGCTGCTTTTCCACTATGGCGAAGCGGCGTCGGAGGGGAAATGGGCGAGAGGCTGTTTATTTCCGTGAGGGGCCTCCGAGTTGCGCTGCCGCCCAGGGGGTTAGGGCGCCCGGAGTTCCCCAGGATTCCCAGCCGCTGGGCTAAGTGACCCGGGATGTTTCTGTCCACCTATGTGGTCTCTGTCCCTTTAAGTATTTCAAAAAGCCCTCGCTTCTCTTTGTCCCAGGGGCACCGGCTGCGGGCACCCACTTGCAGCCTTTACTGTCCCGTTTCTCTAGTATCCAGCACCCCATGCACTGTGTGTCTGTGCTCCGGTGTGGGTGGCTAGGGCTGGGTGTTTAGCAGTCCTGGGCTCCCTCTCCCTCCCCGCTCCGACTCCTCTTCTCCCGCTGGGAGGTGAGGTGAGGGGCTCTCGGGTCCCGCAGGGCAGTGGCTTGTATCTTACCCCCTTCGTGAGGTGCTGTGTTCTTGAAGGTGTAGTTGTAGTCTGGCTGTTGTCCTATATCTTCTGGTCTCTCTTTTAGGGATAGTTGTATTTGTTGTAGTTTCAAAAATATATATGGTTTTGGGAGGAGATTTCCACTGCTCTACTCATGCTGCCATCTTGTGTCCGCCTCCATTAGCCTTTTTTTATTGTGGTAAAAATATACATAATATAGTGTTTACCTGTTTAACTATTGTAAGTGTAAAATTTAGTGACATTAAGTACATTCACAGTGTTGTGTAATTGATACCACTGTCCATTTTCCAGAACTTTTTCATCATCCCAAGCAAAACTCTACCTGTGTAGCAATAGTTCCTTAGTTCCCTCTCCTCCACTCCTGGTAACTTTTATTTTACTTTCTTTCTCTATGAATTTACCTCTTCTAGGTACCTCTTATAAGTGGAATCATACAATATTTGTCATTTTCTATCTGGTTCACTTCGCATTATGTCTTTAGGGTTCATCCATGATGCTGTTATATGTGAGAATTTCAATTCCTTTTTACGGCTGAGTAATTTTCCATTGTTGGACAATAGGCTTTTAACTGTTCTTCCTGACTCTAGTCTTGCCCCTTTCAAATCTATCCTTTATATTATGACTTTACTTATCTTTACAACCTCCATCTTACCCACGCATGCCATGCCAGTCGTCAAAAGCACTCCTTCTAATGTGCATGTTGTTAAGCCTCCATGTGTTTGTGAGATCTTTCACTTCCTTTGCCTAACTTATTTCTAGTTTCCTACCATTGTGGTCTGAGAAGCTAGTTGGTACAATTTCAATCTTTTTGAATTTACTGAGGCTCTTTTTGTGGTTTAATATATGATCAGTTCTTGCAAATGTTCCATGTGCACTTGAGAAGAATGTGTATGCTGCTGCTTTTGTGTGGAGTGTTTTGTAGATGTCTGTTAGGTCCATATGTTCTAATGTGTTGTTCAGTGCCTCTGTGTCCATCCTTATTTTCTTTCTGGTTGATCTGTCCTTTGGAGTGAGTGGTGTGTTGAAGTCTCCTAGAATGAATGCATTGCATTCTATTTCCTCCTTTAATTCTGTTAGTATTTGTTTAACATATGTAGGTGCTCCTGTGTTGGGTGCATTGATATTTATAATGGTGATATCCTCTTGTGGGACTGAGCCCTTTATCATTATGTAATATCCTTCATTGTCTCTTGTTACTTTCTTTGTTTTGAAGTCTATTTTGTCTGATACCAGTACTGCAACTCCTGCTTTTTTCTTCCTATTATTTACATGAAATATATTTTTCCATCCCTTCACTTTTAGTCTGTGTATGTCTTTGGGTTTGAAGTGAGTCTCTTGTAGGCAGCATATAGATGGATCTTGTTTTTTTTATCCATTTAGTGACTCTATGTCTTTTGATTGGTGCATTCAGTTTATTTGCATTTAGGGTGATTATCGACAGCTATGTACTTATTGCTATTGTAGGGTTTAGATTCATGGTTACCAAAGGTTCAAGGGTAACTTCCTTACTATCTAACAGTCTAATTTAACTCACTTAGTATCCTATTGCAAACACAATCCGAATGTTGTTTTCTTTTTCCTCCTTTTCCTTTCTCCTCCATGCTTTATATATCAGGTATCATATTCTGTACTCTTCCTCTATCCTGTGAGTGACTTTGGGGCTAGTTGATTTGATTTTGCATCTGCTTAGTAATTAATTGTTCTACTTTCTTTACCGTGGTTTTATTTCCTCTGGTGATAGCTATTTAGCCTTGGGAAGACTTCCATCTGTAGCAGTTCCTCCAAAATACACTGTAGAGATGATTTGTGGGAGGTAAATTCTCTCATGTTTTGCTTATCTGGAAATTGTTTAATTACTCCTTCAAATTTAAATGATAATCTTGTTGGGTAGAGGACTCTTGGTTCGTGCCCCTTCTGTTTCACTGCATTAAGTATATCATGCCACTCCCTTCTGGCATGTAATGTTTCTGCTGAGAAGTCTGATGATAGCCTGATGAGTTTTCTTTGGTATGTGATCTTTTTCTTCTCTCTGGCTGCTCTTAATATTCTGTCCTTATCCTTGATTTTTGCCATTTTAATTATTTTATGTCTTGGTATTGTCTTCCTTGGGTCCCTTCTTTTTGGAGATATGTGTACCTCCATGGCCTGAGAGACTATCTCCTTCCCTAGATTGGGGAAGTTCTCAGCAATTACCTCCTCAAAGACACTTTCCATCCCTTTTGCTCTCTATTCGTTTTCTGGTATCCCTGTAATACAAATATTGTTCCGTTTGGATTGGTCACACAGTTCTCTCAATATTCTTTCATTCCTAGAGATCCTTTATTCTCTCTGTGCCTCAACTTCTTTGTATTCTTCTTCTCTAATTTCTATTCCATTTACCCTCTCCTCTACTTAATCTAATATGCTTTTAAATACTTCCATTGTATGTTTCATTTCAGACACCTAATTTTTCAACATTTGTGTCTCATTCCTTAATTCTTGAGTTCTTGTGTATTTTTCTGTCACTCCGTGAGCCTGTTTATATGATTTTTAGTTTGAAACCTCTTTCAGGAAGATTGATGAGTTCAGTTTCACTTGGCCCTCTTTCTGGTGTTTGTGGGATTTTGGTTTGAACCAGGCTCCTTTGAAATTTCATATTTGTATGTGGCGCCCTCTAGCGCACAGAAGCTCTTCTTTTTGGAGCTGCTTTGGCCCTGGAGCGATGTTGGGCTTTGCAGGGGTTTGGTGCTGGTGCTCTGTTCTGTGAGGTCTGTTCTTTTTTCCAGTTGTATGTAGTCTGGCACAGCCTTCTTTCCTGTTGCTCTTTTAGGATTAGTTGTAATAGCTATATGTTTGTATTATGTGTGGTATTGGGAGGGGGCCTCTGTCTTATCTCTCACACTGACATCTTTAAGCCCTCCAGCTGTATGATAATTTATCTGACCAAGTCCATATTGATATTTAGGTTGTTCCCAGTTTTTTAATAATATAAAAGAATGTTGTGGTAATCACCCTTTGCTATACTTCTTAGTACAGTTGTCTGTACCCTTCTCTGGATGTCGAATTGTTGGGTTAAAGGCATGCACATTTTAAGGCTTTTGATAAATATTGTCAAATTGTCTTTTAGATACCTTGTAGGATTTGTTTTAGTTTATACTCCCATCATCAGTGTATCAGAATTCATTCACTGAAAACTATTTTTTATTGAGAGGGCATCTCTCATATTTATTGATCAAATGGTTGTTAACAACAATAAAATTCTGTATAGGGGACTCAATGCACAGTCATCAATCAACCCCAAGCCTATATCTCAACAGTCTCCAATCTTCTGAAGCATAACAAACAAGTTATTACATGGTGAACAAGGCCTTACATAGTGAATAAGTTCTTACATGGTGAACGGTGCAAGGGCAGTCATATCCCAGAAACTTTCGGTTTTGATCACACATCATGAACTATAAACAATCAAGTCAGATATGATTATTCGTTTGATTTTTATACATGACTTATATGTGAATCCCACATTTCTCCCTTATTATTATTATTTTAAATAAAATGCTGAAGTGGTAGGTAGATGCAAGATAAAGGTAGAAAACACAATCAAGTGCTGTAAGACGGCAAATGTAGATGATCAGGTCTGTGCCTATAGACCAAGTATTAATCCAAGCCAGACAAGGGCAACAAAACATCCATGGATGCAGAAGATTTCTTTCAAAACGGGGGGTGTGGTTCTAAGCCTCCCGTCTCTTGGTCCCCAATTTCTCTCCTGATGGCCCCCCTGCGACTGTGCCTGTCTTAGGTTGTTCCTCCCTTGAGGAATCTTACCCGTCTCTGGCTAACCAGTCATCTTCCGGGGCCATACAGGGAAATGTAAAGTTGGTAAGTGAGAGAGAGGCAATATTGTTTGAAAAGGTTAGCTTTTCACTTCTTTGCAGATTTATGCCCTCTGACTTCTATGCCCAGTATTTGCCTTGAGGTATCTTTATCACTTGGAAGAATTATAATACTCAGTAAATTCGATTTGAGGCACGAATTCTATTTATGGATTGTAATTAGAAAGGAAGAAGAAAAGCTATAGGAGTAGCAGACGGAAGAAAACATGGGAAGATTGATTATTTCTTTGACATATTTTCTTGTAGAGTAACTTAAGCGTGTATAGGTTTTAAACTACTAATTAAATTGCGTACACACATTAACATAATAGGAATACAGTTACATAACCAAAGCAGACCTATAATTACCAGCCATCTCCAGTGAAAGCAAGAAAACCAGTTAGGCAACCAAGGCATTTGTGAAAACTTATCTACGATATGGTGGATATTGTCCAACTGAACTTGAGCAGTCTGAGAGAAATCAGACAAATTAAAACAACCCATTCTTGGGGACTGTTCACATCCCATATGTTCTTTTAACAGTAGATAGTCTGTAGTTGTAAGATTTTGGAGCGCTACAACTTGCACTTCTCCTAATTCTTGGTTGAGTTCCAACAGTATAGATCCAGTCAAATTTGTTGTTTTACTATATGCACAGGCTAGCTTAGATATCTCCTTCTTCATTCCAATGGCAAGTTCAGGAACCGGTGGGATGAATGCAGCTACCACTGCAGCATCGCCTAGATCTTTGTTGAGGTTTATTGATGATCATCTTCTGGTATGACTCTTCCAGAGAGTGCTGATGTTGGAAGTTCTTCTTCATATCGTATCTTAGTTCATTTTCTGGGTAGCCCAATTAGACTTTGATCCTCTGTATAAACACAGACAGACCCTTTGCCCACACTTTGATATGCCCTTTATACCATTGTGTAGAACTCATTGGAAGTCACCACACAGGAACTGCTTTTTTTTTCTTTTTTTTTAAGAGAAAGGAATATTATCAGAAAAGTGTACCTCCATAGCCGATCATCTGACACCCTTTAAGTGATCAAAATTAAGAATATTTAAAGTGTGCATTAATCATTGATTTACAGTTAGTTTTATCCTATCAGGGAGTAGTCCCCCTTTTCTTTCTTTCTTTTTTTTTTTTGTCTTTAATCTACACTTACATGAAGAATATTATGTTTACTAGGCTCTCCCCTATACCAGGTCCCCCCTATAAACCCCTTTACAGTCACTGTCCATCAGCATAGCAAAATGTTGTAGAATCACTACTTGTCTTCTCTGTGTTGTACAGCACTCCCCTTTCTCCCACCCCCCACATGCATGCTAATCTTAATACCCCCCTTTTTCTTATCCCCCCTTATCCCTCCCTACCCACGCATCCTCCCCAGTCCATTTCCCTTTGGTACCTGTTAGCCCATTCTTGGGTTCTGTGATTCCGCTGCTGTTTTGTTCCTTCAGTTTTTCCTTTGTTCTTATACTCCACAGATGAGTGAAATCATTTGGTATTTCTCTTTCTCCGCTTGGCTTATTTCACTGAGCATAATACCCTCCAGCTCCATCCATGTTGCTGCAAATGGTAGGATTTGCCTTCTTCTTATGGCTGAGTAGTATTCCATTGTGTATGTGTACCACTTCTTCTTTATCCATTCATCTACCGATGGACATTTAGGTTGCTTCCAATTCTTGGCTATTGTAAATAGTGCTGCAATAAACATAGGGGTGCATCTGTCTTTCTCAAACTTGATTGCTGCGTTCTTAGGGTAAATTCCTAGGAGTGGAATTCCTGGGTCAAATGGTAAGTCTGTTTTGAGCATTTTGATGAACCTTCCATGCTGCTTTCCACAATGGTTGAACTAATTTACATTCCCACCAGCAGTGTAGGAGGGTTCCCACTCAACAGCCTCGCCAACATTTCTTGTTCTTTGTCTTTTGGATGGCAGCCATCCTTACTGGTGTGAGGTGAGACCTCATTGTAGTTTTAATTTGCATTTCTCTGATAATTAGTGATGTGGAGCATCATTTCTTGTGTCCTTTGGCCATCTGTATTTCTTTTTTGGAGAACTGTCCAGTTCCTCTGCCCATTTTTTAATTGGATTATTTGTTTTTTGTTTGTTGAGGCGTGTGAGCTCTTTATATATTTTGGACATCAAGCCTTTATCAGATCTGTCATTTACAAATATATTCTCCCATACTGTAGGGTTCCTTTTTGTTCTATTGATGGTGTCTTTTGCTGTACAGAATCTTTTCAGCTTAATATAGTCCCACTTGTTCATTTTTGCTGTTGTTTTCCTTGCCCGGGGAGATATGTTCAAGAAGAGGTCACTCATGTTTATGTCTTAGAGGGTTTTGCCTATGTTTTTTCCCACGAGTTTAATGGTTTCGTGACTTACATTCAGGTCTTTGATCCATTTTGAATTTACTTTTGTATATGGGGTTAGACAATGGTCCAGTTTTATTCTCCTACATGTAGCTGTCCAGTTTTGCCAGCACCATCTGTTGAAGAGACTGTCATTTTGCCATTGTATGTCCATGGCTCCTTTATCAAATATTAATTGAGCATATATGTTTGGGTTAATGTCTGGAGTCTCTAGTCTGTTCCACTGGTCTGTGGCTCTGTTCTTGTGCCAGTACGAAATTGTCTTGATTACTATGGCTTTATAGTAGAGCTTGAAGTTGGGGAGTGAGATCCCCGCTACTTTATTCTTCTTTCTCAGGATTGCTTTGCCTATTCGGGTCTTTGGTGTTTCCATATGAATTTTTGAATTATTTGTTCCAGTTCATTGAAGAATGTTGCTGGTAGTTTTATAGGGATTGCATCAAATCTGTATATTGCTTTCGGCAGGATGGCCGTTTTGAACGATATTAATTCTTCCTAGCCACGAGCATGGGATGAGTTTCCATTTGTTAGTGTCCCTTTAATTTCTCTTAAGAGTGACTTTTAGTTTTCAGAGTATAGGTCATTCACTTCTTCGGTTAGATTTATTCCTAGGTATTTTATTCTTTTTGATGCAATTGTGAATGGAATTGTTTTCCTGATTTCTCTTTCTATTGGTTCATTGTTAGTGTATAGGAAAGCTACAGATTTCTGTGTGTTAATTTTGTATCCTGCAACTTTGCTGTATTCCGATATCAGTTCTAGTAGTTTTGGAGTGGAGTCTTTAGGGTTTTTTATGTACAGTATCATGTCATCTGCAAATAGTGACAGTTTAACTTCTTCTTTACCAATTTGGATTCCTTGTATTTCTTTGTTTTGTCTGATTTCCGTGGCTAGAACCTCCAGTACTATGTTAAATAACAGTGGGGAGAGTGGGCATCCCTGTCTAGTTTCCGATCTCAGAGGAAAAGCTTTCAGCTTCTCGCTGTTCAGTATAATGTTGGCTGTGGGTTTATGATATATGGCCTCTATTATGTTGAGGTACTTGCCCTCTATTCCCATTTTTTTGAGAGTTTTTATCATGAATGGATGTTGAATTTTGTCAAATGCTTTTTCAGCATCTATGGAGATGATCATGTGGTTTTTGTCTTTCTTTTTGTTGATGTGGTGGATGATGTTGATGGATTTTCAAATGGCATACCATCCTTGCATCCCTGGGATGAATCCCACTTGGTCATGGTGTATGATTCTTTTGATGTATTTTTGAATTCGGTTTGCTAATATTTTGTTAAGTATTTTTGCATCTACATTCATCAGGGATATTGGTCTGTAATTTTCTTTTTTGGTGGTATCTTTGCCTGGTTTTGGTATTAGGGTGATGTTGGCTTCATAGAATGAGTTTGGGAGTATTCCCTCCTCTTCTGTTTTTTGGAAAACTTTAAAAGAATGGGTATTATGTCTTCTATTTGTGTCTGATAAAATTCCGATGCATATCCGTCCGGCCCAGGGGTTCTCTTCTTGGGTAGTTTTTTGATTACCGTTTCAATTTCTTTGCTCGTAATTGGTTTGTTTAACTTTTGTATTTCTTCCTTGGTAAGTCTTGGAAGGTTGTATTTTTCTAGGAAGTTGTCCATTTCTTCTAGGTTTTCCAACTTGTGGGCATATAGGTTTTCATCGTAGTCTTTAATAATTCTTTGTATTTCTGTGGAGTCTGTCATGATTTTTCCGTTTTCCTTTCTTATTCTGTTGATTTGTGTTGATTCTCTTTTTCTCTTAATAAGTTTGGCTAGAGGCTTATCTATTTTGTTTATTTTCTCAGAGAACCAGCTCTTGGTTTCATTGATTTTTGCTGTTGTTTTTTTCTTCTCAATTTTGTTTATTTCTTCTGTGATCTTTATTATGTCCCTCCTTCTGCTGACTTTAGGCCTCATTTGTTCTTCTTTTTCCAATTTCAGTAATTGTGGTGTTAGACTATTCATTTGGCATTGTTCTTCCTTCTTCAAGTGTGCCTGGATCACTATATGCTTTCCTCTTAAGACTGCTTTCGCTGCGTCCCACAGAAGTTGGGGCTTTGTGTTGTTGTTGTCATTTTTTCTATATATTCCTTGATCTCTATTTTAATTTGTTCGTTAATCCATTGATTATTTAGGAGCATGGTTAAGCCTCCATGTGTTTGTGAGCCTTTTTGCTTTGATTGTAGAATTTATTTCTAGTTTTATACCTTTGTGGTCTGAAAAGTTGGTTGGTAGAATTTCAGTGTTTTGGATTTTACTGAGGCTCTTTTTGTGGGCTTGTATGTGGTCTATTCTGGAAAATGTTCCATGTGCACTTGAGAAGAATGTATATCCTGTTGCTTTTGGATGTAGTGTTCTATAGATGTCTGTTAGGTCCATCTGCTCTACTGTGTTGTCCAGTGCTTCCGTATCCTTATGTATTTTCTGCCTGGTGGATCTATCTTTTGGGGTGAGTGGTGTGTTGAAGTCTCCTACAATGAATGCATTGCAGTCTGTTTCCACCTTTAGTTTTGTTAGTATTTGTTTCACATATGCTGGTGCTTCTTTGTTGGGTGCATATATATTTAGAATGATTATATCCTCTTGTTGGACTGAGCCCTTTATCATTATGTAGTGTCCTTCTTTATCTCTTGTTACTTTCTTTGTTTTGAAGTCTATTTCGTCTGATATTAGTACTGCAACCCCTGCTTTCTTCTCTCTGTTGTTTGCCTGAAATATGTTTTTCCATCCCTTGACTTTTAGTCTGTACATGTGTTTGGGTTTGAGGTGAGTTTCTTGTAAGCAGCATGTGGATGGGTCTTGCTTTTTTATCCATTCTATTACTCTGTGTCTTTTAATTGGTGCATTAAGTCCATTTACATTTAGG
This sequence comes from Manis pentadactyla, assembly GCF_030020395.1. NCBI lineage: Eukaryota > Metazoa > Chordata > Mammalia > Pholidota > Manidae > Manis > Manis pentadactyla. The sequence continues at coordinate 69,774,692 of NC_080038.1, forward strand.
GTGACTATTGAAAGATATGTACTTATTGCTATTGTAGGCTTTAAATTCGTGGTTACCAAAGGTTCAAGGTTAGCCTCTTTAGTATCTTACTGCCTAACTAAGCTCGCTTATTGAGCTGTTATATACACTGTCTGGAGATTCTTTTCTTCTCTCCCTTTTTATTCCTCCTCCTCCATTCTTCATATGTTGGGTGTTTTGTTCTGTGCTCTTTTTAGGAGTGCTCCCATCTAGAGCAGTCCCTGTAAGAAGCCCTGTAGAGGTGGTTTGTGGGAAGCAAATTCCTTCAGCTTTTGCTTGCCTGGGAATTGTTTTATCCCGCCATCATATTTAAATGATTGTCGTGCTGCATATAGTATCATTGGTTCAAGGCCCTTCTGGTTCATTGCATTAAATATATCATGCCATTCTCTTCTGGTCTGTAGGGTTTCTGTCGAGAAGTCTGATGTTAGCCTGATGGGTTTTCCTTATAGGTGACCTTTTTCCCTCTAGCTGCCTTTAAAACTCTTTCCTTGTCCTTGATCTTTGCCCTTTTAATTATTATGTGTCTTGGTGTTGTCCTCCTTGGATCCTCTCTGTTGGGGGCTCTGTGTATTTCCATGGTCTATTCGATTATTTCCTCCCCCAGTTTGGGGAAGTTTTCAGCAATTATTTCTTCCAAGATACTTTCCATCCCTTTTCCTCTCTCTTCTTCTTCTGGGACCCCTATAATACGGATATTGTTCCTTTTGGATTGGTCACACAGTTCTCTTAATATTGTTTCATTCCTGGAGATCCTTTTATCTCTCTCTATGTCAGCTTCTATGCGTTCCTGTTCTCTGGTTTCTGTTCCATCAATGGCCTCTTGCATCCTATCCACTCTGCTTGTAAATCCTTCCAGAGTTTGTTTCATTTCTGTAATCACCTTCCTGGCATCTGTGATCTCCCTCCAGACTTCATCCCATTTCTCTTGCATATTTCTCTGCATCTCTGTCAGCATGTTCATGATTTTTATGTTGAATTCTTTGTCAGGAAGACTGTTTAGGTCTGTCTCCTTCTCTGGTGTCTGTGTGATCTTGGTTTGCCTATAATTTTGTCTTTTCATGGTGATAGGAATAGTTTGCAGACCTGGGACGAGTGACAGCTGGAAGAACTTGCCTTCTTGTTGGTTTGTGGCCTTCCTTTCCTGGGAGAACAGTGACCTCTAGTGGCTTGTATTGGGTTGCTGCGTGCAGACAGGGCTTCTGCTTCCTCCCCTGCTATGGAGTTTATCTCTACTGTTGCTGTGGGCGTGGCCTGGCTCGGGCCGCTGCTCCAAAATGGTGGAGTCGCGTTGGAGGTGGAGCGGCCGGGAGGCTATTTGTCTCCATAATGGGCCTCTGTGCTCCCTGCAGTCCAGGGAATTAAAGAGCCCAGAGATCCCCGGATTCCCTACCTCTGGACTACGTGTCCTGCCCTGACCCTTTAAGACTTCCAAAAAGCACTCGCCTCAACAAAACAACAACAACAAACAAAGAAAAAAAATTAAAAAATGACTGTTCGCTTTTCTTTTGTCCTCCGGTGCCGGCTCCGGTACCCGCTCACCGGTCTTGCTGCCCTGTTTCCCTAGTATCCAGGACCCCACGCATGCACTGTGTCTGTGCTCCGGTGTGGGTGGCTAGGGCTGGGTGTTCAGCAGTCCTGGGCTCCCTCTCCCTCTCCGCTCCGACTCCTCTCCTCCCGCCAGGAGCTGGGGGGAGGGGCGCTTGGCTCCCGCCGGGCCAGGGCTTGTATCTTACCCCCTTCGCGAGGCGCTTTGTTCTCACAGGTGTGGATGTGGTCTGGATGTTGTCCTGTGTCCTCTGGTCTTTATTCTAGGAAGAGTTGTCTTTGTTATATTTTCATAGATATATGTGCTTTTGGGAGGAGATTTCCGCTGCTCTACTCACGTCGCCATCTTGGCTCTGCTGAAAACTATTTTTATATTAAAGTTTTTATATAAAAGACATTACAAAATACATCAAGTATTTCATTCAGCACTTTATTGCTTTCCTAAGCGGAATACCAGTACTTGGTTTAATTATCTGTGCAGGACAGGACATGACCTCCACTGGTTATTACTGTCTGTTCTTGAGTTGAGGACAGGCATCACTTAGCCCCTACCAGTAAGTGCCTCCATGAGGCAAAGAAGTCTATTCTGGAGCTGGCAATGTGAACAGGAAATGTGTCTCTTGGTATCTTGGTATCTTAATTGGAACTCAATTTTCATTTTCCCATAAGAAATGGTGTTAAAGTTCTGTTAATATATAGTATTTGTCTGTATAAACTTCTGAAGGCCAATCTGAATCTCACCAGCATGTATAATCTTTCTATAAGAAATCATGTTTCATCTTCAGAATCACCTGGGAACTACTGTTCTAGGAATCCATTTTTAAGTCAAAGGTATTCATTCAATAAATATCTATCGAGGACCTACTGTATGTATGCAGAGCAAAGATATATACTAGGCACTCAGCAGTTATTTCTTTCCTTGATAATGCAGTATTAAGGCCTAGTCACCACTTGTTTTGGTCAGGGCAGGACAACCAGTTGCAATTAGAACTCAGGGAAGAAACACTGCTGGAGTGTGTTTGTGCCAGGCAGGGGACTAGGGAGTGGAGGCATTCTGCAGAGCTTTGGGTGCCAGGATCAAACGAATGGCTATCCAGAAGAGGTAGAAGAAAAAAACCATGTACGAAATGGTAAGGAAGTGGGAGAATAGGAAAATTTGTGTTTGTTTTAGGTAAGGGAGGAGAGGATACCTTTTGAAGATCTCAGAATGAGTGAGGATAGACATTTGGGTTGAATTGCATCTGTTACCAAATTGCCATGTGTATGAATATTAGTATTTGCATATACCTGTACAGAACTGCTTGTCAGTGTTCTGTTTATGCTTGAAAACAGTGTCACACTACTACTACAGTACATCCAAAGAATCTCTTGAATCCACCCTCTATTCCAACTTTAATGACTGTTAACTTAGTTCAGGTCCTCATCTTATGCCTGAACTGTTCTTACAAGACAACATAAAGTAAAGGAAAGAGCATACTTTCTGGATTCTAAGAGGCATGAGTTAGAATGAGACTATACCATTCATTAACTATTTCCGATTAGGCAAAGAAGCTCTCATTACGTCTCTGAACTTGAATTTCATCTTTTCTAAAAGGAGGACAGTTTGACATCGTTGTTAGGGTTAAAGTGTTTTAAAATGCCTGGCATATGATGGGAACTTGATAAGTCTTAATTCCTCTTCCCTATTATTTTCATACCTTTCATTCCATATTTATGCCTACTACCAGCATCATCTATTTTTTTCTTCATTTGAAAAAAAAGCATTTTAAAAGTAGTATATGGGTTTAAACACAACCACCTGACCATACGTGTTGATCTCTTGTCCTCCTCAACTTCACTAATACATCAGTGAAGAAATTTTCAAACACTTAAACCTGTAAGGACAAAGATAGCAGGAGAGAGGGATATCAGCAGAAGAGTGATTTGAACACATCATTGGAAAATAGGCAGAGGAAGAGGGGGAACCTGCCTGTAGAGCAGAGGGGTCTATCAAGAGACTTGAGTTCTCTTATCTCACATTACCCATGTGAGGCTCAGAACTTGAAGGTAAGTGGTTTTCCCTGAAAGATGAGGAGGTGACCCAGGGCTGAAAAGAGGGGAAATGTTTTAAAAACCAATAGAATGGGGTTGGACCCCTCAGGGCTCTTCCCTTTCCTGCTGAAGTAAGGTGATCCCCCTACCTGCCCCGCTGCCACCATCTTACCTGCTCTGGGGGTTAGGAGACCAGGAGGAGAGTCTTTGGCCTAAGTGAACCTGAAAGCCTCTAAGCTCAGACTGTGGGCAGAGTGGAGGGCATTGAAACTCAGTGCTGAGAACAAGGAGATTCAGTGGAATTCTGCAGACTGAATGGTGAACCTTTTCCTCTCAACTTGCTCCAAATGTAGCTAGCAGCCTGATATATGCTTTTCAGGTAGGACACTGGAGAATTCTTCTCTTAAAAAACAAATGACCTCAGAGTAAAGAATTCCAGATACTAACATGTCAGGGTTCCACAGTGAAAAAGACAGCTAGCTGCCTTTTACCCTATGCTGAAATGCATAGTGGTTAAAAGCATGGGCCTTAAAACTAGATTTCTTGAGTTTGAATTCAGACTTAGCTACTTACTAGCTATGTTACATTGAGCCAGTTACTTAACCTATTCGTGCCTCAGTGTTCTTGTTTATAAGATGGGGGTAATTGTAGTGTTTGCCTCAAGGTTGCTGTAAGAGTTAAATGATTTAATACATGCAAAGTATTACTCATAGTAATCTTTTGATAAATGTTATCGGAGGAAGGAGGTGGTACCCAGGTACTGCCCTGGCTGTCAAAGGCAGCTCTAGAATATAGATCATGCTCCTTGGTGACCAGCAGCCTTTTCCACATAGGGTGGAAGATGGGTCTGAGCAGAGACTCTGACCCCATAAAAGGCACCTTTTCCCAGTCCCTCTCCCTTGTTCCCAGATCTGTCTTTTAGGAGTGTTCTTGAGCTGTAAGACTGACTCCAAATGGGGCATGGAGCTCTTAATCATTTATGCAACAAATGTTTATTGGGTGTCTGCTCTGTGCCAAGGACTGTTCAAGCTGCTGGAACAGTGGTGATGAACCAGGTCAATCATAATACTAGCATTTATTGAGGGTTTACTGTGTGCTGGGTTTCACTGTGTGCTTTATATATATTATCATTTAATTCTCATAATAACCATATGAAAGAGATGCATTATTATCCCTATTTTACAGACAAAAAAACTAAGACACGGAGCTTAAGTAACATGCCCAAGGTCACATAGCTAGCAAGCAGCAGAGAGGAATCAAGCCCAGTCATCTGGCTCTTGAGTCCATGTTTTTAACTGTTGTACTTCCTGCTCTCATGGAGCTTACACTTTGGAAGGGGGATGCAGACAGTAAATAAATAAAAAAAAATAGATATCAAGTAGTGATAAGTGGCATGATAAAATATGAAACAGGAATATTGTGATACAGAGTGACTAGCAGAGAGTAGCTTTCGATGGAGTGGTTAATGTTTATGAGCACCAGGGAAGATAAGTTATAGTTCTTTAAGAAGTGATTACTTAGAGTATTGCTGTCTCTGCAGATTTTCAAAACGAACTTTCTGTGATTTGATTTCTAATGTTATTCACACATTTTAATGTTGCCAATAAAAAACAACACCAGTTCATGTGCATTTTATGACTTATGCTCTATTAAAGGACTGTAATAAGCAATTTGTATAGGTTGTCTCATTTTAACTTCACAGCAATGCTGTAATTATTCTTAGTTTTCAGCCATAGAAAACTGAAGTTTAAAGAAACAAAGTGACAGGCCTAATGCTTTAAATTCAGTAAGTGACAGAGCCAGGATTCAAACAAAGGTAGAAGCCCTGATTCCAGAGCCATTCTTTTTTTTTTTTGGTATCATTAATCTACAATTACATGAAGAACATTATGTTTACTAGGCTCCCCTCTTCACCAAGTTCCCCCCACAAACCCCATTACAGTCACTGTCCATCAGCGTAGTAAGATGCTGTAGACTCACTACTTGTCTTCCCTGTGTTGCACAGCCCTCCCTGTGCCCCCCTCCCCACATTATACATGCTAATCGTAATGCCCCCTTTCTTTTTCCCCACCCTTATCCCTGCCTTCCCACCCATCCTCCCCCATCCCTTTCCCTTTGGTAACTGTTAGTCCATTCTTGGGTTCTGTGATTCTGCTACTGTTTTGTTCCTTCAGTTTTTCTTTGTTCTTATACTCCACATATGAGTGAAATGATTTGGTTCTTGTCTTTCTCTGCCTGGCTTATTTCACTGAGCATGATACCCTCTAGCTCCATCCATGTTGTTGCAAATAGTAGGATTTGTTTTTTCAGAGCCGTTATTCTTAAATGCTTATTTTATAGATGAAGTGATTTGTCCAAGGTAATTCTTTTTATAAATAGTAATAGCTAACTTTATTATAGAGATTGAAAAATATTCTAAGCATTACTGGGTCTGTACAGTATCAGTGAGTCTTACCTATATTTTGGAGCTTCAAGATAGGATAAGCAACATATTTGAATAAACAGACTTCTAGTGCTATATAATTTCATCACCCCAAATTGGATATTCTTTTTATGTGAACTAAAATGCATAAGTTATTTCAGCCTGAAGCCAGAGCCAGGATTTAACATCAGGCCATTTGTCTTCAGATACAGAGCTGTTACCCACTCTATTGCAAAGTAAAAGATACCATGTAACTTATCTTTGTTCAGTATAGTATGGGAAACCAATCTAGTGAAATGACATTTTACAATCACCAAAGAATGTTAAATTATTTGTAGATTGGCAAAACTTTTACACTTCTCAAAAGGTGAGCAAAGAGTTTTTTTCCCCAGATTTGGAGACAGTACAAGGAATGGTCCTGAGTGAGAGCTCTGGGGTCAGATTGTCTGGAGGCTTCCTCCTTGATTTACTGATTTAAGAATGACCTTCAGTAGGCAACTCTGCCCTCCAAGCCTTAGTTCCCTGAATTATGAAAGAAGCATAGTATAGTATCTTTCTCATAAGATGAGTAGGAGGACTAAATGAGACAACCTTTCTTGGAAATGGACCCTCATTCATCATACATGGATCCCAAGTGAAGCTTTGACTCCGTGGCCTTGGTTTCACCACTGCCTGAAGTGTTCTAACACTTGAATTTTAGAACGAAGACTACCTTCACATACTGTTGTTCTGTGGCAGTTTTTTCCTTTTATGTGATAAAATTATATAATAGAACTTAGCATTTTAACAATTTATGTGTATAGTTCAGTAGCAGTAAGTGCATTCACATTGTGTGCAACTGTCATCACCAACCATCTCCAGAACTTTTTTCATCTTCCCAAACTGAAACTCTGTACCCATTTAACAATACTCTTGGCAGTTTTATAGAAATCGTTCTCAGCTTTGTGACTGAAGTTGCTAGTTAGGAGAATGAATAGTCTATATGAAGAAAGACATGAACAAAGAAATGTGATTAGAAATCTGTATTATCCCAAAAGCACAATCCATAAAAGAAATGGACACATTGGACTTTATTAAAATGAAAACTTTTGTTCTCTGAAATAAAATGAAAACACAAGTCACAGACTGGAGAAAATATTTACAGATCATATTTCTGACAAAATGTATACAGAATAAAATTTGAAAACCCTCAGATTTTGACACTCAGGAAATAAACAACCCAGCAACAAAATGGTCAAAAGATATAGACACTTCCACTAGAAGATAAACAAATAACAAATAAAGGAAATGCAAATTAGGTAGATGCAAATTAAAACCATTAGAGAAATGTAAATTAAAATCACAGCATTATTTTCATGATGTACATACATCATGATGTAACAAATGTACCAATCTAATTCCGGGTGTTGGCAGTGAGGGAGGTAGTGCATGTGGAGGGGCAACAGGTAAATGAGAAATCTCTGTACTTTCCGTTCCGTTTTGCTGTGAACCTAAAAGTGTTCTAAAAAACAAAGTAAGGTATCACTGTGCAATACCACTACTGCTATTAGAATGTCAAAACAAAAGAAAACAAAACTGGCAATACTAAGTGTAAATAACAGGCAGAGCAACCAGAACTTTACTACAATGCTGGTGGGAATGAAAAATGATACATCCACTTTGGAAGACAGTTTGCTAATTTCTTATGAAATTAAACATACATCTACCATATTACTCAGAAGTCCTACTTCTAGGTATTTATCCTAGAGAAATGAAAACTTATGTTCACAGAAAAGCCTGTATGTTAGTATTTATAGCAGCATTATTCAGCATTAATCACCAAAAACTGGAAAAAACCCAGTTATTTCAACTGATGAATAAACAGATTGTTGTATATCCATACCGTGGAATACTATTCCATGACAAAACGGGAACTACCTGTTGACTCATATAATAACATAGGTGAATTTTAAAGTTCATTAAACTAAGTGAAAGAAGCCAGACTCAAAAGGCTACCTAATGTATTATTCCATTTATATGACAATCTGAAAAAGCAAAACTATAGGGAAGAAAGCATCAGTGGGTGCCAGGATTTGGGGGTATAGAAAAGTGCTGGTTATAAAGGGGTTGCATGAGGAAAGTTTTGAAGTGATGAGATGGTTCTCTCTCCCCACCTTGCCAACTGTCACTAAACTAATAGGCATGTGGTTAGTGTTAATATTTGTTCTGATCTGTCAGCTCTCACAAGTAGAGATAAAGGCACTAATTATTTTCCTCCAAATCATATCAACTTGGTAGCATGTAAAGTGCAATTAAATTAATGAAAATAAATGCAATCTTATTAACCCTTATGTCATATGAAAAGTCATAGAAATCCCTTTTTCTGTTAAAAAATGGGAATCATGTATTAAAAAAACCAAAAACACCCTTAGTCATTTCACTGGAATTTGCTGGTCATACCAGATAAACTTAAAACAATTTTTAAAAATTTTATTAAAGTATCATTGATAATACACTTTTCTGAAGGTTTCACATGAAAAACATTGTGGTTACTACATTCACCCATATTATCAAGTCCCCCCCATACCCCTTACAGTTACTGTCCATCAGTGTACTAAGATGCCAGAGAGTCATTACTTGTCTTCTCTGTGCTACACTCTCTTCCCCATGATCCCCCCACACCATGTGCACTAATAATAATACCCATCAATCCCCTTCTCCCTCCATCCCCACCCACCTTCCCCCACCCCTCCCTTTTGGTAACTGCTAGTCCCTTCTTGGAGTCTGTGAGTCTGCTGCACTAGATAAACTTTTATTGCTACTTGAGCATTCAGTAGGCTGTTAGTGTAAGTTAATGATAAATTTTGTACTGTAATACTTACTTGAGTTCTTCGGACTCTGTTACAGAAAAACATTTATCTTGCAGTCCAGGCAGCCCGGAATAGAAGTGCTAATGAAGGTAAATGCTTTCCTTTTACAAATATCTCAAAATTTTAAATGTTACAGGGAACAAGATTTTAACATAAATTTTCAAAAAGCGCATTTGGTTTTAGTGCCTTTTTCTAATAAATTTTAATCCTCTTGAAAACATCACGTATCATATGACCTTTTGGAAACAGCCTGCTAGAACTAGATGTAATCCAGGATTCTTACAGGATTGGGTTAACCAAAGTGGGATCTGAACTTGCTTGAGAAATATACATGGGCAATAAGCCAAATTGTGTAATCCTGGGATTTATGGGTTTAACCCCACATGGGTTTCAGTAAACAGTATGTTCATTGTAGAAAACTTGATGAAATTTTCTCAAAAAGGCCAGCAGAAAATCAAAACACAACTACCACAATGACTACTCTCCAAGGTAACTATTTAGTCTTCTGAACTTTTTCCTGTGCAAACATACACACTTGTGTCTGTGTGTGTCTCTGTTTAAAAAAAAAAGGACTTATTATTCAGCATATTGCTGACTATCTTTGTATGTTAGAAAATTTAAATTTAACAGCCATCTAGTATTCCATTGAATACATGGGCCATCATTTATTTTACCAATCCTCATTTACTTAGTCATTTAACTTGTATCCAATTTTTGTGATGAATATTCTTGTATTTGTATCTTTAGTATCTCTCTGTTTATTTCCTTAAGATATATCCTGAAAGCAGTACTGCAAGGTCAGAGAGTGGTACTTTTGCTAAGCTTATTTTTTATACCAAAAGTAATATATATGTTCCGGGTAATAGAGTCACAAGGTACAAAATGGCATGTAAGTAAAAAGCAGTGTGCTCTGACTTCCCAGGCCCCTTCTCAGAGAAATTGTTAGCAGTTTCTTGTGTGTTCTTCCAGCAATTTTCAGTGCATTTTCAAGCCTATGTAATACCTATCTCCCTTCATTTTTTCTCTACCCACATGGGATCGTATTTTTATATCTATATATCTACATATACACATACTATTATGAGCCTTACATCAAATCCATATGAGCATATCTTTTATTTTTAAATTTCTTTATTGTAGCTTTAGAATTCATTGTACACCATTAAAATACCTTTATCATACTTGCTTATAAAATTTTCTCTTCTTTTAACTGCTTGTTTTCCATATTTACTTTATATGTATACAGTTTTCTTTCTGCAGTCATATTCCTTCTGCCTGAAGAACTTTTAATATTTTCTGTAGCATTGGTCTGTTGATTATAAATTCTTGCACTTTTATATGTTCTTTATTCTCCTTTATTTTATTTTATTTTGATATTGTTAATGTACAATTACTTGAACAACATTATGGTTACTAGACTGTCCTTATTATCAAGTTATTCTCCCTTATTTTTTAATGCATTTGCTTTTGTTTTTGGTTATTTTGGTTATTGTTTTGTTACTAATAACTTAAATTTCAATTGATATAACTGATTCAGATAATTAGTAGATTTATATTAGATTCACATGCAGTTATAAATAGTAGAGAGAAAGGATCTGTATCCCTTGCCCACTTTTCCCCAGTGGTAACATTTGGCAAGGCTATAGTGTAATATCCATCCATGTTGTTGCACATGGCTTTCATTCCTTTGTATATCTGAGTAATATTACATAATATATATGCCACATCTATATATTATATATATATAATATGTGTATATTTATATATATAATATGTATATATTATATATATAATATGTATATATTTCCCATCTTTATCTGTTTATCAGCAGGTATCTAGTTTGTTCCCATTATCTTGGCTATTGTAAATAATGCTGCAGTAAACATTTGGGTACATATATCTTTTCAATTTAGTGTTTTTGTTTTCTTGGGGTAAATACCCAGAAATGGCATTAATGGGTGGTATGGCATTCGGTTTGGCATTTGTATTTTTTAATTTTTTGAGGAACCTCCGTATTGTTTTCCATAGTGGCTGCACCATTTTACATTCCCCCCAGTGGTGCATGAGGGATCACTTTGAGCAGGTCTTTTAGATAAAATTCCTGTAAGTGGAATTGCTACATCAGAAGGTATGTACATTATAAATTTTGTTAAATAGTTGCAAACTGCTCTCCAGAAAAGTTGTACAAATTTGTACTACCACTAACAGCATGTAAAAGTGGTTAGTACTTTTTTTTTCCCCTAACAACTACTATGCTGAGGACATTTCCTTTCTTTATTTGCCACCCAGATATCCTCCTTGCTGAAGAATCTGTTCAAACCCTTTGCCTATGTTTAAATTGGGTTTTTTTTTCGGATTTAAAAAAAATTCATTTTATTATCATTAATCTACAAGTACATGAAGAACATTATGGTTAGTAGACTCCCTCTTCGCCAAGTCCCTCCCCACAAACCCCATTACAGTCACTGTCTGTTGGCATAGTAAGATGCTGTAGACTCACTACTTGTCTTCTCTGTGTTGCACATCCCTCCTTATGCACCCCCCCCACATTATACATGCTAATCGTAAGGCCCCCTTTCTTTTTCTCTGCCCTTATCCCTCCCTTCTCACCCATCCTCCCCAGTCCCTTTCCCTTTGGTAACCGTTAGTCCATTCTTGGGTTCTGTGATTCTGCTGCTGTTTTGTTCCTTCAGTTTTCCTTTGTTCTTATACTCCACATATGAGTGAAATCATTTGGTACTTGTCTTTCTCCACCTGGCTTATTTCACTGAGCATAATACCCTCTCGCTCCATGTTGTTGCAAATGATAGGATTTGTTTTCTTCTTATGGCTGAATAATATTCCATTGTGTATATGTACCACATCTTCTTTATCCATTCATCTATTGATGGACACTTAGGTTGCTTCCATTTCTTGGCTATTGTCAATAATGCTGTGATAAACATAGGGGTGCATCTGTCTTTTTCAAACTGGGCTGCTGCATTCTTAGGGTAAATTCCTAGAAGTGGAATTCCTGGGTCAAATGGTATTTCTATTTTGAGCTTTTTGAGGAACCTCCATACTGCTTTCCACAATGTCTGAACTAATTTGCATTTCCACCAGCAGTGAAGGAGGGTTCCCCTTTCTCCACAACCTCGCCAACATTTGTTATTGTTTGTCTTTTGTATGGTGGCGATCCTTACTGGTGTGAGGTGATCTCTCATTGTGGTTTTAATTTGCATTTCTCCGATGACAAGCGATGTGGAGCATCTTTTCATGTGTCTGTTGGCCATCTGAATTACTTCTTTGGAGAACTGTCTGTTCCGCTCCTCTGCCCATTTTTTAATTGGATTATTTGCTCCCATTTTTTTAAATGATGTTTAGAGACCAAGATCTGGGAACTGGGTGCTCATTTTCCCTTTTTATTTATTTATTTTATTTTTTCTGTATCATTAATATACACTTACATGAACAACACTGTGGTTACTAGATTCCCCCCATTATCAAGTCCCCACCATATACCCCATTACAGTCACTGTTGATCAGCGTAGTAAGATGCTATAGAATCACTACTTGTCTTCTCTGTACTATACTGCCTTCCCCATGCCACCCCCCCTACATTATCTGTGCTAATCCTCTGCCCATTTTTTAATCAGATTGTTTGCTTTTTGTTTGTTGAGGTGCTTGAGCTCTTTATATATTTTGGATGTTAACCCCTTATTGAATATGTCATTTATGAATATATTCTCTGATACTGTAGGATGCCTTTTTGTTCTACTGATGGTGCCCTTTGCTGTACAGAAGCTTTTTAGTTTGATATAGTCCCACTTGTTCATTTTTGCTTTTGTTTCCCTTGCTGTGGTGATATGTTCATAAAGAAGTTGTTCATGTTTATATTCAAGTAAGTTTTCCCTATGTTTTCTTCTAAGAGTTCTATGGTTTCATGACTTACATTCAGGTCTTTGATACATTTTGAGTTTACTTTTGTGTATGGAGTTAGACAGTAATCCAGTGTCATTCTCTTACATGTAGCTGTCCAGTCTTGCCAGAACCAGCTGTTGAAAAGGGTCATTTCCCCATTGTATATCCATGTCTCCTTTATCATATATTAATTGACCACATATGTTTGGGTTAATATTTGGACTCTCTATTCTGTTCCACTGGTCTGTGGGTCTGTTCTTGTGCCAGTACCAAATTGTCTTGATTACTGTGGCTTTGTAGTAGAGCTAGAAGTTGGGAAGCGAGATCCCCCCTACTTTATTCTTCCTTCTCAGGGTTGCTTTGGCTATTCGGGGTCTTTGGTGGTTCCATATGAATTTTAGAACTATTTGCTCCAGTTCGTTGAAGAATGCTTTTGGTATTTTGATAGGGATCGCATTGAATCTGTAGATTGCTTTAGGCAGGATGGCCATTTTGAGAATATTAATTCTTCCTACCCAAGAGCATGGAATGAATTTCCATTTATTAGTGTCCTCTTTAATTTCTCTTAAGAGTGAGTGTCTTATAGTTTTCAGGATATAGGTCTTTCACTTCCTTGGTTAGGTTTATTCCTAGGTATTTTATTCTTTTTGATGCAATTGTGAATGGAATTGTTTTCCTGATTTCTCTTTCTGCTAGTTCATCGTTAGTGTATAGGAATGCAACAGATTTCTGTGTATTAATTCTGTATCCTGCAACTTTGCTGAATGCCGATATTAGATCTTGTAGTTTTGGAGTTGATACTTTAGGGTTTTTTATGTACAATATCATGTCATCTGCAAACAGTGACAACTTCTTCCTTGCCAATCTGAATGCCTTTTATTTCTTTGTGTTGTCTGATTGCTGTGGCTAAGACTTTCAGTAGTATGTTAAGTAAAAGTGGAGAGAGTGGGCATCCTTGTCTTCTCTATCTTAAAGGAAAAGCTTTCAGCTTCTCTCTGTTAAGTATGATGTTGACTGTGGTTTTGTCATATATGGTGTTTATTATGTTTAAATACTTGCTCTCTATACCCATTTTGTTGAGAGTTTTTATCATGAGTGGACATTGAATTTTGTCGAATGCTTTTTCAGCACCTGTGGAGATGATCATTTGGTTTTTGTCATTTTTTATTGATGTGGTGGATGATGTTGATGGATTTTTGAATATTGTACCATCCTTGTATCCCTAGAAGAAATTCTATTTGATCATTATGGATAATCTTTTTGATGTACTTTTGGATTTGATTTGATAATATTTTGTTGAGTATTTTTGCATCTATGTTCATCAGGTATATTGGTCTGTAATTTTCTTTTTTTGTGGTGTCCTCCCTCTCCTGTTTTTGGTATTAGAGTGATGCTGGCCTTGTAGAATGAGTTTGGAAGTATTCCCTCTTCTTCTACTTTTTGGAAAACATTAAGGAGAATGGGTATTAGGTCTTCACTAAATGTTTGATCAAATTCAATGGTGAAGCCATCAGGTCCAGGTATTTTCTTCTTAGGTAATTTTTTGATTACCAGTTCAATTTTGTTGATGGTAATTGGTTGTTCAGATTTTTTATTTTTTTCTGGGTCAGCCTTGGAAGCTTGTATTTTTCTAGAAAGTTGTGCATTTCTTCTAGGTTATCCAGTTTGTTAGCATATAATTTTTCATAGTATTCTCTAATAATTCTTTGTATTTCTCTGGTGTCCATAGTGATTTTTCCTTTCTCATTTCTGATTCTGTTTATGTGTGTAGACTCTCTTTTTTTCTTGATAAGTCTGGCTAGGGGTTTATCAATTTTGTTTATTTTCTTGAAGAACCAGCTCTTGCTTTCATTGATTCTTTTTTTTAATGTTTTTTTATTTTTTATTTTTTATTTTGGTATCATTAATCTATAGTCACATGAACAACATTATGGTTACTAGGCTCCCCCCATCATCAAGTCCCCACCACATACCCCATTATAGTCATTGTCCATCAGTGCAGTAAGATGCTATAGAATCACTACTTGTCTTCTCTGTGTTTTACAGCCCTCCCCGTGCCCACCCCCTAAATTATATCTACTAATTGTAATGCCCCTTTTCCGCCCTTGTCCCTCCTTTCCCACCCATCGTCCACAGTCCCTTTCCCTTTGGTAACTGTTGGTCCATTCTTGGGTTCTGTGATTCTGCTGCTGTTTTGTTCCTTCACTATTTTTCTTTGTTCTTATACTCCATATATGAGTGAAATCATTTGATACTTGCTTTTTTCAGCCTGGGTTTTTGTTTGTTGCGGTGTATGAGCTCTTTATATATTTTGGATGCCCATCCTTTATCAGATATGTCATTTATGAATATATTCTCCCATACTGTAGGATGTCTTTTTCTTCTATTGATGGTGTCCTTTGCTGTACAGAAGCTTTTCAGTGTGATATAGTCCCACTTGTTCATTTTTGCTTTTGTTTCCCTTGCCCGGGAAGATATCATATGTTCATGAAGAAGTTGCTCATGTTTGTGTCCAAGAGATTTTTACCTATGTTTTTTTCTATGAGTTTTATGATTTCTAAAACAGATACAACAAGCAAGTTGAGTTGTTCAGGGTGATAGAATCATATGTTCCTGATTCTGGATATTGCCCACATCACCTTTACTGGTCAGTCTTCTTTTTTGTAGTAATTATGGTTCATATCACTTCATTATTACTTGCCTATTCATTTACAATTTTGAATGCACAATATTCTATCCTTTAGTGTACTCTACCCGTTTAGTTCTCTCATTATCTTCAGGAAAAAGCTTAGAGAAATGTGTCTGAATCTGAATGCCAGGTTTCTGAATAACTGGTGTAAATGAAGTTCACAACATTTCCTTTTTTATATACAGTCTAAAAATAAGCACATCCTGAGCCAGGAACACTTACTAATGACCTGGTGATGCATCTAATCTGAATCTCTTTGAACTCATTCCAAGTTATTGTATAAAACTATCAAGTTAGTCATTCATAAAGTAGGGCTCAAAGCAATAATACTTCACATTTAAAGTGCATATTGTAACTGGTTCTTGCCAGAAAATCAGTATATAGGGGAAAATTTCAGGAAATATTAGAAGATTATACTGTAAATGAAATAAAATAACAATGAAATGACTGATAATGAAGGGTCATAGCCTTTCATCTCTTTCATATTTTAGTTTTGATTCTCTAATACTTTGTTGAAATTTCTGACGTATAAAAAAGGAAGTGTGTTACTACTTCATACCCAAAGGGATAGATAGTATTAAAAAAAACACAAAAAATAAAAACAAGTGTTGGCGAGGATGTAAAGATATTAGAACCCTTGTGCATTGCTGGTGGGAATGTAAAATGGTGCAGCCATTGTGGAAGACAGTTATTCCAAAAAAATTTAAGTATAGAATTACTTCATTATCCCACAGTTCCAAATCTGAGTTTATATTCAAATAAATTGTAAGCAGGTACTTGATCGGGTAATTGTCCAACAGTGTTCATAGCAGCATTATTCACAATAGCCCAAAGGCAGAAAAAACCCAAATGTCTATCAGCAGATGAGTGGCTAAGCAGAATATGGTATAGACATACAATGCAATGTTATTGAGCCTTAAAAGGAATGAAATGCTGACATGTGATACAACATGGGTAATCCTGGGGATAAAGGGGCACAAAAATTCTCAATTGTAATACAAGTTTGTCATGGTGATAGTAGTACAGTGTGGAGAATATAGTCAATGATTCTGTAAGATCTATGTTGACAAATAGTAACTGCACTAGTGGGGGTGAGGATTTAATAATATGGGTAACTGTTGAAGCACTGTGTTGTATATTTGGAACTAATATAAAATTGTGTATCAATGATATTTCAATAAAAAAAGGCAATTACATTATCAAAAAATAAAGTTGTTTAATGGTTTTAATAAAAGATACTATGCTAAGTGAAACAGGCCAGACAAAAAAGGACAAATGTTGTATGATTCTACCTGTATGAAGGACCTACATTTATCAAATTAATAGAGGCAGAAAGTAGAATGGTGGTTACCGGGGGCTGGGGGGAGGAGGAATGGAGGAATTATTTTTTAATGGGTACAGTTCCAGTTTAGGAAGATGAGCAAGTTCTGGAGATGGATGGTCGTGATGGTTACACCACAGTGTAAATGTACTTAATGCCACTAAACTGTACACTGAAAGATGGTTAAAATGGTTAATTTTATGTGTATTTTACCACAATTAAAAAAACTTTCTAGGAAATTATAATTTTGCTGTAGCCCATAAATTTTTTTTATTGAAATGTCATTGATATACAGTCTTATATTGGTTTCAAATGTACAACACGGTGGTTCAACAGTTTCTGTGTTATTAAGTCCTCACCCCCTCTAGTGTGGTTACTGTCTGTCATCAGAAAAAGATGTTACAGAATCATTGACTATGTTATCCATTCTGTACTGTCATTCCTGTACTAACTTATGCTGTGATTGTGAGTTATTGTGCCCCTTTATCCCCCTCATCTTCTCCACCACCCACCCCAACCCCTCCCCCTTGGTAACCACTGGTCATTTCTTAGTGTTATGAGTGTACTGCTGTTTTGTTCCTTCTGTTTTGCTTTGTTTTTATATTCCATAAATAAGTGAAATCATATGGTATTTGTCTTTCTCTGCCTGGCTTATATCATTGAGCATAATACCCTCTAGATCCATTCATGTTGTTGCAAATGGGAGGATTTCTTTTCTTTTCATGGCTCAGTAATAGTCCTTTGTGTATATGTATCACCTCTGCTTTATCCATTCATCTACTGATGGACACTTAGGTTGCTTCCATATCTTGACTATTGCAACAGTGCAGCTATAAACATAGGGGTATATATATCTCTTTGAATCAGGGATTTTGTTTTCTTCAGGTAAATTCCTAGGTGTGGAACTACTGGGTCAAATGGTATTTCTATTTTTAGTTTCTTGAGGAACCTCCATACTGATTTCCACAGCAGCTGAACCAATTGGCAGTCCCACCAGCAGTGTAGGAGGGTTCCTATTTCTCTGTACCCTCGCCAGCATTTGTTATTTCTTGTCTTTTGGGTAGTGGCCATCCTAACTGGTGTGAGGTGATATCTCATTGTGTTTTGATTTGCATTTCCCTGAGATTAGTGATGTGGAGCATCTTTTCATGTGCCTGTTGGACATTTGTATTTCTTCTTTGTAAAAGTGTCTTTTCAGGTCCTCTGCCCATTTTTTGATTGGGTTATTTTTTTTTTGGGTGTTGATGCATATGAATTCTTTATATATTTTGATGTTAACCCTTTATCAGATGAGTTGTTTATAAATATATTCTTCCATACTGTAAGATGCCTTTTTCTGCTGATGGCATCCTTTGCTGTACAGTTTGATGTACGTTTGGTCTGATATAGTTCCACCTGTTCATTTATCATTTTGTTTCCCTTGATCGAGGAGACGTGTTCAGGAAAAAATTGCTCATGCTTATGTTCAAGACATTTTTGCCTATGTTTTCTTCTAAGAGTTGTATGGTGTCATGACTTTCATTCAGGTCTTTGATCCATTTCAAGTTTACTTTTGTGTTTGGGGTTAGACAGTAATCCAGTTTCATTGTCTTACATGTAGCTGTCCAGTTTTCCAACACTAGTTATTAAAGAGACTGTCTTTTCATTCTGTGTTCATGGCTCCTTTATCATACATTAAATGACAATATATCTGTGGGTTTATGTCTGTATAGCCCATAAATATTTTTAGAGAAAGAACGAGTGTCATATAAGATTTATGTGAGGAAAATCTTCTCTAACTTCCACTGAGGATTGAATGGCAACAACTTTAAAAAATTGCAGCATACCATATTGGATATAGCCATTATAACGGGCCATTGCATTTCATGGCTTTGTAGGACAAAGGAAATTCAATGATGGGAAGAAGGTTCTTCAAAGTCTAGATTTTAGCAATGTCTTTGTTAAGATTGCACCTTCTCAATCCTGCCTTATTATTCACCTGTTTGTATAAGCTGGCCTATGACTGGTTTTAGTCAAGGCTGAAAATGTAAATTGCTAGGACCCTTTTAAAAGAAAATGGAATTAGGTTTTTCTCCCCTTTGTTCTGTGGTATTTTCCAGAGTCTTCTGTCACAGAAAATGGAAATGTGGTAGAAACCCCCCTAACTGTCCAGTGGTTGGTCAGTTGAAGAGAGGAACCATAAAAACGATGTATATGGATGGAGCTAGAGGGTATTATGCTTAGTGAAATAAGCCAGGTGGAGAAAGACAAGTACCAAATAATTTCACTCATTTGTGGAGTATAATAACAAAGCAAAACAGCAGCAGGCTCAGACTCCAAGAAGGGACTAGCAGTTACAAAAGTAAAGGGGGTTGGGGAGGGAGGGATAAGGGGATAAAGGGGCATTATGATTAGTACACATAATGTAGGGGGGTCAAGGGGAAGGCAGATAGCATAAAGAAGAGAAGTAGTGACTCCATAGCATCTCAATATGCTGATAGACAGTGACTGCAATGGGGTATGTGTGGGGGACTTGGTAATATGGGTGAATGTAGTAACCACAATGTTGCTCATTTGAAACCTTCAGAAGATTGTATATCAATGATACCTTAATAAAAACAAAAAACTATGTATATATATTCTATTAATTTTTTAAGAAACCTAAAACATATATTTATTCATTCTCCAATAGTTATATGTGGGGCCAAGGCCTTTTCTTTGCATATGGCTCCTCTGGAATTTTCTTTCTTGATTAAACCACATCCATTTTGTTTCATTCCAGATTTCCAGATACTCTTGTTTGGTTTCGTAAAGGTAGAAAACAAAATTATTTTAGAGTTTATTGACTTTCTGTCCAATCTCTTAAAGTTGCTTCATGTACAGCTGTTCTAGCAGTTTACTGCTCATCTTTATTGAGTGTTTCTAAAGCATTCACTGTCATTTTCATACAAAGGACAACTCTCTTTTATATTCATTTAATTAGTTTACATAATATTTAATTAAATCACATGATTATAAGAAGCTCAGTGGGCATAAACAGGCCTGGGAGCAAATATAGCTGAATCTAAGTGTGCCAACATACTACTGGTAGGACAAGGATTGCATGTAAGCATGCTGTGGACATCTGAATGTTTTTGTAATAGAAAGGAGACCATATGTTAAATCCATTGGAAGTTGGTAAAGAGAACTTTTTGCAGAGTGAAAATTTTCTTTTTCTTAATGAAGCCTTACATTTTTCCTGTCTGTAAATGGAGATCTACATCATTGTTTTTAATGGCCACATTGTATTTATTATACATGTATTAGGCTGAGTTCTTGCTTGCAAACAACATGAAGCAGTTCTGACTTGCTTAACTAAATAATTTATTGGTAGGCTATTAAGATTGCTTGTAGAGTCAACAGGGAAGATGGTCAGCCATGCTTGAAAAATGGGCAGGAACCCAGCGAGGCTAAAACAGGCCAAGGTCATGGTCCAGGAAGCGTCTGGTAAGGACCCCTCCAGTGGCACTGCCTTTCTCAGGACTTTTGCCACCACTACTGCTAGCATCTTGACTTGGCTGCTGCAACTATTGTGAATTCTCTATCACTGTTTATTGGTGTCAATTCCTCAGGATTCAAAACCTGGGCAGAAGCATCTGCCCATCTGGGTCTAAAATCACTTAGCAGCATCTCAGCTTCAAGGATGAAGGACAAGGTAATATTCCCCGCCTCCCACTTTGGCTCTAATAATGGGGGCAGGGTCCTGTTGCCCATTGCCAAGACGCTCACTCACAGGAGGGAATTTCCTTAACCTAGGATGTGTGTTTGGATTCTGGGTAGCCAAAAATATGACAACTATCTGTAATAGTATGGATATACTAGAGTTTGTTTAATTAATGTCCTACTGTATAAAAATTAAGTTGCTTCCTATTTTTTTCTGTTTTGAGGTACCTGGTTTAATACACACATTTTCCTAATCTAGGAGGGGGAAAATATTGTATCTTAGTTGTTTTAATTTATAATTTTTAAATGTAAATTTTTATGTGTTTATTGGCATTTTCTATTTATTTTGTCAATTGATATATTGGGTTTTTTAGAGATATAATTTACATACCATAAAATTCACTCTATTGAAGTATATAGTTCAGTGGTTTTAGTATATGATTATATACTAAAACCATTATCACTATCTAATTCCAGAACGTTTCATAACCTCAAAAAGAAACTCCATGCGTACATGTTTTTGTAGTTTGTTTACATGTTCTTTTTGCCACATGAAATTTTAAAATGCTGTATAATTAAATTTTAAGATCTTTTCCTTTATAGTTTCTGCTTTTGGCACATGCTTATTAAAGGCCTTTTGCATCCCAAATTTTGTCGTTGCTCTTGTTAATTAATATTCACTTTTATATCTTTGTAGCATTTTCTATTTTCTTTTTACATTTTAGTCGGACTTACTTTTGGTGTAACATACTTTTGGGATCTAAAAGTATTTACCTCACATGGTTAGCCAACACCACTTACTGATTTCCCCATTGATTTGAAATGTCCTTATTATATACTGAATTCTTATATATACACATATCCACTTTCTGTTTGTTGGAAGGATCTGTCTATTCTGACATTAGTATAAGACTTTTGAATAATTAAAAAGTTTAGAGACATTTTGATGTCTGGTAGGGTAATTGGCATCATTATTCTTTCAGTGATGGTTTTTGTAAAATTAATAATGTACTTGAAAAGTCTGGTCAAACTGATTTGTCATTTTCAGCTTCACCAAACTTCTATCATTTATTTTATAGTTTACATGTTCTTAATCAATTATAACAAATATAAAAGAAGTACTTTTTAAACTTATTCTCTACAATAATTAAATACTGACAGTTGTTTTTTAGTTTTCATAGGTATTTAATGTGTTTTCGTCATTGGTTTGGGGCACTATTTTATCTTAGAACTAAGGTTATAAGGTGGATTTTACCTTATGAAGAAAGTTATAGCATTAAACAATCTGTGATTCACCTACAGATTGTATCTGACAAGCCTGAATCAGATGATTGTTTTGATGGGAGGAAAAAAAGCATGCCAACTACCAAACGATCTTGGAACTTAAGATAGACTACTTCACCAAGACCATATTGAACCCATAGTATGGTTGGAAAGTAGCTGACACATTTTAATGTCAAATAGTTGAATGCTACTTCCCACTTACTTTTTAAATTTTTGCCAGGATCAATGTCTTTTTATCAATGTTTGTTTTATCTTTATCCAGAGATAAAAATGGCCTTGTCTGAGGCAAGAAAAAGTTTTCACCCATATTAAAAACATGTTTTTTTCCTCTAGTCAATTATATTGACATGGCGGCAGATGCTCAGCCCCTGGTGGAAAGGCACCTGGTAATTTGAGCACTATTTCTTACTTTTTAAGTAATCTGTCCCCACCTGTCTTCATGCAGGACACCAATAATTTTTCAAGCATTTTCCCCACCTTTGGCTGTTTTTATTTTATGCCTTTTGCAAACATTGCCCTATTAAATTCACCCCTTTGAGGCTATTGTTAGCTGTGGACTCCAGCCTAATTGGCTATATGAGTGTGGGTGAGTCGAGTGTTAGCTTCCTTAATTTTCAAAGGAGGCTATTACCTTATTTACATTGCAGAAATTCATGTATATGAAAGTTTTATCAACTATGCAATGCTTTAGGAATCTGAAATTTCTGTATTGTTTTCACAAGGACAATAGATTAGCTCAGGACTCAAAAAATGGCCAGCAAAGCATGTTGCTTTTTCTTAATTTGAATGTTCTGTTCTTTCTTGACCTTACAAATATGTCTTAAACATTGACTTCTAATCTTTTGGGAATAGTCAAACGAAAAGAACAATTATGCTTTAAAATATACACTTGTGTGCTCCATCTGTTTCATCTGGAATCTTAGTTCTCTGTTTATATAGTGACAATTGTCTGATTAAAGAAATTAGGCAGTCAGTATTTTGAAAACAGGTTAAGGAGTAAGACCAATTTTTATTTTAAAGGCTTAACACAATTGAATAAAAGAGGTGCATTATATAACATAATAGAGAAGCTAATGCTTTTCCCTTTTGTTTTCAATTTAGAGGTGAAAGTGAGTTTAAATAAAATCAAATGGGTGGGAAAAAAATGACTTGGAATAATTATATAGATACCCTTAAGGCAACTAGTTCAATGTTGTTTGCATAGCTAGAAATCATTAATTTATTTAACAAAATGGTTGTTTTTATAGCCCTGTTATAATAGACTGGGTGATTTTGACTGTGTATATGTTTGAGTTTATCATTGGTCTCTCACTTACTGAATTACTTCAATTTTAGTAACTTTTCTTTTAATTTCTAAACATTTCCTATTTTTTCTTATTTCACCCTAAAATGGGCTGTTTTTTTTAAGTGAAGTACAGTTGATATACAGTATTATTTTGGTTTCAAGTACACAATACAGTAATTCAGTAGTTACTCACATTATTAAATCCTCACCCCCACTAGTGCAATTACTATCTGTCAACATAGAAAGATGTTGCAGAGTCACTGACTATATTCTCCATGCTGCACTTCCATCCCTGTGACCAACTTACATTACGATGAGATTTTTCTGCCTCTTTATCCCCCTCACCCATCCTACCCACCCACTCCAATCCTTCTCCCATGGTAACCAGCACTTGGGCTGTTCTTTAAAAATCTTTTTTTCCTCTAGCTTTATTGAGGCATGATTGACAAATAAAAATGTATGTATTTAAGGTGTACAATGTGATGTTTATGATTACCACAATCAAGCTAATTAACATATCAATCACCTCACACAGTTACCATTTTTTTTGTTGTTAAGAACAATTAAGATCTCTCAGCAAATTTCAGGTATAAAATATTAACTATAGTCACCATGCTGTACATTAGCTCTCCAGAGCTTATTCACCCCACATGACTGAAACTTTGTTCCCTTTGATCAACATTTCACCATTTCCTCCATCCCCCAGCCCCTGGTAATCATTGTAGTCTCTGCTTCTAAGAGTTCAACTTTTTTAGATTCCACATATAAGTGAGATCATGCAGTTTTTGCCTTTCTGTGTCTGGTTTATTTCACTTAGCATAATGTCCTCCAGGTTCATTTCCTTTTAAAATTCTTATGAAATAATTTAGGCCTATAAAGAGTATAGGGAACCCTATAACATAGTTGTGTATCTGCTACCCAACTAAGACATTAAACATTGCGTATATATTTGAAGTTCCCCTTTGTGCTCCAAGCATATCCCATTTTACTTCTGCAAATTCCTGAATTTGGAGTTCCTCATCCCGTGGACATTTTTATATTTTGACTAACACTACTACATATGTGTACATAAAAATCTATGTGGTTATTGTTTTATATTTGTAGACCTTTGTATCCTTCTGATACTTTTTTAATTTCCTCAACTATGTTAATGAGATTTATCCATGTTGCTATTTGTAGCTCTAGTTCAGAGTTTCTCGACCTCTATTCTTTTGACATTTGGGGCCAGCTAATTCTTTGTTATGAGGGACTTTCTTGTCCATCATAGGATGGTAAGCAGTATCCCTGGCCTCTACCCACTAGATCCAGTAGCATGTCCCCCAACCCTGCAGGTATGAAAAACAAAACTGTCTCCAAACATTGCTGACTGTGCCTTTGGTGGTGAAATCTCTCCTCCCAGTGAGAACTACTATTTTAGTTCATTCATTTTAACTACAGCATCATGTTCCACTATATATATACCACCACCTATTTTTCATTTTCTGGTTGATAGACATTTAGGTTATTTCCAAAGCTTTAACTATTTGGAGCACTATTGGAATGAGCATTCATGTTCATGTTTCCTGGTGCATATGTGTGAGACTTTCTCTATGGTAATATGCCTAGGAGTGAAAATGTTGAGTTCTAGTATATGCATATCTTCCACTCTATGAGATATTGCCAAGAGCATGCTCCATAATAGTTGTGCTACTTTACATTCTCACCAGCTGAATAGGAAAGATCCTGTAGCTCCACATCCTCTCCAATGCTTGGTTTTGTCAGATTTTGGAATTTATGTCTACCTGATGGGTGTAAATAATATTCATTGTGAATTCATCGAGCTGTACACTTTGTGCATTTTATTGTACATACTTCAGTTTAAAAAATAAATACAAAAATGAAAACAAAGAAAAACAAGGTGCTTCAGGGATGCTGATAAATCTTATGTCCAAAATCCAGAGCTGAAAACTGAAACAGCTATTGGCTTGGTGGCCTTAATTGTTTGAATAAGTATCTCAATCTCTATAGTTTTCCAATTAATATATAACAATGCAAATCCAAACTATTGAAGCTAGAGAGTGATTTAAGTGTAAATTGTCAATCCCTACTGTCCCTCTAGTTGCTTTTATTTGTTTTTTTTTCATTTTGCAACCTCAGTGTAGCCTAAGCATGGGATTCAGCCAAATGAGAATATGTATCTGTGTACAAGCAAATCATGTGTTGGTGTAGTGAGACTTGTGTAGTCTCACTCTTGGAATTGTTAATTGAGTTTGAATTTGGAGTAAAAATAGATGAAAAGAACCTTTGTTAATTACATGTGGGCACTGTCTGGAAGTTGTTAAATAGGTAGAGGCAAATATGAATTTTAAAACATCAAAATGAAGATCCCTGGAGAATTAGTATTAAGGTAGACATGATTTATTTTAAAAACTGGTTGGGAAACTTTCAAGGTAAATTCAAATGCCTGTGCCATAAAAAAGTTATAAGTAAAAATGATAAATAATTTTTAAAAATTCCTTGTTTTAGTTTTCATTATCTTGATTACCATAGTGATTAAAAGTTATCTGGGTTGAACTGTATCTAAAAAAGTAATTAAATTTTACTGTATAATTTATGAAGAATCCAGAAACCTTTCCCAAATTATGAGGACTAATTATTTTAGAGGGATTTTGAAGTAGTGTTTGAGCTTCTGTGATCAGCTTTAAGAAGTGGTTTGACCAGACTTCATCTGTGTCATGTTTGTACTCAACTTCTGCAGTTTCTGTTTTCAAACCAGACATGATCTAGTCATAATGCTGTTCTTCCTCTTAGAAAATGTTACTGATGGTGACTGCCATCTGTGTTTAGGGAGTGGCTCAGAATACTTTGATAATTAGAAGTTATTTCCCTCAGTCTCATTGGATGCTTTTGTTCTCAGAGTCACCTCATGACTAATAGCTGCATGCCAAATTTGTTTATTTGATACTGTGATCTCCCAGAAGCATACATATTTTTCCATACCATATAACATTGTTTATTCTCTTACTGTTCCCTGAGTCATTTTGCTAAATGCAGTGGGAAGTTACGAAAGATGTTCCTGACTTTGTACCTATCTTTTAGTCATTTAAAATTCAAGAGATGGACTTAATATATATTACAAAATCAATTCGATTTGTGCATGTATGTATAGGAGAATAGTCACGAGGGAGATAGAATTCCTCTAAGACTGTGTGTAAAGTCCAATTTAAGTAGAGTTTTGAAGAAAAAAGTACAGGTAAATCAATGAAGGCAGAAAGAAATATGTATTACTCATGGATGATTTGATATGCTTAAATCAGAATGTAGTACGAAATGTGGCTGTATAAATGTAATTTTCGTTTGTGCTCAGAAATTCTTTCCTCCTCAGTACATACTTCCAGGGTGAATTATCCAGTTACTTTAAAAGTGCCTTTGTGCTCAACTAGTCTCTTTCAGTTCCTCAGTAAGCCTGAGAGATACTCCAGGTCTGAGGCATACCTCATAGTAAATCTGTATTTCAATTTTACTGTCTAAATGACTGGGTAAACTAGCCTTGCTCTGCTGAGGGTATTGTATTCCAAGTTTTTTGCCAATTCTGTTGTTGTGATTTGGCATTTTCCCATGAAACAGTTTAGTCAGTTTTGGTAATATACTTAGACCAGCCCTCAAAAACCCTATTTGACCCATAACACATCTGAGTTATATTGTACTGAGTCTGAGTGTTCTGTCTTGGAGGTTCTCTTGATGGTATCCTTTGCTGTACAGAAGCTTTTAAGTTTGATGTAGTGCTGTTTGTTCATTTTTTATTTTGTTTCCCTTGCCCGAGGAGATGTGTTCAGGAAAAAACTGCTCATGCTTATAGTCAAGAGATATTTGCCTATGTTTTCTTCTAAGAGTTTTATGGTTTCATGTCTTACATTCAGGTCTTTGATCCATTTCGAGTTTACTTTTGTTTATGGAGTTAGACAGTAATCCAGTTTCATTCTCTTGCATGTAGCTGTCCATTTCCCAACCCCAGTTATTGAAGAGGCTGTTTTTTCCTCTTTGTATATTCATGGCCTCTTTATTGTATAATAATTGACCATGTATGTGTAAGTTTATATCTGGGCTCTCTATTCTGTTCCATTGATCTGTGGGTCTTGTCTTGTGCAGTGACAGCTTATTTTTACATATAGATTGTTTATAAGTTATAGATTACTAGATGTGAAAATCTTTGGCAGTGTCATTCACTAGTGATCATGATTTTTTGACCTTGAATAAAGGCTGCTTCAAGTCATTAAAAAAAAATTTAGAAAAAATGTGTTTTTCTATATTGAATAGATATTATAAGTCTTTATGTAAAAATAGGTAACACTAATTTATCAGAAAAATCAGTGGACATAACTGAATTGTTAACTGTTGTATCTGGAATAGCTTTAGCTGTAACTTTAAAAGTAAGTAACAATTAAACTAATTACTATGAATCTTTTTCAGATCACGTGATGCTATAAATTACAATTATTCCAGCATCAGTTGAAATTAAGACTGAAAATGGTGGGCCTAGGGATGAATTTTTCTGTCAGCTTTATTTAAGGTTAAATTCTTTTTTTAAAAGTTGGATTAAAGTTGATATATACTATTATATTGGTTTCAGATGTACAACATAGTGACTTGATAATTGCATACATTAATAGGTGCTTGCCATGGTAAGTCTAGCTCCAGCTTTTGTAAGATCTTTATATTTTAAAAATGAATAGATATGGAAAACAGTGTGGAGGTTCCTCAAAAAATTAAAAATAAACTACCATATGATCCAGCAATTCCACTTCTGGATACTTATCTGAAGGAAATGAAATCTACCTTGTATCTCTATGGATTTGCCTATACTGGTTGGTCATTTTGTTAAAATGCATTCAATATGTGGCTTTTTGTATCTTGCATTTTTTCACTTAGCATAATACATTCAAGGTTTAGCAATATATGGAATGCATTCATACTTCATTGTTTTCATCTTCCATCCTTTAATGCACAAAACTTTTAATTTACATGAACCCAAGTTATACATTTTTTTCTTTTGTTGCTTGTGTTCTTGGTGTCATATCTAAGAAACCACTGCCACATCGAAAGCCATAAAGATTTAGTTCTGTTTTCTTCTAAGAGTTTGGTATTTTCTGCTCTTATATTTAGGTCTTTAAATCCATTTTGAGTTAATTGTTGTATGTGGTATGTGATAAGGATGCAGCTTACATTATTTTACATGTGGATGTCCAGTTTTCACAGCAGCATTTTAAAAACAGCTTTATTAAAATGTATTTCATGTATCATATAATTCACATATATAAGGTGTAGAATTCAGTAAGTGTTAATATATTTACAGATATATTGTTAATGTAGGACTCTCTCCACTGTCAATTTTGCAACATTTCCATCACCTCAAAAAGAAACCCCATACCTTTTTGCTATTACCCTCCCACCTCTTAAGTCCCCACCTGAAGCTGAGCAGACATCTGGAAGAAGAA
Organism: Manis pentadactyla; assembly: GCF_030020395.1. Classification (NCBI taxonomy): domain Eukaryota; kingdom Metazoa; phylum Chordata; class Mammalia; order Pholidota; family Manidae; genus Manis; species Manis pentadactyla. The sequence continues at coordinate 69,803,194 of NC_080038.1, forward strand.
AGCCCAACATCAAGGGAATAGCTAAAAAGCAAATGCCCTGAGATGGGAGTAAAATAAGGTGAGAGGAAAGAATGCTGACCATGTTTTATTAGCAGTATATTTTCTGTTGGGGAGGTGGGGGGATTATTGAGGAAGGATTATTTCCATGGCTGAAATTAATGGGTTCACTGTTTCTAATAGGAATGTAAAGAAGAAGTCAAATGGATTCAAGTATGGGTGTGAATTCTGTCACCATTTCTGTTGAGGGGATGACATGTAGTTCCTGTGTTTGCACCATTGAGCAACAGATTGGAAAACTAAATGGTATACATCACATTAAAGTAAGTTACTCTTTGGAAATGTGAAGTCAAATGCTATTGACTGGAATTTTTCTAGGAAATTACTTTTAACACTGAGATAGAAGCAGACATACTGACACATTTTCAGTAAAGACTAATAAGTCTAATAGGACTAATACATTTTCTTTGCCCCTTTAATTTCTTTTTTTATTAAAAAAATTAAATATTCAATTTAAAAACATCTGAAGGTGGACTCTTGACATGGTGGCTCTATGTTTATAGATATATAAATATATAGATGCTGATATACTTTTTATTACTCTGGATCTCATACTGAACTGAATATATGTTCTGAGAGAAAGGGTTGTGGTTTCTCTTATATAACGTGACAGTTATTAATGTTAAGTAATCATGTAGTCTTCCTTAAGCACATGCATACAAGCTTTAAGGGTAATTTTCTAAACATTTTCACTTTAATTTTTAATTGCAAAAGTAAAACAGGCTTTTGTTAGACCTTAACGTATTCCTGCTATATTTCATTTCAGAATCTTATTTAATGAAAAGGAGTATTTTATGTGTATATTCCAATTTTTCTGCAAGGAACATGAATTATTAATATAATTATTATAGACAAATAAGAAAAGCTAAACAGCTTTGTTCAGCACCTTCTAAATACAAGACTCAAAAGTACCAAAGTCAACACAAGACTACCCCAAAGGGAATATAATGATACCATCCTCCCTCATCCTGTAAAAAATATATTTGAATGTTCCCTGTGCTCATTTTTTGCCATAGACGTAGTATATTAAAGCTTCAAGGGGTCCTAGGTATGACGTAATGACATAAATAGTCATACCCTCTCATTTTATAGATCAGTAGGCTGAAGTCCCAATAATGAAGTGACTTACGCTAAATTATAAATTACCCAGGTACCTAATACCGAAGCAAAACTAGAACTCAGGTTCCATGATTCCTGGGCTAGTGTGTTTTCTGGTCATACAGGGTCTACAGATACATTTTAATTTGCATACAGTTCTCAAACTTGTCACCTCCAGTTTTTTCTTTCACATAACTTTTGGAAAAGCAACCTGGTATTTCATCATAAAGGTGCCTTCTACTACCAAATTACTGTTTAGCTCTGCATCAAATCTCTTAACTTCTCCTTAGAATAATTCTAGTATTTTTAGTATGAGAAACCTTGAATTATGTTTTTTCATTCCCTTTTTAATCTTTTCATTTTCATGTTCATTAAAAATGTATTTCTTTAAAGCCTTTAGTGTAAAAAGTGTTTCGGTTAATTTTTAAAGTATAGTGCAGATTTCTCAGCCTCAGCCCTATGGACATTCTGAGCTGGGTAAACCTTTGTTGTCCGGGCTGTTCTGTGCTTTGCAGCATGTTTAACAGCCTACCTGGCCTCTGCCCATCACATTGCACTAGCCTCTTGTACTTGTGACAACCAGAATGTCTGCAGACACTGCCAAGTCACGGTTGTAAGTCCTTCCTCTGAGAACCCATACACACCCTTTGGCTATCCAATTAATAATTGATGATGGTGAATTGATTTATCCTACAGGCTCATGTGCCCCTTTCTCTTGATACTAGCTTCTTTCTCATGGTTCTTTTTTGCCAGTGACAGGTATACTGAGCATGAGAATCACCTGGAGGACTTGTTCAAACAGAAATTGCTAGGCCCCATTCCCAGAGATTCTGTTGTAGTAGGTCTGGATGGGGCCTGAGAATTTCTGTTTCTAGCAAGTAACCAGATAACTCTAACAGTGCTGGTTCAGGGACCACAGTTTGAGAACCATTGTATTGCTGAGATATACTAAAAATTAAGATTATCTGAAATTTAAATTTGACTGGGTATCTTGTAGTTTTTTTTGCTAAATCTAGTAACCCTACTTTGAAGTCATCCTTCCCCCTTAATTTTTCCCACCTATATTTTTGTCCCTGTAAGTTTTACTTTTTAAAGACTGTCATATAAATGGAATTAAACAGTATATAGCCTTTTGAATCTAGCTTCCTTCACTTAGCATTATGCATTTGAGATCCACCCGTGTTGTTGTATGTATCATTGATTCTTTCCTTTTTGGTGCTGAGGAGTACTCCATTGTGTGGAACCACCACAGTTTGTTTAACCATTCACTTTTTGAGAGATGTTTGGATTGTTCCCACTTTTTTTGTGATGATGAAAAACAATGGTCTGAATGTTTACGTATAAGCCGTTGTGTAGACCTATGTTTTGATTTCTCTTAGGCAGATTCCTAGGATTGAATTTGTTCCATCATATGGTAAGTATATGTTTGTTTTTTTGAGACACTGGCAAATGATTTACCACAGTAGCTGTACTATTTCATCTTCCCATCAGCAGTGTTTGAGGATTCTGCTTTTTCCACATTGTAACACTTTGTATTATCAGTCTTTTTAGTTATAGACATTCTAGTGGGTGTGTAGTGTTGTTGCACTAATTCTCATTTCCTTAATGGCTAATGATGTTGAACATCTTTTCGTGTGCTTATTAGGCATTTATATACCTTCTTTGATGAAATGTCAGTCAAACCTTTTGTCAAATTTTTAGCTGGTTTTTTTGTTTTTTTCTTACTCAATTTTGATTGTTTTTTATATATTCTGAATATAAGTCTCTTAGACACATGTTTTCAACATAGTTTTTCCAGTCTGTGGCTTGTCTTTTCATTCTTAGAGGTATGTTTCCTAGAGTGGAAGGTTTTGCTTTTGATGAATTCTAATTTATCCACTTTTTTCCTTTCTGGATTATGCTTTTGGTGCCTTATCTAAGAAATCTTGGTCTCACCCAAGGTCACAAAGATTTTTCTCCTATGTATTCTTCTAAAATTTTTATCATTTTAGGTTTTACTTTTAGAACAATGATCTAATTTGAGTTAATATGTATACATTATGAATTATGGGTTGAGGTTAATTTTTTTGTATGGATGTCCAGTTTTCCCAAGCTCCACTATTTGTTGAAAAGTCTATTCTTTCTCTATTGAATTGCCTTTGCATCTTTGTTGAAAATCAACTGAACATGTATTTGTGGGTATGTTTCTGTACGCTCTGTTCTGTTCCATTGGTTATTGTAACTTTAATCTTAAAATCAGGTAGTGTGATTCCTTAACTTTGTTCTTTTTCAGAATTGTTTTGGTGATTCTGGGTCCTTTTCCTTTCCATATAAATTTTAGAATCAGTTTATAAGTTTCTATAAAAACATCTGCTGGGATTTTGATTCGGATGTGTTGATTCTTTTGATCCTTTGGATTGAAATAACATCTCAACAATACTGGGTTTTCTCATGATATATCTCTTCATTTATTTAGGTATTCCTTGATTTGTTTTATCAGGGACCTATGTTTTCAGCAAACAGATCCTGCACATATTTTGTCAGATTTGTCTTTAAATAAATAAATAAATACTTACTTATTTTGGTATCATTAATATACAGTTACATGAGCAACATTGTGGTTACTAGATTCCCCCCATTATCAAGTCCCCACCACATACCCCATTACAGTCACTGTCCATCAGTGTAGCAAGATGCTATAGAGTCACTACTTGTCTTCTCTGTGCTATACTGCCTTCCCCTACATTATGTGTGCTAATTGTAATGCCCCTTTTTCCCCTTCTCCCTCCCTTCCCACCCACCCACACCCAGTCCCTTTCCCTTTGGCAACTATTAGTCCATTTTTGGGTTCTGTGAGTCTGCTGCTGTTTTGTTCCTTCAGTTTTTGCATGGTTCTTGTGCTCTACAGATGAGTGAAATCATTTGGTACTTTCTTTCTCCACCTGGCTTATTTCACTGAGCATAATACTCTATAGCTCAATCCATGATGTTGCAAATGGTAGGGTTTGTTTTCTTCTTATGGCTTAATAATATTCCACTGTGTATATGTACCACATCTTCCTTATCCATTCATCTACTGATGGACACGTAAGTTGCTTCCATTTCTTGGCTATTGTAAATAGCACTGCGATAAACATAGGGGTGCATCTGTCTTTTTCAAACTGGGCTGCTGCATTCTTAGGGTAAATTCCTAGGAGTGGAATTCCTGGTTCAAATGGTATTTCTATTTTGAGTTTTTTGAGGAACCTCCATATTGCTTTCCACAATGGTTGAACTAATTTACATTCCCACCAGCAGTAGGAGGGTCCTCCTTTCTCCACATCTTCGCCAGCATTTGTTGTTGCTTGTCTTTTGGATGTTGGCCATCCTAACTGGTGTGAGGTGATATCTCATTGTGGTTTTAATTTGCATTTCTCTGATGACAAGCGATATGGAGCATCTTTTCATGTGTTTGTTTGCCATCTGAATTTCTTCTTTAGAGAACTGTCTATTCAGCTCCTCTGCCCATTTTTTAATTGGATTATTTGCTTTTTGTTTGTTGAGGTGTGTGAGATCTTTATATATTTTGGATGTCAACCCCTTATCAGATATGTCATTTATGAATATATTCTCACATACTGTTGGATGTCTTTTTGTTCTACTGATGGTGTCCTTTGCTGTACAGATGCTCTTTAGTTTGATATAGTCCCACTTGTTCATTTTTGCTTTTGTTTCCCTTGCCTGAGGAGATATGTTCATGAAAAAGTTGCTCAGATTTATATTCAACAGAGTTTTGTCTATGTTCTCTTCTAAGAGTTTTATGGTTCCATGACTTACAGTCAGGTAGGTTTTGGATCCATTTTGACTTTACTTTTGTGTATGCAGTTAGACAGTATAATCCAGTTTCATTCTCTTACATGTAGCTGTCCAGTTTTGCCAACACCAGCTGTTGAAGAGGCTGCCATTTCCCCATTGTCTGTCCATGGCTCCTTTATCATATATTAATTGGCATACATGTGTGGGTTTATATCTGGGCTCTCTATTCTATTCCATTGATCAATGGATCTGTTCTTGAGCCCGTACCAAATTTTCTTGATTACTGTGACTTTGTAGTAGAGCATGAAGTTTGGGAATATAATCCCTGTTGCTTTTTACTTCCTTCTCAGGGCTGCTTTGCAATTCAGGATCTTTTGTCGTTCCATATGAATTTTAGAACTATTGGTTCTAGTTCATTGAAGAGTACTATCAGTATTTTGATAGGGTTTGCATTGAATCTATAGATTGCTTTATGCAGGATTTTGACAATATTAATTTTTCCTACCCAGGAACATGGGATGTATTTCCATTTCTTAGTGTCCTCTTTAATTTCTCTCATTAGTGTCTTGCTTTTGTTTCCCTTGCCCGAGGAGATATGTTCATGAAAATGTTCGTTTCATGATATAGTTCTTTCACTTCCTTCGTTAGGCTTTTTGTAGGTATTTTATTCTTTTTTTTCCCCCCAGTTTTCACTGATTATTTATTTATTTTATCTGTCTATCTTTTTTTTTATTAAGGTGTGATTGATATACACTCTTATGAAGGCTCCACATGAAAAAACAATGTGACTTTGACATTTACCCATATTATCAAGTCCCCACCCTTACCCCAATGCAGTCACTGTTCATCAGTGCAGCAAGTTGCCAGAGATCCAGTATGTCCCTTCTCTGTGATACACTCTCCTTTCCATGATCCCCCACACCATGTGTCCTAAACATAATACCCCTCAGTCCCCTTCTCCCTCCCTCCCCCCCCACCCTCTCACACCCCTCCCCTTTGGTAACCACTAGTTCATTCTTGGAGTCTCTGAGTCTGCTGCCATTTTTTTCCTTCAGTTTTGCTTCATTGTTATATTCCAGAAATGAGGGAAATCATTTGGCGTTTGTCTTTCTCCACCTGGCTTATTTCACTGAGCATAATGTCCTCCAGCTCCATACATGTTGTTGCAAATGATAGGATTTGTTTCTTTCTTATGGCTGAATAGTATTCCATTGTGTATATGTACCACATCTTCTTTATCCACTCATCTACTGATGGACACTTAGGTTGCTTCCATATCTTGGCTACTGTAAAAAGTGCTGCGATAAACATAGGGGTGCATATGTCTTTCTGAATCTGAGAAGTTGTATTCTTTGGGTATATTCCAAGGAGTGGGATTCCAGGGTCAAATGGTATTTCTATTTTTAGTTTTTTGAGGAGCCTCCATACTGCTTTCTACAATGGTTGAACTAGCTTACATTCCCACCAGCAGTGTAGGAGGGTTCCCCTTTCTCTGCATCCTCACCAACATTTGATGTTTGTCTTTTGGATGATGGCCATCTTAACTGGTGTGAGGTGATATCTCATTGTGGTTTTAATTTGCATTTCTCTGATGACAAGCGATGTCTAGCATCTTTTCTTGTGCCTGTTGGCCATCTGAATTTCTTATTTGGAGAAGTGTCTGTTCAGCTCCTCTGCCCATTTCTTAATTGGATTATTTGCATTTTGTTTGTTGAGGTGCATGAGCTCTTTATATAATTTAGATGTCAACCTCTCATCAAATATGACATTTATGAATATATTCTCCCATACTGTAGGAAGTCTTTTTGTTCTATTGATGGTGTCCTTTGCTGTACAGATGTTTTTAGTTTGGTGTAGTCCCACTTGTTCATTTTTGCTTTTGTTTCCCTTGCCCAGGGTGATATGTTCATGAAGAAGTTGCTCATGTTTCTGTCTAAGATATTTTTGCCTACATTTTTTTTTAAGAGTTTTATGGTTTCATGACTTACATTCAGGTCTTTGATCCATTGTGAGTTTACTTTTGTGTATGGGGTTAAAAAATAATCCAGTTTCATTCTCTCACAGGTAGCTGTCCAGTTTTGCGAATACCAGCTGTTGAAGAGGCTGTCACTTCCCCATTGTACATCCATGGCTCCTTTGTCATATATTAATTGACCATATATGGTTGCGTTTATATCAGATCTCTCTAGTCTGTTCCATTTGTCTGTAGGTTTTATTCTTGTGCCAATACCAAATTGTCTTGATTATTGTGGCTTTGTAGTATAGCTTGAAGTCAGGGAGTGTAACTCCCCCTGCTTTATTCTTCCTTCTCAGGATTGCTTTGGCTGTTTGGGGTCTTTTGTGGTTCTGTATGAAGTTTTTTTTTTAGGTGACACTCTTTCTTTCTTATTAAAAATTTTTTTTGTAAAGGTATTATTGATATACACTCTTATGATGGTTTCACATGAAAAAACAATGTGGTTACTACATTTACCTCATTATCAAGTCTCCACCCACACCCCAATGCAGTCACTGTCCATCAGTGCAGCAAGATGCCACAGATCCACTATGTGCCTTCTCATGCTACAGTGTTCTCCCCATGATCCCCCACACCATGCATACTAAATATAACACCCCTAAATCCCCTTCTCCCTCTCTCCCCATCTGCCCTCCCAAACCCCTCTCCTTTGGTAACCACAGTTCCATCTTGGAGTCTGTGAGTCTGCTGCTATTATGTTCCTTCAGTTTTGCTTCGTTGTTATCCTCCACAAATGACAGAAATCATTTGGCACTTGTCTTTCTCCACCCGGCTTATTTCACTGAGCATAATGTCCTCCAGCTCCATCCATGTTGTAACAAATGGTAGGATTTGTTTCTTTCTTATGGCTGAATAGTATTCCATTGTGTATATGTACCACTTCTTCTTTATCTATTCATCTACTGATGGACACTGAGGTTGCTTTCATTTCTTGGCTATTGTAAATAGTGCTGCAGTAAACATAGGGGTGCATATATCTTTTTCAAATTGAACTGCTTCATTCTTAGGGTCAATTCCTAGAAGTGGAATTCCAGGGTCAAATGGTATTTCTATTTTGAGTTTTTTGAGGTACCTCCGTACTGCTTTCCACAATGGTTGAACTAATTTACATTCCCACCAGCAGTGTAGGAGGGTTCCCCTTTCTCCACATCCTCACCAACAATTGTTGTTGTTTGTCTTTTGGATGGTGGCGATCCTTACTGGTGTGAGGTGATATCTCATTGTGGTTTTAATTTGCATTTCTCCGATGACAAGCAATGTGGAGCATCTTTTCATGTGTCTGTTGGCCATCTGAATTCTTTCTTTTGAGAATTGTCCATTCATATCCTGCACCCATTTTTTAATTGGGGTATTTGCTTTTTGGGTGTTAAGGTGTGTGAGTTCTTTATATGTTTTGAATTTAACCCCTTTTTGGATATGTCATTTACAAATATATTCTCCTATACTTTAGGATGCCTTTTTGTTCTGTTGATGGTGTCCTTTGCCGTACAGAAACTTTTTTGTCTGATGTAGTATCATGAGTTCATTTTTGCTTTTGTTTCCCTTTCTTGAGGAGATGGGTTCAGGAAGAAGTCGCTCATACTTATATTCAGGAGATGTTTGCCTATGTTGTCGTCTAAGAGTTTTATGGTTTCATGACTTACATTCAAGTCTTTGATCCATTTCAAGTTTACTTATGTGTATGGGGTTAAAGAATAATCCAGTTTCATTGTCTTGCATGTAGCAGTCTAGTTTTGCCAACACCAGCTGTTGAAGAGGCTGTCATTTCCCCATTGTATATCCATGGCTCTTTATCATATATTAATTGACCATGTATGGTTGGGTTTATCAGGGCTCTCTAGACTGTTCCATTGGTTTATGGGTCTGTTCTTGTGCCAGTACCACATTGTCTTGATTACTGTGTCTTTGTGGTAGAACTTGAAGTTGGGGAGCATAATCTCCCCAGCTTTATTCTTCCTTGTCAAGATTGCTTTGGCTATTTGGGGCTTTTGTGTTTCCATATGAATTTTAGACCGATTTTCTCTAGTTCGTTGAAGAATGTTGTTCGTATTTTGATAGGAATTGCATTGAATCTGTAGATTGCTTTAGGCAGGATGGCCATTTTCACAATATTAATTCTTCCTATACATCAGCATGGGATATGCTTCCATTTATTGGTGTCTTCTTTAATTTATCTCATGAGTGTCTTGTAGTTTTCAGAGTATATGTCTTTCACTTCCTTGCTTAGGTATATTCGTAGGTATTTTATTCTTTTTGCTGCTACTGTGAATGGAATTGTTTTTCTGATTCCTCTCTCCTCTAGTTCATTGTTAGTGTATAGGAAAGCCACAGATTTCTGTGTATTAATTTTGTATTCTGCAACTTTGTTGAATTCAGATATTAATTCTAGTAGTTTTGGAGTGTATTCTTTAGAGTTTTTTTATGTGCAATATCATGTCATCTGCAAACAGTGAGAGTTTAACTTCTTCCTTGACCATCTCAATCTCTTTTATTTCTTTGTATTGTCAGATTGCTATGGCTAGGACCTCCAGAAGTATGTTGAATAAAAGTGGGGAGTGTGGGCATCCTTGTCTTGTTCCCGATCTTTAAGGAAAAGCTTTCAGCTTCTCGCTTTTAAGTATAATGTTGGTATGGGTTTGTCATATATGGCCTTTATTATGTTGAGGTACTTGTCCTATACCCGTTTTGTTAAGAGTTTTTATCATGAATGGATGTTGAGTTTTGTCGAATGCTTTTTCAGCATCTATGGAGATGACTGTGTGGTCTTTCTCCTTCTTTTTGTTGATTTAGTGGATTATGTTGATGGATGTTCGAATGTTGTACCATCCTTTTTTCCCTGGGATGAATCCCACTTGTTCATGGTGGATGATCTTTTTGGTGGATTTTTGAATTCGGTTTGCTAATATTTTGTTGAGTATTTTTGCGTCTATGTTCATCAGGGATATTGGTCTGTAATTTTCTTTTTTTGTGGTGTTTTTGCCTGTTTTTGGTATTAATGTGATGTTGGCCTCGTAGAAGGAGTTTGGGAGTATTCCCTCCTCTTCTACTTTTTTGAAAACTAAGGAGTTTTAGTATTAGGTCTTCACTTCATGTTTCATAAAATTCAGCAGTGAAACCATCTGTTCCAGGGGTTTTGTTCTTAGGTAGTTTTTTGATTACCAGTTCAATTTCTTTGCTGGAATTGGTCTATTAAAATTTTGTTTCTTCCTTGGTCAGCCTTGGTAGGTTGTGTTTTTCGAGGAAGTTGTTTATTTCTTCTAAGTTAACCATTTTGTTCTCATTTAATTTTTCATAGTATTCTCTTGTAATTCTTTGTATTTCTCTTGTGTCTGTAGTGATTTTTCCTTTCTCATTTTTGATTCTGTTTATGTGTATAGACTCTCTTTTTTTCTTGATAAGTCTGGCTAGGCATTTATCTATTTTGTTTATTGTCTTGAAGAACCAGCTCCTGCTTTCATTGATTCTTTTTATTGTTTTATTCTTTTTGATTTAATTTACTTCTGCTCTAATCTTTATTATGTCCCTACTTCTACTGACTTTGGGCCATCTTTTATCTCCCTTTTCTAGTTTCATTAATTGTGATTTTAGATTGTTCATTTGGGATTGTTCTTTTTTCCTGTGGTAGGCCTGTATTGCAATATATTTCCCTCTTAGCATGGCCTTTGCTGCGTCCCACAGATTTTATGGTGTGGAATTATTGTGGTCATTCGTCTCCATATGTTGCTTGATCTGTTTTTATTAGGTTATTGTTCTGTTGATTATTTAGGAGCATGTTGTTAATCCTCCATGATTTTGTGGGCTTTTTCATTTTCTTTTTGTGTTTTATTTCTAGTTTCATATCTTTGTGATCTGAGAATCTGGTTGGTACAATTTCAATCTTTTTGAATTTACTGCGGTTCTATTTGTTGCCTAGTGTATGATCCATTCTTTAAAATATACCATGTACCCTTGAGAAGAATGTGTTTCCTGTTGCTTTTGGATGGAGTGTTCTTTAGATGTCTGTTAGGTCCATCTGTTTTAATACATTTTTCAGTGTCTCTGTCTCTTTACTTTTTTTGTCTGGTTGATCTGTCCTTTGGAGTGAGTGGTGTTTTGAAGTCTACTAAAAAGAATGCATTGCATTCTATTTCTCCCTTTAATTCTGTTAGTATTTGTTTCACATATATAGGTGATCCTGCATTGGGTGCATAGATATTTATAATAATTATATCCTTTGTTGGATTAACACTTTTGTCATTATGTAATGTCCTTCTTTGTCTCTTGTTTCTTTGTTTTGAAGTCTATTTTGTCTGATACAAGTACTGCAACTCCTGCTTTTTTCTCCCTATTAGTTGCATGAAATACCTTTTTCCATCCCATTACTTTCAGTCTGTGTATGTCTTTCAGTTTGAAGTGAGTCTCTTTTAGGCAGCACATAGATGGGTCTTGTTTTTTTATCCATTCAGTGACTCTATGTCTTTTGATTGGTGCTTTCAGACTATTTACATTTAGGGTGATTATCGATAGGTATGTACTTATTGCCATTGCAGGCTTCAGATTTGTGGTTACCAAAGGTACAAGGGTAGTTCCCTTACTATCTGTCTAATTTAACTCCATATGGTATTACAAACATAACCTAAAGGTTCTTTTTCTTTTCCTTTTCCTCCTTTTTCTTTTTCTTCCTCCTTCATTCTTTGTATGTTATAAATCATATTCTGTACTCTTTGTCTGTCTCTTGGGTGACATCTGTTTAGCCTTGGGAATACTTCCATCTGTAGGAATCCCTCCAAAATGCACTGTAGAGGTTATTTGTGGGAGGTAAATTCTCTCAGATTTTGCTTATCTGAAAATTGTTTCATTCCTCCTTCAAACTTAAATGATAACCTTGCTGGGTAGAGTATTCTTGGTTCAAGGCCCTTCTGCTTCATTGCGTTAAATATATCATGCCACTCCCTTCTCGCTTGTAAGGTTTCCATTGGGAAATCTGATGATAGCCTGATGGGTTTTCCTTTGTATGTGATGTTTTCTCTCTCTCTAGCTGTTTTTAAAAGTATGTATTTATCCTTGGTCTTTGCCATTTTAATTATTATATGTCTTGGTGTTGTCTTCCTTGGGTCCCTTGTGTTGGGTGATCTGTGCACCTCCATGGCTTGAGAGACTATCTCCTTCCCCAGACTGGGAAAGTTTTCAGCAGTTACCTCCTAAATGTCACTTTCTATCCCTTTTTCTCTCTCTTCTTCTTCTGGTACCCCTATAATATGAATATTGTTCTGTTTGGATTGGTCACACAGTTCTCTCAATATTATTTCATTCTTAGAGAATCTTTTTTCTCTCTGTGAGTCAGCTTCTTAGTATTCCTCTTCTCTAATTTCTATTCCATTTACCGTGTCTTGTACTGCATCTAATCTTCTTTTAAATCCCTCAATTGAATGTTTCATTTCAGATATGGAATTTAATGGTTGAATCTCCATCTTAAATTCATTCCTGAGTTCTTGAATATTTTTCTGTACCTCCATAAGCATGTTTTTGATTTTTATTTTGAACTCTCTTTCAGGGAGATTGTTGAGTTTAGTTTCATCTGGCCCATTTTCTGGGGTTTGTGAGATTTTGTTCTGAATCAGGTTCTTTTGATGTTTCAGATTTCTGTGTGGTGCCCTCTAGTGCCCAGAACCTCCATTCTCTGGAGCTGCTAATTCCCTAGAGTGAGGTTGGGTGTTGTTGGGAGTGGCACTCATGCCTGTGGGGAGGAAAGAACTGTTTCGTGATTCCCGGCTGTAGTGTCTGTCTCCAGTGCTAACAGCCTGTGGGCGAAGCACACAGGTGTTAGCCTCTGTGCTTGGCGTCTCTAGCTGTTGTTGGTGGGGCCTCCCTCTGGCTGGCCTGATGCTAGCTCAGTGACTGCTGGTTTGCGACCCTGTGCTGTCAGACCAGGAGGAAGGCTTGGCATGCTGCATGTCACAGTAGGGGGCCTTGGAGCTGAGCAGCCAGCCAGGGGGTGGAGCACCTGAAGCTTCTCAAAGATCCCTACTGGCTGGGCAGAGTGTGCTCAGAGTACCTTGTCCTGCTCTCCCTTCTCCTGTGCAATAAGCTCCATTCAAACCCCACCCCTTCAGCAGCCCTCTTGCTCCTAGGATGCCTGTCAAATCGCCTGCCTTTCCCCTGTCACAGAGCGGCCAGATGTGGATCCCGTCCTCCACAGATGGCTGGAATGTTAGTCTCTCAGGCACTCCACCTGTCCCAGCTCCCCATCCTCCAGAGCACCACACAGTGTAGGTTTCTTCTCACAAAGCATATCTCCAGGTCTTGGTGTTCAGTATTCCCAGGCTTTCACCCACTACCCACTCCATTTCTCTTCCTCCTGCTGGTGAGCTTGGGTGGGGGAAGGGCTTGGGTCCCACCGGATCAAGGCTTTAGTATGTTACCCTGTTTCATGAGGCCTGCTCTGTTCGTGATGTCTGTATGCAGTCTGGTTCAGCCTTCTTTCCTGTTGTTGTTTTAGGGTTAGTTGTATTAATTAACTACATTTTTGTACTATTTGTGGTTTTGGAAGGAGTTCCCTGTCTCACCACTCACACCACCATCTTGAATCTTCTCAGCTACTTTATTTTTTAAGATGTCTGTCTGCCTCCTGAATTCATCCCTTAGGTCTTGAATATTTTTCTGTGGCTCCATTAGCATACTCATGCCTTTTGTTTTGTATTATTTTTCAGGAAGATTGGTGATTTCCATTTCCCTGAGCCCTCTTTCTGGTGGTGGAGGGATTTTGAATTAACAAGGTTCTTCTGCCTTTTCATAATCCTATTGGATAGTGAGAAATATTAGTTTTGTGTGTGTAGCACCCTCTAGCGCCCATATGCCCTGCTCTTTGGAGTTGCCCATTACTTGGAGCGATGGCATTGGTTGCAGGTGAGTGGTGCTGGTTCCTACCTTAAAGTGCGGGCCCTTTCCTGCTTCTCGGCCACAGTGCCTGTCTCCACTGTCAGTCCAGTGAGCATGCACAGGGAGCAACCTCTGCGTTTAAGGCCCTAAGCTGCCATGGATGGGGCTGCCCTCTGGCTGGCCTGGGCGATGGCAGGGTTTGCTGGCAAGTGGCGCCAGTGCCTTCCCAGAGGACAAAGCCCTTTCCTGCTTCCCTGCCACAGTGCCTGCCTTCACTGTCAAGGCCAGTGGGCCACACCCAGGGAGCAGCCACTGCTTTAATCCCTAAGCTGCTGTGGGTGTGCCTGCCCTCCAGCTGGCCTGGAGTGATGGCAGGTGTCACAGTCGAGAGGAGTGAGTGTCTGCCAGGAGGATAGAGCCCTTTCCTGCTTCCCGGCCGCAGTGCCTGCCCCTGCTGTCAGGCCCAGTGAGCTGTGTGCAGGGAGCAGCCTCTGTGTTAAGCCATGTAGTTGTGTAGGTGGGGCTACCCTCCAGCTGGTCTAGAGCGATGGTGGGGGCAGTGGGTTTGCGCACAAGTGCCGGCAGGTAGGAAGAAGCGGCCACCTGCTTATTGAGGTGCGGTGCCTTGGGGCTGCATTGCCACTGGAGGGAATCGAGCACCTGAAGCTCCTGAAAGTTCCCAACCTGCTGGGCTGAGTGTGCTGGGATGATTTTGTCCACCTGTTTCTTCTCCTGAACCCTTGCCCCTTTAGCAGCCCTCTCTCAGTGTTGGGAAGTCTTTCAAAGTGCCCACCTTTCTTTTGTCCCCAGGCAGCTGGTTGTGGGAACCTGTTCGCAGTCTCAGTCTCTGACTTTGGTTTTCACCCCCTCTAATGTCCAGAGCACCATGCAATGTGGGTTTGTGCTCCCGAAGTAGATTTCTGGGGCTGGGTATTTAGCAGTCCTGGGCTTCTCCTCCCTCCTGGTCTGATTTTCTTCTTCTTGCCAGTGAACTGGGATGGGGGGAGTGCTTGGTCCCGCCATTTTGGAGCTTTTTACATTACTCTTTTCTGTGAGATGTTCTCTATTCCAGATGTAGACTGGCTGGTGGAATCTTATTTCTGGTCACTCTTTTAGGAATAGTTTGTATTTGTGTATTTTCATATTATATGTGGTTTTGGGAGGAGATTTCTACCTCACTTCTCACACCGCCATCTTTTTTCCTCCCCAATCTTGCAATTGACTTTTTAATGTTGACTTTATATCCTGAACTTTGCTAAATTGAGTTATTAAATCTTTTAGCTTTTTTTTGGATTCCTTGGGATATTCTATATAAGCTGTTATGTCATCAGGGCATACAATAGTCTTATTTCTTCCTTTCTAGTCTGTATGTCTTTTATTTTTTCTTCTTGCTGTATTGAACTGTCTAGAACCTCTATTACAATTTTGAATAAGAGGGTTCAGTGTGGACATCTTTGTCTCCTTTCTGATCATAGGGGGAAAACATTCAGGCATTCACCATTAAGTCTCATATTAGTTGTAGGATTTTTGTAGGTGCCTTATATCAGGTTAAGGATGTTGCTTTCCATTCCTACTTCTCTGACAGTTTTTATTTTTTTTTATTTTTTTTTATTTTTTTTTATTTTAATAATTATTTTTTATTGAAGGGTAGTTGACACACAGTATTACATTACATGAGTTTCAAGTGTACAACACAGTGGTAGAACATTTATATACATAATTCTAGGTTCCAGCTATCACCCTACCAGGCTGTTACAATATCTTGACTATATTCCTTATGCTATACATTACATCCCGGTTACTAATTTATTTTACCATTGGAAGTCTGTCCTTTTTTTTTTTTTTTTTTTTTTTTTTGTGAGGGCATCTCTCTTATTTATTGATCAAATGGTTGTTAACGACAATAAAATTCTGTATAGGGGAGTCAATGCTCAATGCACAATCATTATTCCACCCCAAGCCTAATTTTTGTCAGTCTCCAATCTTCTGAGGCATAACAAACAAGTTTTTACATGTAGAACAAATTCTTACATAATGAATAAGTTACATAGTGAACAGTACAAGGGCAGTCATCACAGAAACTTTCGGTTTTGCTCATACATTATGAACTATAAACAGTCAGTTCAAATATGAATACTGATTTGGTTTTTATACTTGATTTATATGTGGATACCACATTTCTCTCTTTATTATTATTATTTTTAATAAAATGCTGAAGTGGTAGGTAGATACAAGATAAAGGTAGAAAACATAGTTTAGTGTTGTAAGAGAGCACATGTAGATGATCAGGTGTGTGCCTGTAGACTATGTGTTAATCCAAGCTAGACCAGGGCAATAAAACATCCACGTATGCAGAAGATTTCTCTCAGAACGGGGGGGTGAGGTTCTAAGCCTCACCTCTGTTGATCCCCAATTTCTCACCTGATGGCCCCCCTGCGACTGTGCCTGTCTTAGGTTGTTCCTCCCTTGAGGAATCTTACCCGTCTCTGGCTAACCAGTCATCTTCCGGGGCCATACAGGGAAATGTGAAGTTGGTAAGTGAGAGAGAAGCCTTATTGTTTGAAAAAGTTAGCTTTTTACTTCTTTGCATATTTATGCCCTGTGGCTTCTATGCCCAGCATTTGTCTTGAGGTATCTTTACCACTTGGAAGAATTATGATACTCGGTAAATTTGATATGAGGCACGAATTCTATTTAAGGGTTGTAATTAGGAAGGAAGAAGAAAAGCTATAGAAGTAGCAGGCGGAAGAAAACATGGGAAGATTGATTATTTCTTTGATATATCTTCTTGTAGAGTAACTTCAGCATGTATAGGTTTTAAGCTACTACTTAAATTGCACACACACATTAACATAATAGGAGTATAGTTACATAACCAAAGCATATCTGTAATTACCAGCCATCTGCAGTGAAACCAAGAAAACCAGTTAGGCACCTTAGGCATTTGTGAAAACTTATCTATGATATGGTGGATATTGTCCAAATGAACTTGAACAGTCTGAGAGAAATCAGACAAATTAAAACAACCCATTCCTGGGGACTGTTCACATGCCATATGTTCTTTTAACAATAAATAGTTTGTAGTTGTAAGACTTTGGAGCGCTACAATTTGCACTTCTCCAAATTCTTGGTTGAGTTCCAACAGTAAAGATCCAGTCCAATTTTGTTGTTTTACTGTATGCACAGGCCAGCTTAGATATCTCCTTCCTCATTCCCATGGCAGGTCCAGGAACTGGTGGGATGAGTGCATCTACAGCTGTAGCAGTGCGTGGATATTTGTTGGGGTTTTTTGATGATCATCTTCTGGCATGAGTCTTCCAGAGGGTGCAGATGTTGGAAGTTCTTTTTCATATCATATCTTAGTTCATTTTCGGGGTAGCCCAATTAGGCTTTGATCCTCTGTATAAACACAAACAGACCCTTTGCCTACACTTTTATATGCCCTTTATACCCTTGTGTAAAACTCGTTGGAGGTTACCACACAGGAACTGCCCTTTTTTTTTTTTTTTTTTTTTTTTTTTTGCTATCACTAATCTACACTTACATGACGAATATTATGTTTACTAGGCTCTCCCCTATACCAGGTCTCCCCTATAAACCCCTTTACAGTCAGTGTCCATCAGCATAGCAAAATGTTGTAGAATCACCACTTGCCTTCTCTGCGTTGTACAGCCCTCCCCTCTCTCCTACCCCCCCATGCATGTTAATCTTAATACCCCCCTACTTCTCCCCCCCTTATCCCTCCCTACCCACCCATCCTCCCCAGTCCCTTTCCCTTTGGTACCTGTTAGTCCATTCTTGAGTTCTGTGATTCTGCTGCTGTTTTGTTCCTTCAGTTTTTCCTTTGTTCTTATATTCCACAGATAAGTGAAATCATTTGGTATTTCTCTTTCTCCGCTTGGCTTGTTTCACTGAGCATAATACCCTCCAGCTCCATCCATGTTGCTGCAAATGATTGGATTTGCCCTTTTCTTATAGCTGAGTAGTATTCCATTGTGTATATGTACCACATCTTCTTTATCCATTCATCTATTGATGGGCATTTAGGTTGCTTCCAATTCTTGGCTATTGTAAATAGTGCTGCAATAAACATAGGGGTGCATCTGTCTTTCTCAAACTTGATTGCTGCATTCTTAGGGTAAATTCCTAGGAGTGCAATTCCTGGGTCAAATGGTAAGTCTGTTTTGAGCATTTTGATGTACCTCCATACTGCTTTCCACAATGGTTGAACTAACTTACATTCCCACCAGCAGTGTAGGAGGGTTCCCCTTTCTCAACAGCCTCGCCAACATTTGTTGTTGTTTGTCTTTTGGATGGCAGCCATCCTTACTGGTGTGAGGTGATACCTCATTGTAGTTTTAATTTGCATTTCTCTGATAATTAGCGATGTGGAGCATCTTTTCATGTGTCTGTTGGCCATCTGTATTTCTTTTTTGGAGAACTGTCTGTTCAGTTCCTCTGCCCATTTTTTAATTGGGTTATTTGTTTTTTGTTTGTTGAGGCGTGTGAGCTCCTTATATATTCTGGACGTCAAGCCTTTATCGGATGTGTCATTTTCAAATATATTCTCCCATACTGTAGGGATCCTTCTTGTTCTATTGATGGTGTCTTTTGCTGTACAGAAGCTTTTCAGCTTAATATAGTCCCACTTACTCATTTTTGCTGTTGTTTTCCTTGCCCGGGGAGATATGTTCAAGAAGAGGTCACCCATGTTTATGTCTAAGAGGTTTTCGCCTATGTTTTCTTCCAGGATTTTAATGGTTTCATGGCTTACATTCAGGTCTTTGATCCATTTTGAGTTTACTTTTGTATATGGGGTTAGACAATGGTCCAGTTTCATTCTCCTACATGTAGCTGTCCAGTTTTGCCAGCACCACCTGTTGAAGAGACTGTCATTTCGCCATTGTATGTCCATGGCTCCTTTATCAAATATTAATTGACCATATATGTCTGGGTTAATGTCTGGATTCTCTAGTCTGTTCCATTGGTCTGTGGCTCTGCTCTTGTGCCAGTACCAAATTGTCTTGATTACTATGGCTTTATAGTAGAGCTTGAAGTTGGGGAGTGAGATCCCCCCTACTTTATTCTTCTTTCTTAGGATTGCTTTGGCTATTCGGGGTCTTTGGTGTTTCCATATGAATTTTTGAATTATTTGTTCCAGTTCATTGAAGAATGTTGCTGGTAGTTTCATAGGGATTGCATCAAATCTGTATATTGCTTTGGGCAGGATGGCCATTTTAACGATATTAATTCTTCCTAGCCACGAGCATGGGATGAGTTTCCATCTGTTAGTGTCCCCTTTAATTTCTCTTAAGAGTGACTTGTAGTTTTCAGAGTATAAGTCTTTCACTTCTTTGGTTTGGTTTATTCCTAGGTATTTTATTTTTTTTGATGCAATTGTGAATGGAGTTGTTTTCCTGATTTCTCTCTCTGTTGGTTCATTGTTAGTATATAGGAAAGCCACAGATTTCTGTGTGTTGATTTTGTATCCTGCAACTTTGCTGTATTCCGATATCAGTTCTAGTAGTTTTGGGGT
Source organism: Manis pentadactyla (assembly GCF_030020395.1). Lineage (NCBI taxonomy): Eukaryota > Metazoa > Chordata > Mammalia > Pholidota > Manidae > Manis > Manis pentadactyla. The sequence goes on from NC_080038.1 coordinate 69,822,534, forward strand.
GGAGTCTTTAGGGTTTTTTATGTACAGTATCATGTCATCTGCAAATAGTGACAGTTTAACTTCTTCTTTACCAATCTGGATTCCTTGTATTTCTTTATTTTGTCTGATTGCCGTGGCTAGGACCTCCAGTACTATGTTAAATAACAGTGGAGAGAGTGGGCATCCCTGTCTAGTTCCCGATCTCAGAGGAAATGCTTTCAGCTTCTCGCTGTTCAATATAATGTTGGCTGTGGGTTTATCATAGATGGCCTTTATTATGTTGAGGTAGTTGCCCTCTATTCCCATTTTGCTGAGAGTTTTTAACATGAATGGATGTTGAACTTTGTCAAATGCTTTTTCAGCATCTATGGAGATGATCATGTGGTTTTTGTCTTTCTTTTTGTTGATGTGGTGGATGATGTTGATGGACTTTCGAATGTTGTACCATCCTTGCATCCCTGGAATGAATCCCACTTGGTCATGGTGTATGATCCTTTTGATGTATTTTTGAATTCGGTTTGCTAATATTTTGTTGAGTATTTTTGCATCTACGTTCATCAGGGATATTGGTCTGTAGTTTTCTTTTTTGGTGGGGTCTTTGCCTGGTTTTGGTATTAGGGTGATGTTAGCTTCATAGAATGAGTTTGGGAGTATCCCCTCCTCCTCTATTTTTTGGAAAACTTTAAGGAGAATGGGTATTATGTCTTCCCTGTATGTCTGATAGAATTCCGAGGTAAATCCATCTGGCCCGGGGGTTTTGTTCTTTGGTAGTTTTTTGATTACCTCTTCAATTTCGTTGCTGGTAATTGGTCTGTTTAGATTTTCTGTTTCTTCCTGGGTCAATCTTGGAAGGTTATATTTTTCTAGGAAGTTGTCCATTTCTCCTAGGTTTCCCAGCTTGTTAGCATATAGTTTTTCATAGTATTCTCCAATAATTCTTTGCATTTCCGTGGGGTCCGTCGTGATTTTTCCTTTCTCGTTTCTGATACTGTTGATTTGTGTTGACTCTCTTTTCTTCTTAATAAGTCTGGCTAGAGGCTTATCTATTTTGTTTATTTTCTCGAAGAACCAGCTCTTGGTTTCATTGATTTTTGCTATTGTTTTATTCTTCTCAATTTTATTTATTTCTTCTCTGATCTTTATTATGTCCCTCCTTCTGCTGACCTTAGGCCTCATCTGTTCTTCTTTTTCCAATTTCGATAATTGTGACATTAGACCATTCATTTGGGATTGCTCTTCCTTTTTTAAATATGCTTGGATTGCTATATACTTTCCTCTTAAGACTGCTTTTGCTGTGTCCCACAGAAGTTGGGGCTTAGTGTTGTTGTTGTCATTTGTTTCCATATATTGCTGGATCTCCATTTTGATTTGGTCATTGATCCATTGATTATTTAGGAGCGTGTTGTTAAGCCTCCATGTGTTCGTGAGCCTCTTTGCTTTCTTTGTACAGTTTATTTCTAGTTTTATGCCTTTGTGGTCTGAAAAGTTGGTTGGTAGGATTTCAATCTTTTGGAATTTTCTGAGGCTCTTTTTGTGGCCTAGTATGTGGTCTATTCTGGAGAATGTTCCATGTGCACTTGAGAAGAATGTATATCCCGCTGCTTTTGGATGTAGAGTTCTATAGATGTCTATTAGGTCCATCTGCTCTACTGTGTTGTTCAGTGCTTCCGTGTCCTTACTTATTTTCTGCCCAGTGGATCTATCCTTTGGGGTGAGTGGTGTGTTGAAGTCTCCTAGAATGAATGCATTGCAGTCTATATCCCCCTTTAGTTCTGTTAGTATTTGTTTCACATATGCTGGTGCTCCTGTGTTGGGTGCATATATATTTAGAATGGTTATATCCTCTTGTTTGACTGAGCCCTTTATCATTATGTAGTGTCCTTCTTTATCTCTTGTTACTTTCTTTGTTTTGAAGTCTATTTTGTCTGATATTAATACTGCAACCCCTGCTTTCTTCTCACTGTTGTTTGCTTGAAATATGTTTTTCCATCCCTTGACTTTTAGTCTGTACATGTCTTTGGGTTTGAGGTGAGTTTCTTGTAAGCAGCATATAGATGGGTCTTGCTTTTTTATCCATTCTGTTACTCTGTGTCTTTTGATTGGTGCATTCAACCCATTAACATTTAGGGTGACTATTGAAAGATATGTACTTATTGCCATTGCAGGCTTTAAATTCGTGGTTACCAAAGGTTCAAGGTTAGCCTCTTTAGTATCTTACTGCCTAACTTAGCTCGCTTATTGAGCTGTTATATACACTGTCTTGAGATTCTTTTCTTCTCTCCCTTCTTGTTCCTCCTCCTCGATTCTTCATATGTTGGGTGTTTTGTGCTGTGCTCTTTCTAGGAGTGCTCCCATCTAGAGCAGTCCCTGTAAGATGTTCTGTAGAGGTGGTTTGTGGAAAGCAAATTCCCTCAGCTTTTGTTTGTCTGGGAATTGTTTAATCCCACCGTCATATTTGAATGATAGTCGTGCTGGATACAGTATCCTTGGTTCAAGGCCCTTCTGTTTCATTGTATTAAATATATCATGCCATTCTCTTCTGGCCTGTAGGGTTTCTGTTGAGAAATCTGACGTTAGCCTGATGGGTTTCCCTTTATAGGTGACCTTTTTCTCTCTTGCTGCCTTTAACACTCTTTCCTTGTCCTTGATCTTTGCCATTTTAATTATTATGTGTCTTGGTGTTGCCCTTCTTGGATCCTTTCTGTTGGGGGTTCTGTGTATTTCCGTGGTCTGTTTGATTACTTCCTCCCCCAGTGTGGGGAAGTTTTCAGCAATTATTTCTTCTAAGATACTTTCCATCTCTTTGCCTCTCTCTTCTTCTTCTGGGACCCCTATAATACGGATATTGCTCCTTTTAGATTGGTCACACAGTTCTCTTAATATTGTTTCATTCCTGGAGATCCTTTTGTCTCTCTCTATGTCAGCTTCCATGCGTTCCTGTTCTCTGATTTCAATTCCATCAATGGCCTCTTGCATTCTATCCATTCTGCTTATAAACCCTTCCAGAGTTTGTTTCATTTCTGCGATCTCCTTTCTGGCATCTGTGATCTCCTTCCGGACTTCATCCCATTTCTCTTGCGTATTTCTCTGCATCTCTGTCAGCATGTTTATGATTCTTATTTTGAATTCTTTGTCAGGAAGACTGGTTAGGTCTGTCTCCTTCTCTGGTGTTGTCTCTGTGATCTTTGTCTGCCTGTAGCTTTGCCTTTTCATGGTGATAGGAATAGTCTGCAGAACTGGGACGAGTGACGGCTGGAAGGACTTCCTTTCTTGTTGGTTTGTGGCCCTCCTCTCCTGGGAGAACAGCGGCGTCTAGTGGCTTGTGCTGCGCAGCTGCGCGCAGACAGGGTTTCTGCTTCCTGCCCGGCTGCTATGGAGTTAATCTCCGCTGTTGCTGTGGGCGTGGCCTGGCTCGGGCAACTACTCCAAAATGGTGGAGTCGCGTTGGAGCAGGAGCTGCTGGGAGGCTATTTATCTCCGTAAGGGGCCTCCCTGCTCCCTGCAGCCCAGGGGTTAGGGTGCCCAGAGATCCCGGATTCCCTACCTCTGGATTAAGTGGCCCGCCCTGCCCCTTTAAGACTTCCAAAAAGCACCCGCCAAAACAAAACAACGACCACAAAAAAAAAAAACAAGAAAAAAAATTTTTTTAATTAAAAAAAAAAAATTTTTTTTAATTAAAAAAAAAAAAAGGTGGTCGTTCGTTTTTCTTTATTCTCCGGTGCCAGCCTCAGGCCTCTGCTCACCGGTCTTTCTGCCCTGTTTCCCTAATATTGGGGTCCCTGTCCCTTTAAGACTTCCAAAAAGCGCTCGCCAAAACAAAGCAGCAAAAAAGCAAAAAAAAAAAAATGGTCGCGCGCTTTTCTTATGTCCTCTGTCGCCCAGCCTCCAGTGCCTGCTCACTGTTCTTGCTGCCCTGTTTTCCTAGTATTGAGCGCCCTGCACTGTGGCCCGGATGGCTGGGGCTGGGTGTTCGGCAGCCCTGGGCTCCGTCTCCCTCCCGCTCTGCCTGCTCTTCTCCCGCCGGGAGCTGGGGGGAGGGGCGCTCGGCTCCCGCGGGGCCGGGGCTTGTATCTTACCCCCTTCGCGAGGCGCTGGGTTCTCTCAGGTGCGGATGTGGTCTGGATATTGTCCTGTGTCCTCTGGTCTTTATTCTAGGAAGGGTTGTCTTTGTTATATTTTCATAGATATATGTTGTTTTGGGAGGAGATTTCCGCTGCTCTACTCACGCCGCCATCTTCCGCCCCTTCCTCAGTTTTTATTTTTAATCATGCATATATGTTGAATTTTTTCAAGTGTTTTTTCTGCATCTAGAGATGATTGTATTCTTCTTCTTTAGGTTTTAATATGGTGAATTACATTGATTGATTTTCAAATCTACCAGTCATGCATTCCCAAGATAAGCTCCACTTGGCCAAAGAATACTTACTTTTAAAAAATTCTTAGATTCACATATATTATCAGAAGTACAAAAAGGAAGGATATTCATTATCTTTAAGAATCTGGGTTTCCAGTAGTGAGTGAAGGAATATAGAGGAAATTATACTTCAAATGTCTGGGTATTATTTTATTCACTAAACCAAAAAGGTCTGCTGTAAATACAGAAAAACCATGACATCTTATAAAGCTGAGTGTTGGTCATTGGTATTTATCATATTAACCACACTTCATTTGGCCTTATCACATCCTCTGTTGCCTTTATTAAATTTTTCTGGTTTCTTGATTAAGGATGGAGAGAGGTCTTTCAAAGTCTCCTATTGTTTTTCTACTCATTACTCTTGTTTATCCTCTTTTCAAAATTGGAGATGGAGGTTGGATAGTGACGGCTGTTAATCTTTGGGTATTTCAAGTTGGTTAACACAATGCTCAGCACACAGTAAGGTATTCAATAAATGCTAGATGATGTAATCATCGTCATTACCATCACATCCACTTTGGCTTTATACTTGTCCCGCTCAAATTCTATGCACTACAGCTGCCTTGGTGTGAAGCCCATGCCATTGGGTGCAGCCTCCTGGACTATGGCCATTTCCAGGGTTGCGTGAGAAGGCACTGCATGAGGAGTTAGGACCTCTGTGTGTCACTTTCTGCTCTGTTGACTTGCATTGCTGATTCCCAGGTTCCACTTGAGGGTCTGCCCCGCCTAGTTAGTAATAATAAGGGAGCTGTACTTGTTTTCCCTCACTCCTGTTCTCTCACCTGTCCTGCCTGAGGGAATCAGCCCATGCACAATGGTTTCCCTTTGTTCCTGACAGCCTGTGGCCCTTTCGCAACTTCTCTTACTTTAATCTGTGAGTTGAAGTGATGTGTGTTCATTGGTATCCTTTCACTGTGATCCCTTTCAGATTGTATCTGGTGGATTTCTGTCAGCATTTATGTCATTGGGGTGTTCTTGTTCCCTAATATCAGGGGAAGCCAAGTTTACTTGTCCGTTTCTGGATTCCTTAGGTAAGTGGTTCTCAACCTGAAGCAGTTTTGCATCCTGGGACATTTGGCAATGTCTGGAGATATTTGTGGTTGTCATACCTGGGCTTAGGGGAGGAAGGGTTGTGCTGTTGGCATCTGCGGGGGAGAAACCAGGGTGCTGCTAGCACTGTACAGTGCACAGAGAGGACAGCTCCCATTTACCTTTTTTTTTCTGCTTTTACTTTGATTTGTATTTATCTTATGCTGAATTTATTCCCGGGCCGTAAGTTTCTGTTTCTTCAGTTTCTTCTGGAATATCTTTTTCATCTGTGTAACCTCCTCTTCTGGTTTAGGCACAATCTGCTTTTTTTCAGTAAGGATCATTTCAATATGGCAGGGAAAGCCATATATGGGTTGATCCGAACATGAGCTCTGTAAGTTCTGTGCAGCATCTTGGGGGCTTTATTCACCTGGATATGGTCAGTGACCAGAGAATCTACATCTAAACCTTTAAGTTCAGCATTACTCTGCATTTTTAAGCATGTGCAGTAAAAAGTCACTCTTTTTGGGCCACCAACCCCATGTCCATCTCCACTGTTTGGCCTGGACACACCTACCAACTCCACCATTGTAGTGACAGAATGGCACACATTGCTTCTGTAAAGTGATATCCTTCAGATACTTGGTAGCTTTTCAGATATCCATACCCTGGATGGTCTGGGCACTTCCATGAGTGTTCTTAAAGTGAACACGAATATTTGAACCTCTTGATTTGCATGATTTTGTGGGGCTTTCTGGGTCAAGTGAATAGCAAACCATTTTTGGAGATCACCTCAGGACTCTTATGGGAGGAGCAGCCCCCACTTACATTTAATGAAAATTTCAAACATACACAGAAGTGGAGAGCCTGGTACGAGGAACCTCCTTGTACCTCTCACCCAGGAAAATCCTTGCTGTTCATTTTCTTTTCTTTTTTTCTTTTAAATTTTTATTAAGGTATGATACACACTCTAATGAAGGTTTCACGTGAAAAAACAATGTGGTTACTACATTTACCTATATTATCAAGTCCCACCCATACCCCAATGCAGTCACTGTCCATCAGTGCAGCAAGTTGCCAGACATCCACTATATCCCTTCTCTGTGATACACTGTTCTCCCTGTGATCCCCCACACCATGTGTCCTAAACAAAATACCCCTCAGTCCCCTTCTCCCTCCCTCCCCACCCGCCCTCCCACACCCCTCCCCTTTGGTAACCACTAGTTCATTCTTGGAGTCTCTGAGTCTGTTGCCATTTTGTTCCTTCAGTTTTGCTTCATTGTTATACTCCACAAATGAGGGAAATCATTTGGCATTTGTCTTTCTCCGCCTGGCTTATTTCACTGAGCATGTTCTCCAGCTCCATTCATGTTATTGCAAATGGTAGGATTTGTTTCTTATGGCTGAATAGTATTCCATTGTATATATATACCACATCTTCTTTATCCATTCATCTACAGGTGGACACTTAGGTTGCTTCCATATCTTGGCTATTGTAAAAAGTGCTGTGATAAACATAGGGGTGCATATGTCTTTCTGAATCTGAGAAGTTGTATTCTTTGGGTATATTCCAAGGAGTGGGATTCCAGGGTCAAATGGTACTTCTATTTTTAGTTTTTTGAGGAACCTCCATATTGCTTTCTACAATGGTTGAACTAGTTTACATTCCCACCAGCAGTATAGGAGGGTTCCCCTTTCTCCACATTCTCGCCACCATTTGTTCTCAGTCTTTTCGATGCTGGCCATACTTACTGGTATGAGGTGATATCTCATTGTGGTTTTAATTTGCATTTCCCTGCTGATTAGTGATGTGGAACATCTTTTCATGTGTCTGTTGGCCATCTGAATTTCTTCCTTGGAGAACTGTCTCTTCGTATCCTCTGCCCATTTGTTAATTGGGTTAGTTGCTTTTTTGGTGTTGAGGTGTGTAAGTTCTTTATATATTTTGGATGTTAACCCCTTGTTGGATATGTCATTTATAAATATATTCTCCCATACTTTAGGATGCCTTTTTGTTCTGTTGATGGTGTCCTTTGCCATACAGAAACTTTTTAGTCTGATGTAGTCCCATGAGTTCATTTTTACTTTTGTTTCCCTTTCTTGAGGAGATGGGTTCAGGAAGAAGTCGCTCATGCTTATATTCAAGAGATGTTTGCCTATGTTGTCTTCTAAGAGTTTTATGGTTTCATGACTTACATTCAAGCCTTTAATCCATTTTGAGTTTACTTTTGTGTATGGGGTTAAAGAATAATCCAGTTTCATTGTCTTGCATGTAGCTGTCCAGTTTTGCCAACACCAGCTGCTGAAGAGGCTGTCATTTCCCCATTGTATGTCCATGGCTCCTTTATCATATATTAATTTGCCATATATGGTTGGGTTTATATGAGGGCTCTCTAGTCTGTTCCATTGGTCTATGGGTCTGTTCTTGTGCCAGTACCAAATTGTTTTCATTACTGTGGCTTTGTAGTACGCCTTGAAGTTGGGGAGCGTAATTCCCCCTGCTTTATTCTTCCTTCTCAGGATTGCTTTGGCTATTGGAGGTCTTTTGTGGTTCCATATGAATTTTAGGATGATTTTCTCTAGTTCATTGAAGAATGTTGTTGGTATTTTGATAGGAATTGCATTGAATCTATAGATTGCTTTAGGCAGGATGGCCATTTTGACATTATTAATTCTTCCTATCCATGAGCACGGGATGTGTTTCCATTTATTGGTATCTTCTTTAATTTCTCTCATGAGTGTCATGTAGTTTTCAGAGTACAGGTCTTTCACTTCCTTGGTGAGGTTTATTCCTAGGTATTTAATTCTTTTTGATGCAATTGTGAATGGAATTGTTTTCCTGATTTTTCTCTCTCTGCTAGGTCATTGTTAGTGTATCGGAATGCAACAGGTGTCTGTGTATTGATTTTGTATCCAGCAACTTTGCTGAATTCAGATATTAGATCTAGTAGTTTTGGAGTGAATTATTTAGGGTTTTTTATGTACAATATCATGTCATCTGCAAACAGGGACAGTTTAACTTCTTCCCTGCCAATCTGGATGCCTTTTATTTCTTTGTGTTGTCTGATTGCCCTGGCTAGGACCTCCAGTACTATGTTGAATAACAGTGGGGAGAGTGGGCATCCTTGTCTTGTTCCTGATTTTAAAGGAAAAGCTTTCAGCTTCTCACTGTTAAGTATAATGTTGGCTGTGGGTATTTCTTATATGGCCTTTATTATATTGAGTTACTTGCCCTCTATACCCATTTTGTTGAGAGTTTTTATCATGAATTGATGTTGAATTTTGTCAAATGCTTTTTCAGCATCTATGGAGATTTTTATGTGGTTTTTGCCCTTTTTTTTGATGTGGTGGATGATGTTGATGGATTTTCGAATGTTGTAACATCCTTGCATCCCTGGCATAAATCCTACTTGATCATTATGGATGATCCTCTTGATGTATTTTTGAATTTGGTTTGCTAATATTTTGTTGAGTATTTTTGCATCTACGTTCATCAGGGATATTGGTCTGTAATTTTCTTTTATTGTGGTATCTTTGCCTGGTTTTGGTATTAGAGTGATGCTGGCTTCATAGAATGAGTTTGGAAGTATTCCTTCATCTTCTATTTTTTGGAAAACTTTAAGAGAATGGGTATTAGGTCTTCACTAAATGTTTGATAAAATTCAGCAGTGAAGCCATGTTTTCCAGGCATTTTGTTCTTAGGTAGGTTTTTGATTACCAGTTCAATTTCTTTCCTGGTAATTGGTCTGTTTGGATTTTCTGTTTCTTCCTTGGTCAGCCTTGGAAGGTTGTATTTTTCTAGGAAGTTGTCCATTTCTTCTAGGTTATCCAGTTTGTTAGCATATAATTTTTTATAGTATTCTCTAATAATTCTTTGTATTTCTGTGGTGTCCATAGTGATTTTTCCTTTCTCATTTTTGATTCTGTTTATGTGTGTAGACTCTCTTTTTTTCTTGATAAGTCTGGCTAGGGGTTTATCTATTTTGTTTATTTTCTTGAAGAACCAGCTCTTGCTTTCTTTGAATCTTTCTATTGTTTTATTCTTCTCAATTTTATTTATTTCTGCTCTAATATTTATTATGCCCCTCCTTCTACTGACTTTGGGCCTCATTTGTTGTTCTTTTTCTAGATTCATTAATGGTGAGTTTAGACTGCTTATATGGGATTGTTCTTCTTTCTTGAGGTAGGCCTGTATTGGAATATACTTTCCTCTTAGCATGGCCTTGCCTGCGTTCCACAGATTTTGCGGTGTTGAATTATTATTGTCATTTGTCTGCATGTATTGCTTGATCTCTGTTTTTATTTGGTCATTGATCCATTGGTTATTTAGGAGCATGTTGTGAAGCCTCCATGTGTTTGTGGGATTTTTCATTTTCTTTGTGTAATTTATTTCTAGTTTCATACCTTTGTGATCCTAGAAACTGGTTGGTACAATTTCAATATTTTTGAATTTACTGAGGCTCTTTTTGTGGCCTAGTTTATGATCTATTCTTGAAAGTGTTCCATGTGTACTTAAGAAGAATGTGTATTCTTTTGCTTTTGTTTGTAGAGTTCTGTAGATGTCTGTTAGGTCCATGTGTTCTATTGTGTTGTTCAGTGCCTCTGTCTCCTTACTTATCTTCTGTCTGGTTGATCTGTCCTTAAGAGTGAGTGTAGTGTTAAAGTCTCCTAGAATGAATGCCTTGCATTCTATTTCCCCTTTTAATTCTGTTAGTATTTGTTTCACATATGTGGGTGCTCCTGTGTTGGGAGCATAGATATTTATAATGGTTATGTCTTCTTGTTAGATTGACCCCTTTATCATTATGTAATGCCCTTCTTTGTCTCATATTACTTTCTGTGTTTTGAAGTCTATTTTGTCTGATACAAGTACTGCAACTCCTGCATTTTTCTCTCTGTTAGTTGCATGAAATATCTTTTTCTATCCCTTCACTTTTAGTCTGTTTATGTCTTTGGGTTTAAAGTGAGTCTCTTGTAGGCAGCATATGGATGGGTCTTGTTTTTTTTTATCTATTCAGTGACTCTATGTCTTTTTATTGGTGCATTCAGTCCATTTACACTTAGGGTGATTATCGATAGGTATGTACTTATTGCCATTGCAGGCTTTAGATTCGTGTATACCAAAGGTTCAGGGTTAATTTCCTTTCTGTCCAAGAGTCTAAGTTAACTCAATATGCTGTTACACACACAATCTAAAGGTTCTTTTCTGTTTCTCCTCCTTTTTCTTTTTCCTCCATTCTTTATATATTAGGTGTCATATTGTGTATTCTTTGTCTATCCCTTGATTGACTTTGGGGATAGTTAATTTAATTTTGCATTTGCTTAGTAATTAGCTGTTCTACTTTCTTTACTGTGGTTTTATTACCTCTGGTGACAGCTATTCAACCTTAGGAACACTTCCATCTATAGCAGTCCCTCCAAAATACACTGTAGAGATGGTTTGTGGGAGGTAAATTCTCTCAGCTTTTGCTTGTCTGGAAATTGTTTAATGCCTCCTTCAAATTTAAATGATAATCTTGCCAGATAAAGTAATCTTGGTTCCAGGCCCTTCTGCTTCATGGCATTTAATACATCATCCCATTCCCTTCTGGCCTGTAAGGTTTCTGCTGAGAAGTCTGATGTTATCCTGATGGGCTTTTCTTTGTATGTGATCTAATTTCTCTCTCTGATTGCTTTTAATAGTCTGTCTTTATCTTTGATCTATGCCAGTTTTATTACTATATGTCTTGTTGTTGTCTTCCTTGGGTCCCTTGTGTTGGGAGATCTGTGGATCTCCGTGGCCTGAGAGACTATCTCCTTCCTCAGCTTGGGGTAGTTTTCAGCAGCTACCTCCTCAAAGACACTTTCTATCCCTTTCTCTCTCTCCTCTGCCTCTGGTTTCCCTATAATGCAAATATTGTTCCGTTTGGATTGGTCTCACATTTCTCTCAATATTCTTTCATTCTTAGAGATCCTTTTTTCTCTCTGTGCCTCAGCTTCTTTGTATTCCTCTTCTCTAGTTTCTATTTCATTTATCGCCTCCTCCACCATATCCAACCTGCTTTTAATACCCTCCATTGTGCTGTTCAACAACTGGATCTCTGACCAGAATTCATTCCTGGGTTCTTGGATATCTTTCTGTACCTCCATTAGCATGTTGATGATTTTTATTTTGAACTCCCTTTCAGTAAGAGACATAAGGTCCATGTCATTTAAATCTTTCTCTGGAGTTATATTAATTTTACTCTGGACCAGGTTCCTTTGGCATTTCATATTTGTATATGGTGCCTTCTAGTGTCCAGGAGCTCTACTCTGGAGCTGCTCAGCCCTTGAAGCATTGTCGGGTATCGCAGGGCAGCCATATTGGTGCCTGGGGGGAGGAAAGAGCTGTTTTGTGCTTCCAAGCTGCTATGCCTGTCTCCACTGCCTGAACCATTGGGCCGAGCACACAGGTGTAAGTTTTCATCCCAGAGCAGCTGGATATAGATCCCTGATTTCCACAAGTGGCTAGAATCTCAGTCTCTCCAGGAATTCTGCCTGTCTTAGCTTTCCAACCCTGTAATCATGCGAGTGTCATGAAAGCACCATGAAATATAAGTTTGTGCTCCCAGAGCAGATCTCTGGAGTTTGGTATTCAGCAGTCCCTGGCCTCCACTCTCTCCCTGCTCAGTTTCTCTTCGTCCTGCTAGTGACCTGGGGTTGGGGAAGGGCTTGGGTCCCGCTGGGCCACAGCTTTGGTACATTACCCTCTTCAGTGAGGTCTGCTCTTTTCTCCAGGTGTATGCAGTCTGGCGCCGTCCTCTTTCCTAATACTCTCTCAGGATTCATTGCACCAACTATATTTTCTAATTGTATATGGTTTTAGGGGGAAGCCTCTGTCTCTCCTCTCATGCCACCATCTTTAAATCTTGCTGTTCATTTTTATGACATTCTCATCATTTGATTTGTATAATGCGTTTTGCTGCTGCTTCTAAAAGTTTATCTAGGCCTTACTTTCTGTTTTACTTTGTTAAGGTAGAGGTCTCTGACTGGTGGATTGGAATTTCCTAGTATATCTCCACACCATTTCCCAGCCGTTTTGCTGCTGGCCCCCCTTCCCCACATTTTCACTTGAACTCTTCAAGATTCTCAGCACTGTTTGGAGTGTAGCTAATTTCAGCTTTTTTCCCATGCCTCACTCAGTTTTGTTCCTGACCTGTTCTCCCATTTCTCTCCAATTTGTATCTAAGGATCCAAAGAATTTAACAATATGTCTTTATTGCCAAAAGTTAAGAGATTCCTACTATAGTGACAGTACTATACAGATGCTTTTTAAAAAATACTGTTGTGTAAATTGCTGACTCTTGACCTTTTTTTTTTTCACTGACAGGGCTTAATGACTCAATCCTCAGATGTATCATTTTAGCTGAGTTGTGTCCTCATTTATGTAATGCATTTATTATTTTAATACCTTATTTAAGTTTTCAGCATCATTAAATGACTTTATATTGGTGGTGGTTCTAATTACTTGAGGTTGTCTGTAATTTTGCTTTTATACACTATTCATTACAGTCATAGTGGAACGTTAATGAAACTTTGGAATTTGATCAGCTTCCGTCAGTCCTAAAATGGTTTTGTATGACTAGTTCAGAGCCACATGTAAAACATAAATTTTTAGATGTACTATCCAGAGGAGATGTTAATATTCTAAAGGGAGTTTTGTCTAGCTGCATATCAGATATAGCAAAGATTTAAAATTAGGGATCTGGTGGAGTCTTTTACTTACTGAAGTATAGTTGATATGCAATACTATATTGTTTTCAAGTATACAACACAGTGGTTCAACAGTTATCCACATTATTAAAGCCCCACCCCATCTAGTGCAGTTACTATCTGTCAACACGGAAAGGTGTTATAAATCATTGACTGTATTCTCCATGGCATACTACAATCCCCATAACTAACTTATATTATGATTTTTGTGCCCCTTCCCCTGCCTCACTCCACCCACCACCCTAGCCCCTCCCCCATAGTAAACATCAGTCACTTCTCAGTGTCTATGAGTCTACTGCTACTTTGTTCATTTTATTTTGTTTTTATATTCCACAAATAAGTGTAATAATATGGTATTTGTCTTTTTCTGCCTGGATTATTTCACTGAACATAATATCCTCTAGGTCCATCCATATTGTCACAAATGGCAGGATTTCTTAATTTTTTTAATGGCTGAGTGATACTCCATTGTGTATCTGTATCACATTTTCTTTGTCCATTTTTCTATTGCTGGACACTTAGGTTGCTTCCCTATCTTGGCTATTGTAAATTATGCAGCACTAAACATAGGGGTGTATATATCTTTTCAATCAGGGATATTTTTTTCTTCTGATAAATTCTTAGAGTAGAATTACTGGGTCACATGGTATTTTTATTTTTAGTTTTTTGAGGAACCTCCATACTTGCTTTCCACAGTGACTGCACCAACTGACATTCCCATCAATAGTGTAGGATGGTTCCTGTTTTTCCACATCCTCACCAACACTTGTTATTTCTTGTCTTTTGGATTATGGCCATTCTGACTGGTATGAGGTGATATCTCATCGTGGCTTTGATTTGCATTTCACTGATGATTGGTGATATGGAACATCTTTCCACATGCCTGTTGGCTAACTATAGTATTCTTTATGATTCGGACTTCTCATAAGATCTTGAGCAAATTGGCTGCAATTTGCCTTTTCATTACAAAAAAAATTGGCTAATTGGCACAGTGATTCTTTATGAAGTTTGATATAAAATTTCCTTAATTCAAGATTTAATGTGAAGTGTGTCAATATGTGGGCAGTTCTTTTCCATATCTGAAACTAGGTGACTTTTTTCCATGTCTGAGTTTCATAGTCATTTTGGCCAGAGAGGGCAAAGTAAACTTGGGATCCACTTTACTATTTGTATGGGGGAAAGCAGTATTTCTCCCTTGTTGACTACATTACACATTCTAGTCAGCTATGACTGTGTTGATGGTTGTGGCTAGAAAAGCTTTGTTTTGATAGTGTAATAAGCTTTCTAAGTTTTCTTTCCTGTAGGCATCCATGTGAATACTTAGATTTAAATTTTCCACTTTCCCCATGCTCCAAAAGTAGTTTGTCTTTTGTATTCCCCATCCACCTTAGCATAACTCTTGTTTTAGCATAACTTCCTCATTGCCTCCCCTCCCTGGTGCAAGGATGCTGCTGCCTTTCATTTGCTTTGGGGAGAGAGTCAAGTTGGGAAAAGCTGAGAGGTTACAGGTAACTATTTCATTTACTAAATTGCAGGTTTTCTCAAATGAGTTTATCCTCAAAATAGTCAAATTTATAAAGACATTTTGAAATTTTTTCAAAATTTGGTTACTAGTCATAACCAAAAGTTAGATGAATTATTTTGTATTCTATCATAGAAAAGGGGATGACAAAGTAGCTCTGCAGCCTTCAATCCCAAAGCTTTAAAAATGACTACTAATTTCCATGAGTAAAAAGTATGGTACCTGCACTTGATTTATCTTCAAATGAAACCAGTTAAACCTCCTACACTTGATCTGAGGTGGCTGGTGCTGGAGGCCAGAATGGAAGCTGAATCTTACTAATTGTCTGTGCTAATAACAGATAAAACTATTTTAACCATCTAGAAACTAGTTCACATAATTTTCTCTAAGTGACTTAGGTATTTGCTGTCCACTCACAACTAATGCATTTTCCAAAACGCCCAACTGTTTGTCTGGCAAACAATGTTAGATTAATATTTATTTTTGTCAACATATCCATGTATAACTAAAGGACTAGATTCTACTTTGTCATTTGCAAGTACATTCCAGTATGGATTTTCCAAAAAAAAGGTGTTGCACCCCACTCAAATGTCAGGCTGCTATTTCTATTGCATCTTCCCAGAATTCACCTATGCTTAATAAGGCCTAGTTAAAGTCAGAAAAATGCAGTTGAATTAGATTAAGTCATAAAGGAAAAGTTGCAGCAATATAATATGAAAGCATTTTGTGTTATCAACAGTGATTTATACAGATCCCAGTGACAGATACTTAAGCCTATACTTTCCAGGGCACATTCATAATTTGATTGCTAAAAATAAAAGGAAGCACACTTTTTCCAACTCTGCTTCTCCTCCTTCAGTCAAAAGCCCATATGATACAGAGTATATTAGTGATCTTTCTTTTCTCCTTCCTTTAAAATATATTTTACTAAGTGTTAAGTCTAGGCCCAGAGACAGATTTATGGTGAAGTTAATGAAGCCTAAGTTCCAGAGGCCCTCACTTGCATTGACCCCTTCTGAGACCCTGCAGGGAGTCTCAGCAGTGTGTTCACATGGTTATGTGTTTTTGCAAAACAAAAATTTTAACCACAATCGTTTAAGTCCGTTGTCTACTTCCACTTTGACTCCCGCCCTGTTAGACTTCCCCTTTGTGTTGGGTGGCAGTGGATGTACCATGGGCATTTTGGGGATCTGGTTAAGGGGAGATTGAGTTGGGGATGTTTAGTTGGGGGTTAGTAGGCTATTTGACTATATGTGATTCTTAGTCACTTCTGAGTATAGTGAACTTCTTGCCAGGAACTCTGGTGTGGGAATGGCTTCCAATAATATCTCTTCCACCCTTGGTGTTGACTCACCCAGCATCATGACATAAAGGTATAGAGCCCAGTGTGAGAGTGATAAATGAGTACTATCAATTCAAAGAGTATTTAAGATTAATCACTATACAAGTTTTCTGAAATGCCCTGAAATCTTAATAGCTTGTATATGAGAAATTTAATAGTTTTACCAAATTTGACAACTCTAAAAATTTATCAATATCTAGTTGTAGCATTGAAAGAAACTTTTCTAAATTGTCATTAATAAAAAATATTTTGATGTATAGGAAAGACTAAATTATTTATTTTCTCTACATAGAAAATTATTTTACAGAATCATTGTCAAATGAAGCCATAATCAGAGTATACAACCAAAAATATAGGAAAGGAAAATATTGTAAAGGTGTGTCAGGATTTTATGGTATTTGGTAGCTTTTAAAAATGTGTGACATTTTGTTACTCATTCAGAAAATATATTTTTGTATGGAATTTTGTTATTTGTAGTTCTGTATTATTCTTCTTAAGGCTTCTTAAAATGTGTTTCAGACCCTACAAAAGGTAGATTCACCTCTTCTAGACACCATATAGAAAATTATCCTTGTCCAAATGTAATTTATATTATAAAAAATGGTAAAAAATGCAGTTCATCATAATAGAACATAAATATTAGTTGCTTTTCAAAGAATGTTAAAGTTTAAAATTTCTGAATCAGACACTATAATTAAGACTAATGTGCAGTCAATTTAGAAACCAGATTTGGAAAGGATGTTGTTTTGACTAAGGAGCTGTTATAGTGTTTGGAATAAAACTAATATGAAGCAATGTAATTGTTAAATTGAGTGGAGTTGCTTTATTGAAAAAAAATTTTACAGTGGAACAGATTACACTTTTATTAATGGAATTCAAGGAGAGTGAACAGTAAAGAAGTCTCTGATTTTGGAATAAATAGAATGAATATGATTATTACTCTTTGAAGCTTCAGCATTCAAATATATTTGGGGAATAATTGTGTAGTTTATAAATGGGTGTAACACTCTTGTTTGTCCTACCAGTGTCAAGACTGTAGACTTTAAGGGGCTTATCCTGAGGTTTAATTTAATCACCCCAATGGTCTGTTCAGGGAAAAATGGGCAGATAATGTGAAGGTCTTTCTCTGGAATTGTTAGTCCTTTTTGATAGTGGAAATGTAGACATATATTTCATTAGATATAAGTACTGAATAACCCCAAAGGTTAATGCCTTATTAACAAATTACTTCATCTTTGAAACTTATACAGCCAACTTTCTGAGTGCTTTTCCCCTTTACTCAGATAAAGGCTGTAGTTCATTCTCCTAATATAGACTATCTTAAAAAATGACCTTGTAGATTAGATGACAGTTACTGAATTCATCCTGTAGATAAAAACATTCCTAGCTCCTCTTAATTATTGAAAAAGTTAACACCTTCCACTTCCTTTCCTGGAGGCTGTTGCAGACACCTGGGTAAGACAACACAAGCAAGACTGGAAGTTTTAAAACTTTGGAAAGCCACATAATTGGACTTATTAACATGTTCAGCAATAATTAGACATTAGGGGAAAATATATAAAATGAATCATTACATTCTGGAATGTTCATGGAAGACATTTTCATCATGCTAATGCACAGATACGAGTAGTAAAATCAGCAGCTGAGAGAATACCCACATTGTATCTAAATAAATGAAATTAATTCTATCAGATTAAGCTGGTCCCACAGTGTTAATACCTATGGAGAAAACAAGAGTCTAAATCAGGACTGAAGCCTGAATTAAGAGGAAAGTACATAAGAAATGTTATTGTGATACATATTGTAGCTCCAGTGGGGAGGGTATTCCCAGCCCTGGGGTGAATCCCCCTATGAAACCCATGAAACCAAAATAAGGGAAAGGATAGTGTCTTGCCAATGGGTTTCTGCCCTGGGCAAGTTCACTATGGATTCAGTGTGACCAAAGAAATGACAGTAGAATGTTCTTGGGGTGAAAGGGTTATACCCAACTTTATTTCCACAGTGGCAGGTCAATCACCAAAATCCCATCCACTAAGAGCGAGTCTGCACGCAGCAAGCCAATCTCTGCCTCTGGGCCTCTCTACCTGCCCAGCCGTCCTCTGGGCCTCTCTGCCCGCACAGCTGTCCTCTGGGCCTCTCTACCCACACAGCTGTACTCTGGGCCTCTTTCCTCAGCACTGCCACCACTCCAGGCTCTGCTGTGCTCTCCTGAAGCCTTGCAGCCATGCCACCGTGTCGCCCAGAGCACTGGGCGGAGCTCTTTATATAGAGTCAATAGCAACGTATCAATCACACGTGTGTAGTGAGCAAGCCAACCAGGGCCAGGTGAGAATCCTGGCCACAGGAACTTTCATTTTATCCATGGATAGGTTGTGAGAACCTGTTTTTACTGCTCACAGCTTGCTCCAATTTACTAGCTTGGCCTAGCCCCCTCCAGCTCTTCATACACTGCCACCTCTGCGTGATATTTCCTGCCTGGCCACGCCTTCCTGGAGGAACTCCTTTGGCGGGTCCTTGGTGACTGGCAGACGCCAGACCAATTACGTACCAGTACCAGAAGCCGTTACCTCTCCATCCCTTGCCCTGGAGGCTGCAGGAGGCTGCAGCGGTAAACACTTATTGATAGGTAAATGGCTAAGGCTAGGTGGAAAATTCTGGAAATTCTGCAGTTTATCCCGCACATCAATATCTCCTTTGTCTCCTTTAAAAGTCTGTTGGACTTAAATGAGTCTGTCATTTTGTCCAGATATGATGACAACAATAGCAGGACTAACAGAACAGAAACATATCTACTGAATCAGATGATTCAGCGTGTTCTTCCTGCACACCATCCTCTGGAAATGTAGAAACAGCTCTAAATGAAAATACCTCCAGGGTGGAGCATGAACTAAGAAGCATTTCAGCAGATTCAGAGTTAAACCCAGTCACATTACCAAGAAGAGCAAGAATGAAGTACCAGTTTGATAATTCTATTACCATCACATCTCTAAAATGTCATGAATGATATCTCAATAAATTTTAGTTAGCATTATATCTTTAAGCTGGAAGTTGTTTTGAAGATACAAGTCCAAACTGTGAAAGTGTACCAATAGGACCACTCTGGCTATAAAGAGAGCGTATGCTTTTCTGTTGAGATTTTTACCAAGATACAACTAGAACTGAAAAATGACCCTGTAGATATTACTTTAAATACCAGTGTCCTACCTAAATGTGAATGCTAAAATGCCTGAAAATTACTGGTTATATTTCTACAGATGATACCAGCAATTTCTCAAAGACTGAGAATAAGCCCTCAAAGAATAAGGATAGAGTTTGGAATAATTGCAAAGGAATAAATACATTAACAATTCTGGAAGTACAATATATTATTCTATTATTTCAAACTGGCCTTGATCCTCTGGTAAATATGGTATTTGAAAGTATTATTACTAATTTCGATATAAAGAATAATGTTTCTAATTTTTCTGTGGAAATTCCCTTTGGAGAAGCCATAGCAGATGTGTTGCCTGTGAAGGGAACATCAAAGGAAGGTATGTGCAGAAAGAAAACAACATTTGAAGTGGGTCCTTTGAAGCTAAAGTGCAACTTTGAGATAAACCAGAATTCCAGTGTCTTGCTGAGGAATAAACTAGAGAAAGCGACACCATTTCCATTGGTCCTGTAAAAACAAGATTGATGGTATTATCAGGCATCTCTAAGGGATAATGTTATTAATGAGGACCTCCATTGCCTCATCATAAAAAAAGTGGGAGTATTTCTTAATGATACTATCAGAGATTTTTATTTGAAGTATAGAGTTTGGAAGTTGATTTTTCCACTAAGCTTTTAGGAAGTCTTTAGCTCTCTGTCATGTTGTATGTGTTTGCTTCCTGGTATCAAACTATCTGTGTTTTGAACTCTAAAACTGACACTGTGTGACATTGAACAGTCAATCTGTCGCTACCTGTGTTTCCTCATTTAAAAAATGGGAATAGCAATATCTGTTGTTATTCTTAACAGGGTTGTTGTGAGAATTCAGTGAGATAATATATGTCAAGCCCTAGGACAAGTGGCTGGTACATGTGAAGTGTTCAGTAAATGCTAGCCTGTTCTGTTGTTATTGTTGTAATGTTGTAAGCCTTTAGAAAAAGATGTTACTCTCTAGATTAGGTAGTAATTTATTGAGCAAGAACAAAAGTATGATTTCATTATTTCCTTCAAATATTCTAAGTGCAAAAATGTCACCATCACTATCATCATCTGCATATTTATTGTCTTATGGGAGGATATGCTTCTAGCTAGTCCCAAACCACTATCAAGATAGTATAGTACAAATTATTTGGGAAGAGAATCAGAACTCTGTCCCTCTTTTCTGCTCCAAAACATTTGTTATTTGATTACTCAAAAGATCATTATTAATAACCCCAACACTCACCATAATATTTAAGGTATAATTTATATAAACATGAATAACTGGAGGAGATACTGATTTAGTTTTGCCCATAATCAAGTCTTGCCAGCAGATTAAGGTTCAGTTAATTCTTGCCTACATTGCCAAAATTGCAAACAATCTTACTGTGAAGATATGTTTCTACAAGGGGATATAGACTATGATAAGTCAATAATGGAAGAGCCATGCTTAAATCTTGCCGTTTTCTTAGGAGGGCAATTAGCATAAAACAAATTTGCAATTCACCAGAAAGGACCTGGCCTATATTGTCAAAGGAATTTGGTACACGCAAACAGGGCTATAATTTTTCCTTTAAAAAACAGAAGTTCAAACTATATTTAGGTAAAATCTGGCTTTAATAAACAAATTGACAAGCATTAGAACATTCCACCTGAAGTCTGTGAACAATTCAAAAGTCATAAAACCCTCTACAAATATCTTAAACTTTTTTTTAATTGAAGTATCATTGATACACAATTATATATAGGTTCCAAGTATATAACACAGTGGTCAGCAGTTACCTGTATTACTAAAATCTCACCCTCACTACTGCAGTTACTATGTGTCAACATAGGAAGATGTTACAGAATCATTGGCTATATTCTTCGTGCTGTACTACCACCCCAATGACCGACATATATTATGATTGAGATTTTTGTACCCTTTTATACCCCTCCCAAACTCCAACCCCTCCCCTGTCCCAAACCTTCCCCCATGTTAACCATTAGTCACTTCTCAGTGTCTATAAGTCTACTGCTATTTTGTTCATTTTGTTTTGCCTTGTTTTTATATTCCACAAGTAAGTGAAATCATGTGATATTTGTCTTTCTACACCTGGCTTATTTCACTGAGCATAGTATCCTCTAGGACTATCCATGTTGTTGCAAATAGTAGGATTTCTTTTTTTATGGCCAAGTAATATTCTATTGTGTATATGTACCACATCTTCTTAATCCATTTATCTTTGGTTGCTTCCATATCTTGGCTATTGTAAATAATGCAGCAGTAAAAATATAGGGGAGCACATATCTTCTTGAATCAGAGATTTGTTTTCTTTGGGTAAATTCCTAGAAGTAGTATTACTGGGTTGTATGGTATTTCAATTTTTAGTTTTTGTGGAACCTCCTACTGCTTTTCACAGTGGCTGCACTGATTTACATTCCCACCAACCAACAGTGTAGTAGGGCTACCTTTTTTCCACATCCTCGCCAAATTCATTATTTGTCTTTCAGATAATGGCCATTCTAACTGGTGTGAGGTGGTATCTCACTGTGGTTTTGATGTGCATTTCCCTCAATATTAGCAATGTGGAGGATCTTTTCATGTGCTTGTTGGCCATTTGTATTTCTTCCTTGGAAGAAGTTCAGGTCCTTCACCCATATTTTAATTGGGTTATTTATTTATTAATTTTTGATATTGAGGTGTATGAGCTCTTTCTTTATATTTTGGATGTTAACCCCTTGTGAGATGAGTCCTTTATCAATATATTTTCCCATACTGTACCTTGCTTTTTTGTTCTGCTGATGGTGTGTTTTTCTGTACAGAAGCTTTTTAATTTGATGTAGTCCCACTTGTTAATTTGTTTTGTCATTTTGAGAGTTGTATTTTTAAAATTATTTTGGTATCATTAATCCACAATTCAATGAGCAACATTATGTTTACTAGACTCCCCCCATCATCAAGTCCCCACCACATACCCCATTACAGTCACTGTCCATCAGTGTAGTAAGATGCTATAGAATCAGTACTTGTCTTCTCTGTTTTTTACAGCCCTCCCCGTGCCCCTATACACACACATTATGTCTGCTAGTAGTAATGCTGCCTTTTTCCCCCCTTATCTCATCCTTCCCACCCATCATCCACAGTCCCTTTCCCTTTAGTCCATTCCTGGGTTCTATGAGTCTGCTGCTGTTTTGTTCCTTCAGTTTTTGCTTTGTTCTTCTATTCCACATATGAATGAAATCATTTGATACTTGTCTTTTTCTGCCTGGCTTATTTCCCTGAGCATAATACCTGCTAGCTCCATCCATGTTGTTGCAAATGGTAGGATTTGTTTTCTTCTTATGGCTGAATAATATACCATTGCGTATATGTACCACATCTTCTTTATCCATTCATCTACTGATGGATACTTAGGTTGCTTCAATTTCTTGGCTATTGTAAATAGTGCTGCAATAAACATAGGGGTGCATCTGTCTTTTTCAAACTGGGCTGCTGCATTCTTAGGGTAAATTCCTAGAAGTGGAATTCCTGGGTCAAAAGGTATTTCTATTTTGAGCATTTTGAGGAACCCCCATACTGCTTTCCACAATGGTTGAACTAATTTACATTCCCACCAGCAGTATAGGAGGGTTCCCCTTTCTCCACAACCTCACCAACATTTGTTGTTGTTTGTCTTTTGGATGGTGGTGATCCTTACTGGTGTGAGGTGATATCTCATTGTGGTTTTAATTTGCATTTCTCTGATGATTAGCGATGTGGAGCATTTTTTAATGTGTCTGTTGGCCATTTGAATTTCTTCTTTGGAGAAGTGTCTATTCAGATCCTGTGCGCAGTTTTTAACTGGATTATTTGCTTTTTGTTTGTTGAGGTGCATGAGCTTTTTATATATTTTGGATGTCAACCCTTTATCAGATCTGTCATTTATGAATATATTCTCCCATACTGTAGGATGCCTTTTTGTTGTATTGATGGTGTCCTTTGCTTTACAGAAGGTTTTCAGCTTGATATAGTCCCACTTGATCATTTTTGCTTTTGTTTTCCTTGCCCGGGGAGATATGTTCATGAAGAAGTTGCTCATGTTTATGTCCAAGAGTATTTTGCCTGTGTTTTTTTCCTAAGAGTTTTATGGTTTCATAATTTACATTCAGGTCTTTGATCCATTTCGAATTTACTTTTGTGTATGGGGATAGACAATGGTCCAGTTTCATTCTCTTACATGTATCTGTCCAATTTTGCGAACAGCAGCTGTTGAAGAGGCTGTCATTTCCCCACTGTATGTCCATGGGTCCTTTATCATACATTAATTGACCATATATGCTTGGGTTAATATCTGGAGTCTCTATTTTGTTCCTCTGGTCTATGGCTCTGTTCTTGTGGCAGTACCAAATTCTCGTGAATACTGTGGCTTTGTAGTAGAGCTTGAAGTTGGGAAGCGAGATCCCCCCCCCACTTTATTCTTCCTTCTCAGGATTGCTTTGGCTATTCGGGGTCTTTTGTCATTCCATATGAATTTTAGAACTATTTCTTCCAGTTCGTTGAAGAATGCTGTTGGTATTTTGATAGGGATTGCATTGAATCTGTAGATTGCTTTAGGCAGAATGGCCATTTTGACAATATGAATTATTCCTAGCCAAGAACATGGGATGAGTTTCTGTTTGTTAGTGTCCTCTTTAATTTCTCTTAAGAGTGTCTTGTAGTTTTCAGGGTATGGGTCTTTCACATCCTTGGTTAGGTTTGTTCATAGGCATTTTATTCTTTTTGATGCAATTGTGAATGCAATTGTTTTCCTGATTTCTCTTTCTGCTAGTTCATCATTAGTGTATAGGGAAGCAACAGATTTCTGTGTATTAATTTTTTTATCCTGCAACTTTGCTGAATTCAGATATTAGTTCTAATAGTTTTGGAGGGGAGTCTTTAGAGTTTTTTACGTACAAAGTCATGTCATCTGCAAATAGTGACAGGTTGACTTCTTCTTCACCAATCTGGATGCCTTTTGTTTCTTGGTTTTGTCTGATTGCCATGGATAGGACCTCCAGTAATATGTTGAATAACAGTGGGGACAGTGGGCCTCCCTGTCTTGTTCCCAGTCTTAAGTGAAAAGCTTTCAGCTTCTCGTTGTTAAGTATGATGTTGGCTGTGGGCTTGTCATATATGGCCTTTATTATGTTGAGGTACTTGCACTCTATACCCATTTTCTTGAGAGTTTTTATCATGAATGGATGTTGAATTTTGTCAAATGCTTTTTCAGCGTCTATGGAGATGATCATGTGGTTTTTGTGCTTCTTTTTGTTGATGTGGTGGATGATGTTGATGGATTTTCAAATGTTGTACTATCCTTGCATCCCTGAGATGAATCCCACTTGATCATCATGTGTGATCCTCTTGATGTATTTTTGAATTTGGTTTGCTAATATTTTGTTGTGTATTTTTGCATCTATGTTCATTAGGGATATTGGTCTGTAATATTCTTTTTTTGTGGGATCTTTGCCTGGTTTTGGTATAAGAGTGATGCTGGCTTCATAGAATGAGTTTGGAAGTATTCCCTCCTTTTCTGTTTTTTGGAAAACTTTATGGAGAATGGGTATTATGTCTTCTCTATTTGTCTGGTAAAACTCAGCAGTGAATCCATCTGGTCCCGGGAATTTTGTTCTTGGGTAGTTCTTTGATTACCGCTTTGATGTTGTTGCTGGTAATTGGTCTGTTTAGATTTTCTGTTTCTTCCTTGGTCAGTCTTGGAAGGTTGTATTTTTCCATGAAGTTGTCCATTTCTTCTAGGTTTTCCAGCTTGTTAGCACATAGATTTTCATAGTATTCTCTAATAATTCTTTGTATTTCTGTGGGGTCTCTTGTGATTTTTCCTTTCTCATTTCTGATTCTGTTTATGTGTGTAGATTCCATTTTTCTCTTAATAAGTCTAGCTAGGAGTTTATCTATTTTGTTTATTTTCTCAAAGAACTTGCTCTGGGTTTCATTGATTTTGTCTATTGCTTTATTCTTCTCAATTTTATTTATTTCTTCTCTGATCTTTATTATGTCCCTCCTTCTGCTGACTTTGGGCCTCATTTGTTCTTCTTTTTCCAGTTTCAATAATTGTGAGTTTAGACTATTCATTTGGGATTGTTCTTCCTTCCTTAAATAGGCCTAGATTGCTATATACTTTCCTGTTAGAACTGCCTTCACTGCATCCCAGAGAAGTTGGAGCTTTGTGCTGTTGTTGTCATTTGTCTCCATATATTGCTTGATGTCTGTTTTAATTTGGTCATTGATCCATTGATTATTTAGAAGCATGTTGTGAAGCTTCCATGTGTTTGTGAGCCTGTTTGTTTTCTTTGTACAATTTATTCCTAGTTTTATACTTTTGTGATATGAGAAGTTGAGTGGTACAATTTCAATATTTTTGAATTTGGTAAGGCTCTTTTTGTGACCTAGTATGTGGTCCATTTTGAAAAATGTTCCATGTGCACTTGAGAAGAAAGTGTGTCCTACTGCTTTTGGGTGTAAAGTTCTGTAGATGTCTGTTAGGTCCATGTGTTCTAGTGTGTTGTTCAGTGCCTCTGTGTCCTTACTTATTTTCTCTTTGGTGGATCTGTCCTTTGGTGGGTTAATGTCTCCTAGAATGAATGTATTGCATTCTATTTGCTCCTTTAATTCTGTTAGTATTTGTTCCACATATGTCGGTGCTTCTGTGTTGGGTGCATATATATTTATAATGGTTATATCTTCTTGTTTTACTGCCTCCTTTATCATTATGTAATGTCCTTCTTTATCTGTTCTTACTTTCTTTTTTTTGAAGTCTGTTTTGTCTGACACATGTACTGCAACACCTGCTTTTTTCTCCCTATTGTTTGCATGAAATATCTTTTTCCATCCCTTGACTTTTAGTCTGTGTATGTCTTTGGGTTTGAGGTGAGTCTCTTGTAAGCAGCATATAGATGGGTCTTGCTTTTTCTCCATTCTATTTCTCTGTGTTTTGATTGGTGCATTCAGTCCATTTACATTTAGGGTGATTATGAAAAGATATGTACTTATTGCCATTGCAGGCTTTAGATTCGTGGTTACCAAAGGTTCAAGGGTAGCTTCTTTACTATCTAACCATCTAACTTAACTCTCTTATTAAGCTATTATAAACACAGTCTGAGAATTCTTTATTTCTCTCCCTTTTTATTCTTCCTCTTCCATTCTTTATATGTTAGGTGTTTTGTTCTGTACTCTTTTGTGTTTCCTTTGTCTGCTTTTGTGGATAGCTTATTTTATTTTTTGCCTGTAGTTAGTATTTGTTTGGTCTGCTTTCTTTGCTGTGATTTTATTTTCTCTGGTGACATCTATTTAGCCTTAGGAGTGCTTCCATCTAGACCAGTCCCTTTAAAATATCCTGTACAGGTGGTTTGTGGGAGGCACGTTCCCTCAAGTTTTTCTTGTATGGCAATTGTTTTATCCCTCCTTCAATTTATATGATAATCGTTCTGGATACAGTATTATTGCTTCAAGTCCCTTCTGTTTCATTGCATTAAATATATCATGCCATTTTCTTCTGGCCTGTAAGGTTTCTGTTGAGAAATCTGATGATAGCCTGATGGGTTTTCCTTTGTAGGTGATCTTTTTTCTCTCTCTGGATGCCTTTAATACTCTCTCCTTGTCTTTGATCTTTGCCATTTCAATTATTATATGTCTTGGTGATATCCTCCTTGGGTTCCTTGTGATGGGAGATCTGTGGGCTTCCATGGTCTGAGAGACTAGTTTGTCCCCCAGCTTTTGGACGTTTTCAGCAATTATTTCTTCAAAGACATTTTTTTATACCTTTTTCTCACTCTTCTACTTCTGGTACCCCTATAATGTGAATATTATTCCTTTTGGATTAGTCACACAGTTCTCTTTATATTGTTTCATTCTTGGAGATACTTTTATCTCTCTCTGCCTCAGCTTCTCTGTATTCCTGTTCTTTTGTTTCTATTCCATTAACAGTCTCTTGCACCTCATCCAGTCTGCTCTTACGTCCTTCCAGAGATTGTTTCATTTCTTTTATCTCCCTCCTGACGTCATCCCTTAGGTCTTGCATATTTCTCTGCACGTCCACCAGCATTGTTATGACCTTTATTTTGGATTCTTTTTCAGGATGATTGGTTATATCTGTCTCCCCACATCCTCTGTCTGGAATTGTCTGAGTGATTCTTGAGTGGACAAGATTCTTCTGCCTTTTCATGGTGATAGAGCTGGTCGTAGGCAGGTGACGCATGTGTCACCTGGGAGAACAACGTCCCTCCCTGCTTGCTGGTCGCCTTGTCCTTCTCCATTGCCTGTGTCCATTACCTGCAGGCAGGGAGCCGTCTGTGGGTTAATTTCCTCTGTTGCTGCATGCAGGGCAGCCCTCGGCATAGCCCAGAGCCCTGCAGGGAGTGGCAGATGCGCTGGTTGTGTTCTCCTGCGAAAACGGCTCCTCTTCCTGCTTTCCGGACCTTGCTCTGGCTTCCTCTGTCTGTGTTAGGCAGCTATGTACCTGTGGCAGCCTGTGGGTCTGTCCCAGTTAGCTGCACACTGGGAGGAGACTCTTTGTGGTTGCTATGGGCGGGACGCCTACCCGGCTGCTCTGCCACTCCGGCAGGTCAACTGGTTTGCTTGTAGCACTGACCGGGGGAAATGAATGGCATGCTGCTTATCGCCATGAGTGGTTTTGCAGCTGAGTTACCTCCCAGGGGACTGGGGCACCTGAAGTTCCTTAGCATTCCCAGCCTGCTGGGCTGAGTGTCCTGGGACCATTCCATCCAGCTGTTAATCCCCTGTCCCTTTAAGACTTTTAAGAAGTACCCACTTTTCTTTTGCCCCAGGGGAGCCAGCTGTGGGGACCCACCCACAGTGTCCATCTAGTATTTTACTTTTCCGTTTCTCTAATATCCCTTACACCATGCAATGTGTGTCTGTGCTCCCAGTGCAGATTATTAGGGCTGGTTATTTAGTAGTCCTGTGCTTCCACTCCCTCCCCACTCTGACTCCTTTCCTCCCACTGGCGAGCTGGCGTGTGGGGAGTGCTTCAGGTCCTCCTGGATTGCGGCTTTGTATCTTACCCTTTTTGTGAGATGTTGAGTTCTTGCAGATGTAGATGTAGCCTGGCTGTTGTGTTGTATTTTCTGGTCTCTCTTTTAGGCGTAGTTGTATTTGTTGTATATTCAAAAATATGTATGGTTTTGGTAGGAGATTTCCGCCACCCTACTCATGCTGCCATGTTAAACCTGTCTCCACTTGTTCATTTTTTATTTTGTTTCCTCTGCCTGAAGAGATGTGTCCAGGAAAATAAACATTGCTCATGCTTATGTTCAAGTGATTTTTACCTATGTTTTCTTCTAAGAGTTTCATGGTTTCATGTCTTATATTTAGATCTTTGATCCATTTTGAGTTTACTTTTGTATATGGAGTTGAACAGTAATCCAATTTCATTCTCTTGCATGTAGCTGTCCCGTTTTTCCAACACATCATTGAAGAGGCTGTTCTTTTCCTCATTGTATATCCGTGGCTCCTTTATCATATATTAATTGACCATATGTTTGGGTTTGTTTCTGGGCTCTCTATTTTGTTCCATTGTTCTATGGGCCTGTTCTTGTGCTAGTACCATTCTGTTTTGATTACTGTAGCTTTGTGGTATAGCTTGAAGTCAGGGAGCATAATTCCCCCAGCTTTGTTCTTCTTTTTCAGGATTGCTTTAAGTATCTGGGGTGTTTTGTGTCTCAATATGAATTTTAGAATTACCCTTTTTTTTTCCCTCTTGTATTTTCATAGGGAGTGCATTGAATCTGTAAATTGTTTTCATTAGGATGACCATTTTGGTAATATAAATTTTCCTATCCATGAGCACAGGGCAGATTTCCATTTATTGATGTCTTTTAATTTCTGTCATGAGTGTCTTATAGTTTTCGCTTTGTTGATTAGGTTTATTCCTAGGTATTTTATTCTTTTGGATACAATTATAAATGGAATTGTTTTCCTGATTTCTCTTAATGCTGGTTTGTTCTTAGCATATAGGAATGCAACAGATTTCTGTGTATTAATTTCATATCTGTAACATTGCTGAATCTAGTTATTAGTTCTAATAGTTTTGGTGGAGTCTTTAGGGCTTTCTGTGTCTAATATCATGTCATCTGCATACAGTGACAGTTTTACTTCTTCCTTACCAATTTGGATGCTTTTTATCTCTGTGTTGTCTGATTCCTGTACCTAGGGCCTCCAGTACTATGTTGAATAAAAGTGGTGAGAGTGGACACCCTTGTCTTTTTCTGATCTTAGAGGAGAAGCTTTTAGCTTTTTGCTTTTAAGTATGATGTTGGCTGTGGGTTTGTCATATATGGTCTTTATTATGTTGAAGTACTTGCCCTCTATACCCATTTTGTTGTGTGTTTTTTCATGATGGGTGTTTAATTTTGTCAAATGCTTTTTCAGCATCTATTGAGATGGTCATGTGGTTTTTATCCTTTTTGTAAATGTGGTGTATCACATTGATCAATTTATGAATATTGTACCATCCTTGCATCCCTGGAATAAATCCCACTTGTTTGTGATACATGATCCTTTTGATGTATTTTTGAATTTGGTTTGCTAATGTTTGTTGAGGATTTTTTCATCTATGTTCATCAGGGATATTGTTCTATAATTTTCTTATTTTTGTGGTGTGTTTGGTTTTGGTATTAGAGTGATGCTGGCCTTATAGAATTACTTTGGAAGAATTCTTTCCTTTTCTATTTTTGGAATGCTTTAAGAATGATAGGTATTAACTCTTTAAATGTTTGGTAGAATTCATCTGTGAAGCCATCTGGTCCTGGAATTTTGTTTCTTGGGAGGTTTTTGATTATCAATTCAATTTTGTTACTGGTAATTGTTGTCTTCAGATCTGTTTCTCTCTGGGTCAATCTTGGAAGGTTGTATTTTTCTAGGAATTTTTCCATTTCTTCTAGATTGTTGAATATATTGGCATATAATTTTTAAACTCTTAAATCAGCTATAGAATATGAGGAAGCATAGGGAAACTGTTTAATACGTACTTTAAGGCAGATTAGCCCTCTTTGTAATGCTGGCAAATATAAAAATGTCACAAATCCACCAATCTGCTGGCTCACTTCCCAAAATTCTACATTTAATATTTCAAAATATATTCTTATTGCTCAGCTTGAAGGACCCTAAGGCCTCAAGAGCAAACCCTATCATAATCTTAGCCAATAATTTTCCCTTTCAGCAGGAACAATAAAATCTAAAACAGTGAATATGGAGATGTGAATGTTCTAACTTTTCTTGTAGTTGTATAATATGAAAACTCAAAGCCACTACATTAGTGTTCTTTCTTTTGTGACCTCAACTGGCCGCATTCCATAATATAGGACCAATCTCAAAATGTACCAGTAGGTGGTTTAACAACCATCAAATTCGTGGCTCCATGTGCAGAACCCCTGTCCCAGACCTTAAAAGCTAAGCTCATCCACTTCAAGGTAGGAGCTTACCTGTCCGGGAACAGTTATTGTGTGTTTGATGATGATGTTAATGAGGAAGGCAAATCAGGAAGTTTATCAAGAAGTTTCATCATGAAGACTAGAAAAAGGTAATATATTAAAAATATATTAAGAATAGGATATAATCAGAATAAAGGAATTTTTACAGATAAGAGAAGAACCAAAATCCCAGTTAGGGCTAAATAGTGAGAAAAGAGATGAGATTTGAGATGAAAAGCTTCTATGCTAATAGCATAAAAAAATAAAAAAGGAGTGCAAATAGATCTTGGATTTTTTAAAAATGTGTGTTTAAAAATTGAAAATGTAAAATTTGGAGTAATTTTTAGGAATAAAATTAAGGCCTTGAAAAGTATACAATAATGAAATAAAAGATAAAAGGAGAATGGGGAATGTATTTTTGAAGTAATGAAAATATGTTTGAAAATTAGAAAAAAATAGGTTAAAAAAATTAAAATACACAATTAAAATAGTGGAAATGAAATGTTTGGAATAACAAACTAACAAAATCTCTGCATTGTTTTCATTTAAAGATATTTGCTTTTTGAATTTTTTTATTGTTTTTGGGCTATTGTCTTAGTCTCTAAGAATTGTCTTTTGCTGCTTCATAAATTGACTTAGTCATTTTCATAGGTAATCTTTATTTAGATGGGTTAAATAAGATAAGTATTAAAGAGCTTGATGACTTACTCTTATGATATTTTAATTTTCAGTATCCTATATTGAAGCATCAGTATAGAGTGTTACTTGATTAATATACACATTATTTTTTCAACAAACAATAAAAGGATTTATATTGAGACGTAATATAAATGGGATTCCTATTATGTATTATAGTTTTCACTTGAGTCAAAATATATTGTGGATGGTGAACATGTTAGAAATTCAAGATAACTAATAATCATTTCACTTTTCTGACTGAAGTCTTTAAAATGACAGAATTCTTTTAAGCTTTCAAAACTTCTGATTACTTTTACATTTAGTTGTTATGAAAATGTAAGAAGGTGGACTTTAAACTATCTGAAGACCCCCACACTGACTGAGCAGCATGCTAACCTGAATTTATTGTGATTACATATGTAAATTAATTACTGGGGAGATAAAAAAGGAATTTCAGTACACTAAAACTTTAGCAAAGGACCTTTCCCAAAGTGACTTTTATAAAGGGGGAAATGTTAGAATGTACTAATTGTCAATCTTGCTAAAAATCCAAAGAAATATGTTGTCTAAGTAATTTTTAATTTAAACCAGTATGGGAGAAGATACGAAATGTAAGAGGAAAAACATAGGAGTAAAATTTGATGCAAACACTAGAAGTATTCCATGCTTTTCAGGTGTTTTTACCTGTCAACCGAACAACGCTCAGATCACGGGCATAGAATTAGAGTTTTTCAAGGAAACTGAAGAATATCTAGCCTTATCATTTATAGATGGAAAGAGCATGGAATTTGGAGGTACACAGACCTTCACTTGAATCCTACTTCTTTCATTTTCTTTTTTTTTCAGAATTAAATTATTTTGCATTGATAGAAACCATGAAAAAGATTTACATTTTCCCACATTACAGCACATTTCTTTCCATAAATCAGATCTTGCTAACTTGTACAACTGAAGCAATAATTTATATTCCTCAAAGCAAAGCAAAATGACTTAGTAAATAATTGTTTGAAAACTTTAAATCTAGACACAAACATATGGCTTCATTATTAACGTTCCTTATAGTCCATTACTAAATTATTTCTATTATCAATTAGCACCCATTTCTAAAGATGCATTTCTAACATTGTTTTAGTCAGTTGGAATACAGCAGAAAAATAATAACAGTTCAAAAGTATCAAGCATACATTTCTGCTACATATTACATTGTGTGGTAAGTATACCATATGTATTGAGCTCTGACCTTTACCCATTAATTTGTTTTCAAATAAGTTATAAAAAATTATTAATAATAGTCAATAATCTGAAAAATTTGACTATTTAAAATCAAGTAACAGCTTTCACAATTGCATCAAAAAGAAAAAAATACCTAGGAATAAAACTAACCAAGGAAGTGAAAGACCTGTACCCTGAAAACTACAAGAAATTGTTGAGAGAAATTAAAGAGGACACTAATAAATGGAAATTCATCCCATGCTTTAGGGTAGGAAGAATTAATAGTATCAAAATGCCATCCTGCCTAAAGCAATCTACAAATTCAATGCAATCCTTATCAAAATACCGACAGCATTCTTCAATGAACTGGAACAAATAGTTCTAAAATTCATATTGAACCACAAAAGACCCCGAATAGACAAACCAATCCTGAGAAGGAAGAATAAAGCAGGGGGATTACACTCCCCAACTTCAAGCTCTGATACAAAGCCACAATAATCAAGACAATTTGGTTCTGGCACAAGAACAGACCCATAGACCAGGGAAACAGAATAGAGAGTCCAGGTATTAACCCAAGCATATATGGTCAATTAATATACAATAAAGGAGCCATGAATATACAATGGGAAAATGACAGCCTCTTCAACAGCTGGTGTTGGCAAAACTGGACATCTACATGTAAGGGAATGAAACTGGATCATTGTCTAACCCCATACACAAAAGTAAATTCAAAATGGATCAAAGTCCTGAATGAAAGTCATGAAACCATTACACTCTTAGAAGAAAACATAGGCAAAACTCTCTTGAATATAAACATGGGCAACTTTTTCATGAGCATATCTCCCCAGGCAAGGGAAACAAAAGCAAAAATGAGCAAGTTGGACTATATCAAAGTAAAAACCTTCTGTACAGGAAAGGACACCATCAGTAGAACAGAAAGGCATCCTACAGTGTGGGAGAATATATTCACAAATAACATATCCGATAAGGGGTTGACATCCAAAATATAAAAAGAGCACATGCGCCACAACAAACAAAAAGCAAATAATCCAATTAAAAAATGGGCAAAGGATCTGAACAGGCACTTCTCCAAAGAAGAAATTCAGATGGCTAAAAGGCACATGAAAAGATGCTTCACATTGCTAATCACCAGAGAAATGCAAATTAAAACCACAATGAGATATCACCTCACAGCAGTTAGGGTGGCCAACGTCCAAAAGACAAACAACAACAAATGCTGGCAAGGATGTGGAGAAAAGGGAACCCTCCTACATTGCTGGTGGGAATGTAAATTAGTTCAACCATTGTGGAAAGCAGTATGAAGGTTCCTCAAAAAACTCAAAATAGAAATACCATTTGACCCAGGAATTCCACTTCTAGGAATTGACCCTAAGAATGCAGCAGCCCAGTTTGAAAAAGACAGATGCACCCCTATGTTTATCGCAGTGCTATTTACAATAGCCAAGAAATGGAAGCAACTTACGTGTCCATCCGTAGATGAATGAATAAGGGAGATGTGGTACATATACACAATGGAATATTATTAAGCCATAAGAAGAAAACAAATCCTACCATTTGCAACAACATGGATGGAGCTAGCAGGTATTATGCTCAGGGAAATAAGCCAGACGGATAAAGACAAGTACCAGATGATTTCACTCATCTGTGGAGCATAACAACAAAGCAAAAACTGAAGGAACAAAACAGCAGCAGACTCACAGAACCCAAGAATGAACTAACAGTTACCAAAGGGAGAGGGACTGGGGAGGGTGTATGGGAAGGGAGGAATAAGGGGGAAAAATGGATATAATGATTAGCATGCATAATGTAGGGGGGTGCACGGGGAAGGCAGTAGAGCACAGAGAAGACAAGTAGTGACTAGCATCTTCATATGCTGATGGAAAGTGACTGTAATGGGATATGTTGTAGGGACTTGATAATGGGGGGAATCTGGTAACCATAGTGTTGCTCATGTGATTGTATATTAATGATACCATAAAAAAATCAAGTAACTGCTACTTTTATGTTTACGCAAAAACTGAAAAGTCATGTCTAAAGTGAAAATTTCAAGTAGGTCCTTAGGCAGAAAGAAGTAAAGCAATTTTTTCTAAATGGATTGTTCATTTCTTACAGTAGTTCATTTTAAGTATATATAAAAAAATAAGTAAACTGAAACTCTATGCTACAAGGAGAATCATCTTAGAGCCAATCATCTTAGAAATTAGTTTTTAAGACCAGTCTTAAATATTTCAGGACATACCAGAATATGATATAATTATTATTTCATCTGATTGTGAAAAATACAACCACAGAGTAATTCCCATTACCTGGACTAACAGAGTCTAATAACTAAATAGGATTAACTTTGGACTAGGATGTGACTTAAGAAATAGGTAGTGTAGGAAGTCTGAAGTGATGTCTGTTTTTTTTGTAGAAGTATAAATACATTTTAAGTACCATCATGTCTGTGATTGAGAATATCAAAGTACAGCATGTATTGACAGGAGATGTCTATGGCAAGGGGCCAATATTTGGTCTGTTATTAAGGATAAAAAGAAAGAACACATTTCTTTTATAGAGAGGAAAAAAGATACTAAATAGAAATAATATTCGGTAAAGAAAGTTCTGGTCCCCAAAATGAAAGGGCTGTTAATCAAATAGAATAATATTACTTTTCACTGACACTTAGAGGCATTATCCCTATTATTAGGAATAATGTAATAACACCTCATTCTTACTATGTATTATAATTGCTAAGTGTATACTAATCACTAATCCCTGTATAAAAATAGAGACACTGCATGATGACTAAGTCATTCTGGAATAAGTCTATAGACTACATCACAGCATGCATAAATCATTTATATCTTAACTGCATATTTATAATCTGAACCAGTTTTCATTTAGCATACTGATAATTCTCAAATGATAAAATAAAAAATCTGGTTGCAGTGTTTTATTATTTTGCTAAATTATATTGGGGAAAAGAAGCTAGGTGCTTCACCTATTTTAATACTAGTATATTCTGGATCATATTTTACAAATACATGCATAAGTTTCCCTCAAGGAGAAAGTATTTAGTCTGTGTCACTGGTGTGTTTTTTCAAACATTGTAACACTGCAAACATGAGAAGTTTGAAGATCAGAAGGTTTATACTCTAGTGCAATGATGCTGGTGGTACTTCTATACAAGGCGTCTTATTGATGTCAGTTGTGGAGGTAGAAGTCTATCAATGAATTGCTTGATATCCAGTATTTTTTGTTGACATGAACTGCATCATGCCTCGATAGGTTTTAAGGATTACATTGGCTGGATTTACCAATGTTTTTAGCTTTTCAGCAGTAAAAGAACCAGATGATAAGGTAAATAAAAGGTTGCGATCTCCATGGCACTGAAGAATAGGAATATCTCTGTTAACAACACTAATAGGACCCTGTGGAAACGAAATGCATAGTGGAAGCCAGCAACTGAAAACAGTGACACCTGCCAGTTTTTGCTCTGTGGTCAGAGTAACGTGTAAAGATAAAGCCTCTCCCTGAGAAAATACTCCTAGAATAATTCTGTTAGAAGGCATGCCATTCTTCCCCTGTCAGTCTATCAAAGCCTTTACATTATCTGCTGATTGTTTAATTCCAGGTTCATATTCCCGTGAATCTGGTGAAAGGCCAATGGCATCAAACCAAGAAGGCATAGCGATGTTCATATTAAATGTTACAGGCCTAACTGTTGCATGTGATTAGATATATTTGGTATGTGAACTTCTCATACCTGTAAATGCTTATGCCCATCCACACCGCAATGGTGACCTTGTGGGTGGCGGGCACAATGGCCAGAAGCGGAGCAGACGTGTTACTGCCGCACCTACTCCAGCAGCACTGACAGTGCGTGTTGCAAGTGGAAGGAAAAGCGGGCGCCCAGCCGCGGCCCAAGGGCATGTGCGTGTTGTGTCTTCACCTGACCCACTGGACGCCCCCTTGTTCTTTCAGTTAATGGCTAGGTTTCTTGGGCAATTTATTGAATTTCC
Source organism: Manis pentadactyla (assembly GCF_030020395.1). NCBI lineage: Eukaryota > Metazoa > Chordata > Mammalia > Pholidota > Manidae > Manis > Manis pentadactyla. The sequence goes on from NC_080038.1 coordinate 69,859,082, forward strand.
TGGTCTCCATAAAGGAAACTGGATCACCTTTTATTATCACATCAGAAGGAATTCTAAAGAGAAAAATGTACTAATGACAATCCAGGAAGGGGTGGTAACACAGCTTGTATAGAAAGAGCTAAAAAGGATTATCTAGTCCAGTCTTTAAAGGAACTGAAGCCCTTACAAGTTAGGGTGTTTTGTCCAAGATTCTAGGTTTTCATTTTGCTGGAGAATAGGTAGTGCAGCCCTGTGTATGTAAATTGTACCAAAATCACATACAGATAAAATATATCGTGCTTGAATTTAATGTTTTAGACATTTCAGTAAATAAAGAACACCATACAAATTAAAATAATGTATCTTTATAGTCCCTGTGGACAGCACCCTCTACACCACTGCTAGGACAAGAGGGGTACAGAGTACATTTGATGTACTTCTCTCCCACTCCTGACTTCATCTAAATATAGTGAAGTCTTACACTTTGAGGGCTATGAGCCGCATACATACTTTGTAGACTGTTAGGCATTTATTTTCAGAGACACCGTTGATATAATGGAAAAGTAGTCTGTCTGAAAATAAAATAACAGCATTGGTTCCTAATGAAAGATTCCGAGAAAAAAACAAGCTGTTGACGCCTTGGAACAATGTGAGGAGAACACGGAGGTGGTATTCATTGGCGGGGACCACGTGAAAGGTGAGCAGCACAGACCCGTAATCGGACTGCTACCAGCAATTTCCTGCTCTACGGAGTCTGTGCCTGTTTTTGCTCACCACTGTATCCCTAGAGCTAGCACAGTGCCAAGCACATAATAGGCCCTCAGTAAATATTTGTTGAATAAGTAAATGTTATTTTAGCTTTCTGCCCAAAGATTTGGCATCCAGAACAGTATTGTGATAATCACTGTGTATTTTCTTCTAAAAGAAACAAAGGCGCTGCTTGTTTTTGTTTCCTTTGAGACTTTAGACCTGAAAAGTCTCTTTGCAATCTAACAGTCAAAGAAAAAGTTTGCTATTATTATCCCAAAGGGGAATATTTTTGTTTGTGCTAAGTGTGGTTACCCAGATTTAAAACACCTAAATAGAAGTTACTACATAAGGAAGTGTGTTTCAGTCTGCAGCATGAAAACAATGTAGGATAATACAACTTTTTCCCATAGTATTTATATACATAGTTTCTGTATTTCCTTGTATCTTTTATAAATAGGAGGTAGGCTAAAGCAGTAGAAAGTATATCAAACCATCTAGTGAAAAACTGTTTTTTGCTTTTGAAATAAGTGTTAAGAACAATTTCTCATTCGATACATTGATAAATTCACTTCATTTTGGGAAAAAATATCTCAAAACCAGGTCTTGTTTAAGAGATACGGTGTATTTAAACCTAAAGGAAAACAATCCCCCTCCCTTTTGAAAAAGTTTTGTACTTTATCAGGAAAAGTATAGTACTGTCCAATGGAATGTTCATTTCTACTCTGTCTTGTATGGCAGCCACTAGCCACCTTGGCCATTGAACACTTGAAATAATGCTACTTCTATTTAAAAAAAAATTCTCGTACAGTAAAATTGGCTTATTTCCGGTGTACAGGTCTGTGAATTTTTTTTTAGTTTGGTGAATTTTAACAATTTTTTAAAAATTTGCCAAATGTATAGATTAATTATCACCACAACCAGGTTAGCATAATCCCATTGCCCCCAAAAGCTCCCTTGTGCTTGCCTCTTTGTAGTCAGTCCTCTCCCATCCCTCATCTGTTCTCCATTTTCCCCGTTAGTTTGAATGTTTATATTTTTTAAAGATGCAAAGACACAAAAGCTTTCATTTTATAGTGGCTATATTTATATTTCATCTCTTTCAAAAGAATATGTCTGAAGTATATGTGGTTTGGCTATTCTGCAGCTTATTCATAGGAAATTTTATATAGTGTAATCCAAAACAAAATATATATTGTTTTCCTGTTCTTCTGTTTTGGATCATTTATGCTGGTGATCTCTTTTATAACTAAGAGCAAGCTGATCAACCAGAATTATCAGTCTTAGAAACTTCCAATGCCCTGGCACATGTCAAGATTTCACCAAATACATACCCAGATAACCAAAGCTAAAGGAAGAAATAAATATATGAAGTCCATTAAAATGAGTGAAATATTTAACTATAAAACTATTGTAGACCATTTAAATGAAATTTCCTACTTGGAATTACTTTTAATTATATTTTGGTGAGCAAAAATTTTAATTATATTTTATGGAGCAAAAATTTTCACCAGAAATCTCTAATAATAATACTCATATTTTAACTGTCTTTAGAATTTTAATACCTTACTGCCTCTCAAAATCAGCAGGTCTAAAATTTAATTTATCACCTTTCTTTCCCTCCACTCTAACCTCTAACTTCCTCCAGTTTCCTCCTGTCTTCGGTAGCAGTTGATGGCATCACCATCCCTCTACTGACTCAAGCCAGAAACCTATAAGTCATCCTAGTTATCTCCTTTGCCCTCTGTAATCTCCTTACTAGATCTTGCTACATGTATCTTGGAACTTCCCTGTTTCTCTTTGCCCAGTGTTCAATCCTCAATTCAGACCTGTTGTACTATTTTTGCAATTGCAAAAATCTCCTAGCTGATCTCCTCCTATGTCATTTCACTACACCCAAATATCATCTTCCACAGTGCCTCCAAAATGATTCCTCTCTGAAGTACTTTTTCATGGCTCCCTATTACCTGTAGGATAAATGAGACCATTATTAGGTAAATTAGTCATAAGGATGTAAATGCAGCATAGGAAATACAGTCAGTAATACTGTGACATTTTTATATGTTGTCAGATTGTAACTACACTTATTGGGGTAAGCATTTAATAATGTAGATAAATGTTGAATCACTATGTTGTACACCTGAAACCAATATAATAGTGTATTTCAACTGTAATTATTAAAAAAAAGAAGCAATTACTGGCCTAAAAGAGGCCCCATAATAAAGCAGTTGTCTAATTCTCTAGCCTGTCATCCTTCTTGACTTTTGTGCTTCCATTTGTCTGGAATTCCCCTGCTTCATATATTTCTGTCTGTCCTTTAACATTCAGGTATTATATCTCTCTTAAGCCTTTTCTGACCCATATTCTTAGGGATGAATCAGTGTCTGTTTTCTGTATTTTCTGTTCTAGTATTGCTCCCTGTGACTGTATTATGCTCAGCTTTGTATCCTGAGAATCCCAGTTCCTGGCATATATAAGTGCTTGATTAATATTAGTTGTTCAGTGTTTACTTTTATGTAACTCTCTGCTACAGAGAACGTCTTTCCTATCTATTTATTCCTAAGATCCTTAGAACAACCATGGAAGGTATATTTCCTCATTTTTCAGATGGCAGAACTGATGAGTGTGGTGGGCTAATAAGTGGATAATTGATACTGGAATTAAGATCTTCTGACTTCCAACTCAGTGTATGTGTGACTACATCATAAATCTTTGTAAGATGTCAGCCAAAGAGATGCTTGCAGTCATGGTAGTAGTTGAACTATATATAGTAGCTGAGCTTTACGAATACAGTCATTGTTTAATAATATGGGTAGTTGTTGAACCACAGTGTTGTGTACTTGAAACCAATCTAAGATTGTATACTAATGATACTTGAATAAAAAAAGAATACAATCATTGTTTTGATAATTGAATCAGGCAAAACAAAGATGCTCTTATTTTGAACAAAAGTAATATTAGGCTATAGTAACTTAGAAGGATATAGGAGGAATATATGCTGCAAAATCCTATGAATATACTGCCTTCATTCATAAACTAGCATGTTTATATCTTTTCTTACCAACAAAGTTACCTTAATTGAACATTTTGAAAGTTTAAATTTCATATCATCCTTTGTTTTCTGTAGCTGATCCTGTTTCCTTTATTACCTTTTGAATTGGTTGAGAGTGAGGTGTCAGAGTAACTTGTGAAAGAAAATAGTAGGAAAGAGTAGTTTGTACTTTGTTGTGAAATTCTAGGTTCTGTTTGTCCATGTGTGTGTTTCAAATGCCTGATTCATACCTGAGTCATGTACACCTACACATAGCTTTATCATTCCTTAGGTACTCAATACATTTTGTGTTCTTTCCAAAGAGAATGGTAAAGATGAGAACTAATAGAGAAGGTCCATTAGATTGAATTGTTTCATTCTTCTTGAATGTGGTACAGTGATTGTTATTTTTAAGTTTTACATGATGTAATGTAATTAAACTGTCTTTTGAAATTTCCTTCCAAAAGGTTTCACTGGAAGAAAAAAATGCAACTATTATTTATGACCCTAAACTGCAGACTCCAAAGACCCTGCAGGAAGCTATTGATGACATGGGCTTTGATGCTATTCTCCACAATCCTACCCCTCTCCCTGTTTTAACTGACACTGTGTTTCTAACTGTTACTGCTTCACTGGCTCCCCTATGGGACCATATCCAAAGCACATTGCTCAAGACCAAGGGTGTGGCAGACATTAAAATTTCCCCTCAGCAAAGAACGGCAGTGGTGACAATAATCCCTTCTATAGTGAATGCCAATCAGATAATAGAGCTGGTTCGGGATGTCAGTTTAGATATTGCAACTCTGGAGAAAAAGTCAGGAACTTGTGAAGATTACTGTATGGCTCAAGCAGGTGAAGTCATACTGAAGATGAAAGTGGAAGGGATGACCTGCCAATCATGCACTAGCACCATTGAAGGAAAAATTGGGAAGCTGCAAGGTGTTCAACGAATTAAAGGTAATATATCTGGTGTTACTTGTTTGATTCCTTTGTAAGGATTAGTTTTCTGTTTTGGCCTTTTAACTTTTGCTTCTTACGCATGAGTTTTGAATTCGTGGGACTAGAATGCTTACTCTTACTGTATCATTTAAGTCTGAGGGGCAGCATATTCCAAGGATTAATGTCAGTGAAGTTAATGACTATAATTAAAAGTTATGTGAGTCCTGAACTAACAGAAAAGGCAGCTGGTGTGGCAATTCATGGAGTTCAGGGCTCTTAACATGCGTTAGTTCCTCTTTACCTCAAAGATACTTCTATTCAGGCATGCGGAAACTTGGAGACTGCAGACAGAGTGGTCATATCTTTTCCTTTTTCCAGTCTGTTTCAATAACATTTTCTGAAAAGAGCAGAATTATTTTAAGAAAGGATAAAGACAACGAGAAAGAAACAGTTATGTATGGCATTGATTTGGTCTACAGTGTTTTCTGAAGTAGCACAGGAATAACTGAATTAAGTAGTTCTTTTTCTTTTTATTAACTAGTCTCCCTGGACAACCAAGAAGCTACTATTGTTTATCAACCTCATCTTATCACAGTAGAGGAAATAAAAAAGCAGATTGAAGCTGTGGGCTTTTCAGCATTCATCAGAAAACAGCCCAAGTACCTCAAATTGGGAGCTATTGATATAGAACGTCTAAAGAACACACCAGTCAAATCCTCAGAAGGATCGCAGCAGAGGAGTCCATCATATAGCAATGAGTCCGCAGTCACTCTCATCATAGATGGCATGCATTGTAAATCATGTGTATCAAATATTGAAAGTGTTTTATCTACACTCCAATACGTAAGCAGCATAGTAGTTTCTTTAGAGGGTAGATCTGCCATAGTGAAGTATAATGCAGACTCAGTCACTCCAGAAACCCTGAGAAAAGCAGTAGAGGCCATATCACCAGGGCAATACAGAGTTAGTATTAAAAGTGAAGTTGAGAGTACCTCAAATTCTCCCTCCAGCTCATCTCTTCAAAAAATTCCTTTGAAATTAGTTAGCCAGCCTCTGACTCAAGAAACTGTGATAAACATTGATGGCATGACTTGTAATTCTTGTGTGCAGTCTGTTGAGGATGTCATATCAAAAAAGGCAGGTGTAAAATCTATACGAGTATCCCTTGCAAACAGCAATGGGACTGTTGAATATGATCCTCTACTAACCTCTCCAGAAACATTGAGAGAAGCAATAGAAGACATGGGATTTGATGCTACCCTGTCAGGTAACTCACTTTTTTCTTTGATTCCCCTAATATTCTTTCATCTCCATTTTGCTGATTGTTTTGGCTTTTAGCAATGAGAAATGAGTAACAGGCACTACAGTTCCATTGCTCAGAAATAAGTCTTATGGAGTTAGTCAGCAATGTATATGAAGATGTAGAAGGATATTTGTATAATTTAAAATATTTAAAAACTAGAAACATTAAATAAATCAGGATTTCATCCATATGATGAAATCCTACAAAGCCAAAAAAAATGAGTGTCAGGTATTTTGTTAAATGGAAAAAAAAAAAACTAAAAAGCTGTATATCCAGTAAGATCAAAATTTTATAAACACATGATAAGGATTTTACCATGTATATATGATTATAAAATATAATAATATATATAATGTTATGAATATAATGTTATTTATGTATATGAATGAATATTTCTGGCAGAACATAACTAAAATTTTAACATTGGTTACTTGTAAATGGTAGGATAAAGGTGATTTTTGTTTCCATTGTGCTTTCCTATTTAAAATTTTTTATTTGTGACAAGGATATATTTATGTATAATGGGAGAAGCAAATGTTATTGTAAAAAGAAAAATAATAGAATTTTATCTGTAGTTTTTTTGGTATCATTCATACACAATCACATGGGCAACATTGTGGTTACCAGATTTCCCCCATTATCAAGTCCCCACCACTTACCCCATTACAGTCACTGTCCATCAGCATAGTAAGATGCTGTAGAGTCACTACTTGTCTTCTCTGTGCTATACTCCCTTCCCTATGCACCCCCCCACATTATGTGTGCTAATCATAATGCCTCTTATTCCCCTTCTCCCTCCCTTCCCACTCACCCTCCCCAGTCCCTTTCCCTTTGGCAACTGATAGTCCATTCTTGGGTTCTGTGAGTCTGCTGCTGTTTTGTTCCTTCAATTTTTGCTTTGTTCTTACGCTTCATAGATGAGTGATTGGTACTTGTCTTTCTCCGCCTGGCTTATTTCCCTGAGCATAATACCCTCTAGCTCCATCCATGTTGCTGCAAATGGTTTAACTGTAGTTTTAAGTTTAAGCGTTCAAATTAAACTGACTCCAGAACTGGCCCAAAGTCTTCATGACAGCTCTTACCTTGAACTAAAACTGAAAATATATATCTAATAGAATTTGCCTCTTTGAGCTTGTTTTGAACTGTTTAGAATTGAGCCGAGCTTTAAATTAAACTAGAAATGTCCTAATGAAATTTACTGCTGTAAATAACAGTGGAAAAGTTAAACTAATTTTCAGATAATGTCATTAACCCTTGCTGTTCAGAAGAGAATCAAGGATATCAAATAGTAATATTCTCCTTTCAAGCTCACTTACATTGAGAAGAACAAAAATTATGTTAACCTCATGGTTAAATTATTATGACAGATAAAGGTCAGTGAAGGAGAACCCACAGACTTACAAAACATTCTTATTTTTCATGTTCAAGACAAATGGCAGGAATGATAGAATTCTTACTTTTGAAAGTCAAGATATAGATCACATACATTAAAATTTACCCCTACACAATTCAGTGAGATTATGTTATATTCATAGAGTTTTGCAACCATTTCTACTATCTGATTTTAGAACATTTTCATCACTCCCAAAAGAAACCCCATACACATTATCAGTCACTCTGTATTTCCCCTTCCCTCCTTTAGCCCTGTTATCTATTGTATTTTCTGTCTTCATGAGTTTGACAACTCTAGGCACCATGTAAGTGGGCTCATAGAATATTTCACCTTTTGTGTGTAACTTCTTAAACTTAGTATAATGTTTCCAAGGTACACATATGTTCATCCACGTTCATAACATGTATCAGTACTTCATTCCTTTTTATTACCGGATAGTATTCCATTATATGTATGTACCTCATTTTGTTTTTCCATTTGACAGTTGTTGGAAATTTGAGTTGTTTCCACTCCTTGGATATTATGAATAATGTTGCTGTGAACATTTGAGTACAAGTATCTGCATGAATATATGTCTTTATTTCTCCTGGGTATATACGTAGGAATAGAACTTTTGGGTCATATGGTGAATATGTTTAACTTTTTCCAGGAACTGCCAAACTGTTTTCCAAAGTGGTTACACCATTTTACATTGCCATCTAGTATTCTCACTTTAATAAATAAAATCTCAAAAGACCAAGATTCTTGTGCTCTAAAAGAGATATATAATTCCCTATTAGAAAATTCATGCAGAATACTAAAATGTCAAAGAGCCTCCTGTACTAAAAGTGTGAACAAACTATAGGAAATCTATAATTTCAAAAGGAAATAACTGTGGAACCAGAAGAAAAAAATTAAATTAGAAAATACCAGAAGTGAAACTATCCATAAAATGAAAATTAGCCATAAAAAATGACTAAAATTAGTTTTTGCAAAATCAGTTGTATCTATCATCACCTACAATTTTTTGAAGTATTCAAAGTGATGGTATTTGAAACTATATTCATTCACACTTTACTAATTCCTAATGTTGAATTAGTCCTCAGGGTTTCTATTAATACTTAGGCATACATAGACACTACATAAGTAACTTTAATCTGCATCAGTATCAGTCAACCAGGTCATTTATGCTGGGTTAGTTCTATGCCTCTTACATATAGGAACTTAAATCATATCAACCTTATATCACATATGGTATAAAACTGAAATATTTTTCATGATCAAATCTGTTATCTGTCATTACTGTAAGCAAGGACCTCACAAACTTTCCGACCGCAAACAGAATTTGTCCTATTCACTTTGTTCTGTATTTTTGCAACTGAAAGTATGGCTCACAGATCTGCAGTATCAGCATTACCTGGGAGCTTGTTAGAAATACAGGCTCTCTGGCCCATGGCAGACCTATTAAATAAAAATCTACACTCTAATTTTAATAAGCTCTCCGGGTAATTTGTGTTAATGTTAAAGTTTGAGAAGCACTGGTTTAAATGATTTGCTTTACTGACCTCTAAGAATAAAATTTCTGAATTAAATTATGTTAGCATTGTTCATCTAACATAATAATATAACATTAAATAATATAACTTAAAATAGCATTTATTAGGTTTCATATAACAAATATGAGCAGAGCAAAAGCAACGTTCCAATTACCTTAGGTGGCGTCGCAGATGGAGTGAATCTTGCACTATATCTACCTCCGACCTAGTCCTCAGGGATGATGAATTAAGCATGTTCAGTAACTTTTAACAGTGGCAAATATCTCAGCCTACTATTGTCCAGAGGCCCAGGAATCAATTATTCAACAAATAATTACCAGGAGCCTGTTATGTGTCCTGAATCTGTTAGGGCTTACAGCAAACACATTAATGGCCATGATGAGTAGGTAAAAAAAACCTTGGCAGTGAATAGCACCATAAAAGAGCCTAGAGCTGTGACTACAGTGACCCATATTATTGGGATAAAACGTTGATACCAATGACTGCGTTCCATGTTTCTGCTAGGTATCAGAGTTAAAGATGCCTCCAGAATTGTGGCTACTTGTCAGTGCTGATCCAATGGTAGTCTGTGACCCACTACCACTGTGACTCATTCCCAGACAGAGAGGGCACAGCACATTTTGCTTGCATATCGTACTAGTCCTGGGTGGGCTGTAAATGTTAGAGGAGGTAGTGAGAAAAACGAGAGGTGCTTTTTATTATGACCATTAATTTCATCATTCTCTTAAAAAGACATATATGAAGTTAAGTCTTTTCTAACCAATTACAGCAAACAAATAATTACATTCCTTTCCTTTTTTGTAAATTCTAAATCTTGAATTTCAGACTTGCAGAAAAGCTGCAGGAATAGTATAAAGAATTCCTGTTTACTAACTTCACTCAGATTCCCCAGTTAATATTTTACCACATTTGTTTTATCATTCTTTCTCTGTAGACAGATATATACATACACACACACATATATAGATAACTTTTTGTGAATCATTTGTAAGTTACAGACATGATGTTTATTGTTGTTTTTAAGTCACTTTCTGATTATGTATTTACTCTTCTCATTATTTCTGGCACTGAACCTACCAGTCTTAAAGATCAGATTGGAAACTCCTGAAACTTTTGGAGTCTTTTCTGATTGTTGCCTCAAGTGTAGGAAAGTTAACCTTCCTTTTGAATTCATTTAAGCACAAGTAATATTGCTACAGCCTATATAGAAAAGCTAATTTAAAGAAACTAACCAAGTAATTCATTGTGGCTTTTTAACACCTGCACTGCCTCTGGGGAAGACAGAAGCTTTTGCTTTTCTGCTTGCCTCACTCACTGGGGTAAAGGTCACGATTTTATGAATCTTTGTTGAGAGGTCATGCATGCCAAGGTAGCCAAAAGAACTACTACTACCTTAGTGACTTATTTTAATACGGGACTTCTAGAGTCTGAAAATAGCAGATGATATTTTGGACCACCGCTGGTACCTGAAATAACTTAATTTCTTTGGAAATTTTCCTGAAATCTGGGATGGGTGGTATTAAAACCGTAAGTCACTTCCTAGCAAGTGTAAAGATAACATTGCTAAGAGCTCTAGGTACTTGCTGGTTTTAAAGGAATGAATTGATGGTGCCTGGAGGTGTGGATTGCGATGAAGTATGCAGCTGGAGAACACCAGAAATGAAAAGACTCTTTTCCTGTCCACCAGATACAAATGAGCCCTTGGTAGTAATAGCACAGCCCTCATCGGAAATGCCACTTTTGACATCAACTAATGAATTTTATACTAGAGTGATGACACCAGTTCACGACAAGGAGGAGGCAAAGACTTCATCTAAGTGTTACATACAGGTTACTGGCATGACTTGTGCTTCCTGTGTAGCAAACATTGAACGGAATTTAAGACGAGAAGAAGGTGAGACACTCTTAAAGACTATTATTTTGTGTACTAGTTTGAGAATTCTGTTCTTTTGTCCTCTTATGTGTTTTGTAACCATTTTTATGATTCTTGCAAAGGCCCATAAAGACTATCAGTGATGTGCAGGACAACCGTGACTTCCTGACAGCCAGTTTTTGTTAGTCCCTTTTGTTCCCTTAGATACAGTTCCTATCTTGTTTACCTCAGGATCACATTTTAATATCAGTGAAATTTGTAGGAAAATAGCAGAAGGAAATATATAAGATTACTATTCTGTATGGATCTTGGCTGCAGTGGATTTTAAGAAACATACCAATTTTTTTGATAATGGCTATGGTTATTTAAAACTAACAACTAGAATCCCTAAGTTTCAATATTATTATACCTGGACCAAGCACCAGACCATAATCAAGGTTGTTTAGAATTATATTGTTCTCTTCCAACAGTTCAATTGCTAATCTTTGTTGGCAGTAAAAATGTTCAAAAATACTTAATATTGTGTATAAGTTTTAATTATAGGTTATAAAAAATAAGAGCTATCCATTAAAAAACTACTACTCCCAACCTGGTGTTTGCAGTAGAGAAAATGGCTGGGAGAACTTGATATAACCAAGATTTCAGCCTCTACTGTATCTAATTAGAATGCAGTTAAGGCTAAAGCTTATGTTACACCTTGTTTGAATAAAAAAGAAAGGGAGGGAGGTTGCAAGCAAATGAGAGCAAAAAGAGATTTGCTAGGTTTCTGTTTAATTTTAGAATCAACTATTTTTGGGTAATTCAGAGAGAGCCCTTTTCAGGTGGCAAGCAATGCTTATGTAATTACAAATCCTTTTTTTAAAAAATCCATTGAGCAGATTCTTCCAGTTAGTCCCTACTATTCCCTTTACCACCTCTTAACCCAATTAGGAATACCATTGGCCTTGTGGGGTCACTGCGTTCACTTTTTTTTTAAAACTAAGTAAATACTACTACTCTCAATTTAGTTTGCATTATGTTTCTGAAAATGAATAGAAAGACTTCTAATTATAGCTTGAAGTGAGAATTTTTTAAATTTACAAAATTTATGTAAGTATGAAAACTTTTTTTGAAAATTGAAAAGTCAGATTTTCCCTTCTATTTCTGTTTGGCTATAAATTACATTCAACTGAAGCAGTAAAATTTTTCCTACTTTATCTATACCCTTCTCTTATTGCTGACACTTTCCTGTGAACAGATCCTCTGAATTTATTTTGGTACCCACAAAACCCAGAGTGTAAGTACTCTAGATGGAAAACATAGGTTATGTTAGGTACTTAATTTTCTTACTAAAAACCATTATTAGATTAATACTTGGATATTTTTCTTCTTATCAAACCCCCGAGCTGAACTATGGACTGTTGATCCCCATTTCCTGTCAGGTAGCCAACAAGTGCCTCAGATTCTTAGAAGGAGCAGCCATTTCTACTGTGTGGAATTAGTTTTCTTCCTGGCAATAACAGCAGTGACTGGCCTAGAGAAGTGGGGTGGATTGCACCAGAGAACAGCATGACTGCCCTAAAATGAACCCCTCTGTTCTGTTAACAAGTTATGTGGCACTTTTTTTTCTAGGAATAAGAGCATTTTAGATTAGTGTGTACCAGATAGTAAAACTGGAGAATTTTAAGAAATGACCATTATTTGATAATATTATAATGTGTATATTAAAACATTGTTGGGTTCTTTGCTGTAATTGCAGTGATTCCTAAGTGTGTGAGTTCCTTTCTCTGGGACTCTGTCTTATTAGTTTCTAAAAATGCTGTATGTTTACATGATAATGTCTTAACTGATTGTAATTCATGGGCCTCATTTAGATCTCAATTCAAACAAACTAACTAATACACAGTTATTAGATAATTGTGTAAATGTGAATACTGCCTGGGTATTGGGTGATACTGAGGAATTATTTTAGGTGTGATAATGGTATTATGGCAATTTTTTAAATATAGAAGAGTATTTTTTAGAGATACATATTTAAATACTTATTAAATGATATGATATCTGGGATATGCTTCAAAATAATCAGTGTAGAGGGCAGGGAGTAAGTGGGTACAAATACAGATGAAACAAGATCAGCCCAGTATTATTGATAATTTTTGAAGCTGGGTGATGTACATGTTGGGTTTATTATGTTATTCTTTCTTTTATCTATATGATTGAAATTTTCCATATTAAAAAGTTAAAAAATTAAGGCCCCCTTTTCAAATAGTTCTATTTGCTTTGGCCTCAAGATTGTATATAATTAGGTAATAAAATTCTCCAGATTCACTTTAACCCTTTCACAGTTAATTTAAAAATGATAAAACTTACAGCATTACTCTTTCTTATAAGGAATGTTTTCTGAATTTTCTTATCAATGTCCTAGGAATATATTCTGTACTTGTGGCTCTAATGGCTGGCAAGGCAGAAGTAAGATATAATCCTGCAGTTATACAACCCCCAGTGATAGCTGAGCTTATCCGAGAGCTTGGATTTGGAGCCACTGTGATAGAGAATGCTGATGAAGGGGATGGTGTTTTGGAACTTGTTGTAAGTAAGAATTTTTGTGATTAACAAAATTTCCTGGAAAAACTTAGTGAGGATTCAGAAAAGAGAGTTCCAAAGATAATTAAAGGTTGGGAAAATGAGATATAAAAGGAAAATTAAGGAAACTGGAAAATGGTAGGATAAGATAGGACTTAGTGGTGGCCTTCAAGCATGGAATGTCAAAGATAATCATGTCTCTATTAAGAACCAAAAAATAATTGGGTTTGAATGAATAAATGAAAATCAGCTTTTAAAATATAGTATGATTCCTACCTAGTAGCTTATAATAGAATACATTACAGATGCATTAAAGACTTAAATTTTATAAATGAAATAACAAAACCCAGGTATAAGGTGTATCGGTTTAAAATGCACATTTCATTCAACTCAGCAATCAAGTTTTATTTGTAAAACTTAAACAATTAAAACAAAAAAATTTGACCCTGCATCAAAATAAGTTCTACCTCAAACAAAAATTTGAATGAGAAGAATGAAAACATGAAATTACTAGAAGAAATATTTAGAGGTTCTTTTATTCAATATTTTATTACAAAAATTTTAGACATCAGGAAAGTGAAAAGAACTGTACAGTGGACACCCTTATAAAGACCACCTATTAACATTTACTGTATTTGTTTTATATTACATCAGTCCATTAATTCATTGGTGGAAATAATTTTAGACTAACAAAGAAGTTGCAAAAGTAGTACAGAGAATTTCCATGTAGCCTCTATCTAGCTTTCCTCAAGGACAACATCTAACCCATCACTTAAGAAATTTTAAAATAAGGAAGGGCCTTTCTAAATATATAAAATCCATGAAATAAAAGATTGATAAATTCAGGTACATAAAATTTTCTTCTTGGGAGAAAAATACCATAAAGTCAAAAGGCAAGTAAAATAATTGTAATTCATATGATAGATGAAAGTTAATTTTCTTAATATATGAAGAATTGTTATAAATCAGTAAGAGCTAGCAACCCAAAAGAAAGATGACAAAGGATATGAACTGACAGTTTACAGAAAAGCCAGAACAGTACCTCTGTAAACATAAGAAAATGTTTAGCTTCATTTGTAATAAGAGTAAATCAAATTAAAATTGCACTGTGCCATTTTTCATCTATTAGATTGGTAAAGATAAAAAACAATTTTCTGAACACTGTGTGTGTATGACCTTTCTTGTTGGTGGAGTACCAACTGATAAGGCTCAGCAGAGGAATTCGGCAGTATCTATCAAAAGTAAAGTTGCACATAGCCTTTGACTCAGAAATTCCACTTGTAGGAAGTTATCCAAAAGACATATTTGCATATGTATGAAATGATGTGTGCAAAGGTATTCATTATAGTATTGTGTTTTTTTTATTTTTTATTTTTCAGAGGGCACCTCTCATATTTATTGATCAAATGGTTGTTAACAACAATAAAATTCTGTATAGGGGACTCAATGCACAATCATTAATCAACCCCAAGCCTAACTCTCAACAGTCTCCAATCTTCTGAAGCATAACGAACAAGTTCTTACATGGTGAATAAATTCTTACATAGTGAATAGGTTCTTACATGGTGAACAGTGCAAGGGCAGTCATATCACAAAAACTTTCAGTTTTGATCACGCATCATGAACTATAAACAATCAAGTCAGATATGATTGTTCATTTGATTTTTATCCTTGATTTATATGTGAATCCCACATTTCTCCCTTATTTTTTTTTAATAAAATGCTGAAGTGGTAGGTAGATGCAAGATAAAGATAGAAAGCATAAGTTAGTGCTGTAAGAAGGCAAGTGTGGATGATCAGGTCTATGCCTATAGACTAAGTATTAATCCAAGCTAGACAAGGGTGACAAAACATCCATGGATGCAGAAGATTTCTCTCAAAAGAGGGGGGGTGAGGTTCTAAGCCTCGCCTCTGTTGACCCCCAATTTCTCACCTGATGGCCCCCCTGCGACTGTGCCTGTCTTAGGTTGTTCCTCCCTTGAGGAATCTTACCCGTCTCTGGCTAACCAGCCGTCCTCCGGGGCCATACAGGGAAATATAAATTTGGTAAGTGAGAGAGAAGCAATATTCTTTGAAAAGTTTAGCTTTTTACTTCTTTGCATATTTATGCCCTGTGGCTTCTATGCCCAGCACTTGTCTTGAGGTATCTTTACCGCTTGGAAAAATTATGATACTCAGTAATTTTAAATATGAGGCACGAATTCTACTAAAGGGCTGTAATTAGGAAGGAAGAAGAAAAGCTATAGAAGTAGCAGACAGAAGAAAACATGAGAAGATTGATTATTTGACATAACTTCTTGTACAGTAACATAAGCATGTATAGGTTTTAACACACTACTAATTAGATTGCATACACACCTTAACAGAATAGGAATACAGATACATAGCAAAAGCAGACCTACAGTTACCGGCCATATCCAGGGAAACCAAGAAAACCAGTTAGGTAACCCAGGCATTTGTGAAAACTTATCAATAATATGATGGATATTGTCTAACTGATTTTGAATTGTTTGAGAAAAATCAGACAAATTAAAACAACACATTCCTGGGAACTGTTCACATCCCATATGTTCTTTTAACAATAGATAGTCTATACTAGCACGATTTTGAAGCACTGCAACTCGCACTTCTCCTAGTTCTTGGTTGAGTTCCGACAGTATAGAATTAGTCAAATTTGTTGTTCTACTGTATGCACAGGCCAGCTTAGATATGTCCTTCTGCATCCCAATGGCAAGTCCAGGAACTGGCGGGATGAATGCAGCTACAACTGCAACAGCGCCAGGATCTTTGTTGAAGTTTTTTGATGGTCATCTTCTGGAATGACTCTTCCAGAGGATGTTGATGTTGGAAGTTCTTCTTCATATCGTATCTTAATTCGCTTTCTGGGTAGCCAAATTAGGCTTTGATCCTCTATGAAAACACAAACAAACCCTTTGTCCACACTTTGATATGACCTTTATACCATTGTGGAGAACCTATTGGAGACCACCACACAGGAACTGCCTTTTTTTTTAGAGAAAGAAATACTATCACAAAAATTCACTTCCATAACTGATCATCCAACACCCTTTAAAAGATCAAAATTAAGGATATGTAAAGCATGCATT
This sequence comes from Manis pentadactyla, assembly GCF_030020395.1. NCBI lineage: Eukaryota > Metazoa > Chordata > Mammalia > Pholidota > Manidae > Manis > Manis pentadactyla. Next base: position 69,875,551 of record NC_080038.1, read on the forward strand.
AATCGTTGATTTGCAGTGAATTTTATCCTATCAGGGAGTAATCCCTCCCTTTTTTTGTTATCGTTAATCTACAATTACATGAAGAACATTATGTTTACTAGGCTCTCCCCTACAAGTACCCCCTAAACCCCATTACAGTCACTGTTCATCAGCATAGTAAGATGTTGTAGAATCACTACTTGTCTTCTCTGTGTTGCACAGCCCTCCCCTTTCCCCCATCCCCCACATTGTACATGCTAATCATAATACCCCCTTTCTTCTTCCCCGCCCTTATCCCTCCCTACCCTCCCATTCTCCCCAGCCTCTTTCCCTTTGGTAACTGTTAGTCCATTCTTGGGTTCCGTGATTCTGCTGTTCTTTTGTTCCTTCAGTTTTTCCTTTGTTCTTATACTCCACAGATGAGGGAAATCATTTGATATTTGTCTTTCTCCACTTGGCTTATTTCACTGAGCATAATAACCTCTAGCCCCATCCATGCTGTTGCAAATTGTATGATTTGTTTTCTTCTTATGGCTGAGTAATATTCCATTGTGTATATATACCACATCTTCTTTATCCATTCATCTACTGATGGACACTTAGGTTGCTTCCATTTCTTGGCTATTATAAATAGTGCTCCAATAGACATAGGGGTGCATCTGTCTTTTTCAAACTGGAGTGCTGCATTCTTAGGGTAAATTCCTAGAAGTGGAATTCCTGGGTCAAATGGTAAGTCTATTTTGAGCATTCTGAGGAAACTCCATACTGCTTTCCACAATGGTTGAACTAATTTACATTCCCACCAGCAGTGTAGGAGGTTTACCCATTCTCAACAGCCTCACCAACATTTGTTGTTGTTTGTCTTTTGGGTGGTAGCCATCCTTACTGGTGTGAGGTGATACCTCATTGTGGTTTTAATTTGCATTTCTCTGATAACTAGTGATGTGGAGCATCTTTTCATGTGTCTGTTGGCCATCTGAATTTATTCTTTGGAGAACTGTTCAGCTCCTCTGCCCATTTTTTAATTGGATTATTTGCTTTTTGTTTGTTGAGGTTGTTGAGCATGAGCTCTTTATATATTTTGGATGTCAACCCTTTATTGGATCTGTCATTTACGAATATATTCTCTGATACTGTAGGGTACCTTTTTGTTCTGTTGATGGTGTCCTTTGCTGTACAGAAGCTTTTCATCTTGATATAGTCCCACTTGCTCATTTTTGCTTTTGTTTTCCTTGTCCAGGGAGATATGTTCATGAAGAAGTCGCTAATGTTATTGTCCAAGAGATTTTTGCCTATGTTTTTATCTAAAAGTTTTATGATTTCATGACTTACATTCAGGTCTTTGATCCATTTCAAATTTACTTTTGTGTACAGGGTTAGACAGTGATCCAGTTTCATTCTCTTACATGTAGCTGTCCAGTTTTGCCAGCACCATCTGTTGAAGAGACTGTCATTTCCCCATTGTATATCCATGGCTCCTTTATTGAATATTAATTGACCATATGTGTTTCTGTTAATGTCTGGAGACTCTAATCTGTTCCACTGGTCTGTGGCTCTGTTCTTGTACCAGTACCAAATTGTCTTGATTACTATGGCTTTGTAGTAGAGCTTGAATTAGGGGAGCGAGATCCCCCCCCACTTTATTCTTCTTTCTCAGGATTCCTTTGATTATTCGGGGTCTTTGGTGATTCCATGTGAATTTTTGAACTATTTGTTCCAGTTCGTTGAAGAACGTAGTTGGTAATTTGATAGGAATTGCATCAAATCTGTATATTGCTTTGGGCAGGATGGCCATTTTGACAATATTAATTCTTCCTAGCCAAGAGCATGGGATGAGTTTCCATTTGTTAGTGTCTTCTTTAATTTCTCTTAAGAGTGTCTTATAGTTTTCAGGATATAAGTTTTTCACTTCTTTGGTTAGGTTTATTCATAGGTATTTTATTCTTTTTGATGCAGTTGTGAATGGAATTGTTTTCCTGATTTCTCTTTCTATTGGTTCATTGTTGTGTATAGGAAAGCCACAGATTTCTGTGTGTTAATTTTGTATCCTGCAACTTTGCTGTATCCCAATATCAGTTCTAGTAGTTTTGGGGGTGGAGTCTTTAGGGTTTTTTATGTACAATATCATGTCATCTACAGATAGTGACAGTTTAACTTCTTCTTTACCAATCTGGATTCCTTGTATTTCTCTGTTTTGTCTAATTGGCATGGCTAGGACCTCCAGTACTATGTTGAATAACAGTGGGGAGAGTGGGCATCCCTGTCTTTTTCCCGATCTCAGAGGAAAAGCTTTCAGCTTCTCGCTGTTTAGTATGATGTTAGCTGTTGGTTTATCATATATGGCCTTTATTATGTTGAGGTACTTGCCCTCTATACCCATTTTGCTGAGAGTTTTTATCATGAATGGATGTTGAATTTTGTTGAATGCTTTTTCAGCATCTATGGAGATGATCATGTGGTTTTTGTCCTTCTTTTTGTTGATGTGGTGGATGATGTTGATGGACTTTCGAATGTTGTACCATCCTTGCATGCCTGGGTTGAATCCCACTTGGTCGTCGTGTATGATCCTTTTGATATATTTTTGAATTTGGTTTCCTAATGTTTTATCGAGTATTTTTGCATCTACATTCATCCGGGATATTGGTCTGTAATTTTCTTTTTTGGTGGGGTCTTTGCCTGTTTTTGGTATTAGGGTGTGTTGGCTTCATGGAATGAGTTTGGGAGTATTCCCTCCTCTTCCATTTTTTGGAAAACTTTAAGGAGAATGGGTATTATGTGTTCTCTGTATGTCTGATAAAATTCCGAGGTAAATCCATCTGGCCCGGGGTTTTTTTTCTTGGGTAGTTTTTTGATTACTGCTTCAATTTCTTTGCTTGTAATTGGTTTGTTTAACTTTTGTGTTTCTTCCTTGGTCAGTCTTGGAAGGTTGTATTTTTCTAGGAAGTTGTCCATTTCTTCTAGGTTTTCCAGCTTGTTAGCGTATAGGTTTTCATAGTAGACCTTAATAATTCTTTGTATTTCTGTGGAGTCTTTCGTGATTTTTCCATTCTTGTTTCTGATTCTGTTGATGTGTGTTGATTCCCTTTTTCTCTTAATAAGTTTGGCTAGAGGCTTATCTATTTTTTGTATTTTCTCAGAGAACCAGCTCTTGGTTTCATTGATTTTTTTCTACTGTTTAATCTTCTCAATTTTGTTTATTTGTTCTGTGATATTTATTATGTCCTTCCTTCTGCTGACTTTAGGCCTCATTTGTTCTTCTTTTTCCAGTTTCGATAATTGTGATGTTGTACTATTCATTTAGGATTGTTCTTCCTTCTTTAAGTATGCCTGGATTGCTATATTCGTTCCTCTTAAAACTGCTTCCTCTGCGTCCCACAGAAGTTGGGGCTTTGTGTTGTTGTTGTCATTTGTTTCCATATATTCATTGATTTCTATTTTAATTTCTTTGTTGGTCCATTGATTATTTAGGAGCATGTTGTTAAGCCTCCATGTGTTTGTGAGCCTTTTTTGCTTTCTTTGTACAATTTATTTCTAGTTTTATACCTTTGTGGTCTGAAAAGTTAGTTGGTAGAATTTCAGTCTTTTTGAATTTCCTGAGGCTCTTTTTGTGGCCTAGTATGTGGTCTATTCTGGAGAATGTTCCATGTGCACTTGAGAAGAATGTGTATCCTGTTGCTTTTGGATGTAGAGTTCTATAGATGTCTATTAGGTCCATCTGTTCTAGTGTGTTGTTCAGTGCCTTCGTGTCCTTACTTATTTTCTGTCTGGTGGATCTGTCCTTTGGAGTGAGTGGTGTGTTAAAGTCTCCCAAACTGAATGCATTGTTTTCTATTTCCTCCTTTAGTTCTGTTAGTATTTGTTTCACATATGGCAGTGCTCCTGTGTTGGTTGCATATATATTTATAATGGCTATAACCTCTTTTTGGACTGAGCCCTTTATCTTTATGTAATGTCCGTCTTTATCTCTTGTTTCTTTCTTTGTTTTGGAGTCTATTTTGTCTGATACTAGTACTGCAACCCCTTCTTTCTTCTCTCTGTTGTTTGCATGAAATATCTTTTTCCATCCCTTGACTTTTAGTCTGTGCATGTCTTTGTGTTTAAGGTGAGTTTCTTGTAAGCAGCATATAGACGGGTCTTGCTTTTTCTCCATTCTAATACTCTGTGTCTTTTGGTTGGTGCATTCAGTCCATTTACATTTAGGGTAGCTATTGAAAGATATGTACTTATTGCCATTGCAGTGTTTAGATTCTTGGTTACCAGAGGTTCAAGGTTAGCTTCTTTAGTATCTTACTATGTAACTTAGCTCTCTTATTGAGCTGTTATAACCACTGTCTGGTGATTCTTTCCTTCCCTTCCTTCTTATTCCTCCTCCTTTATTCTTTATATGTTGGTTGTTTTATTCTGTGCTCTTTTGTGTTTCCTTTAACTGCTTTTGTTGGTAGTTGATTTTTTTTTTTGCCTTTAGTTAGTATTTCGGTGGTCTGCTTTCTTTGCTGTGATTTTACTTTCTCTGATGAAATCTCTTTAGTCTTAGGAGTGTTCCCGTCTAGAACAGTTTCTCTAAAATACCTTGTTGAGGTGGTTTGTGGGAGACAAATTCCCTCAACTTTTGCTTATCTGGGAGTTGTTTAATCCCTCCTTCATATTTAAATGATAATCATGCTGGATACAGTATTGTTGGTTCAAGGCCCTTCTGTTTCATTGCATTAAATATATCATGGCATTCTCTTCTGGCTTATAATTTTTCTGTTGAGAAGTCTGATGATAGCCTGATTGGTTTTCCTTTGTAGGTGACCTTTTTCTTCTCTCTAGCTGCCTTTAAAACTCTGTCCTTGTCCTTGATCTTTGCCATTTTAATTATTATGTTTCTTGGTGTTGTCCTCCTTGGGTCCCTTCTGTTGGGAGTTCTTTGTACTTCCGTGGTCTGATCGATTATTTCCTCCCCCAGTTTGGGGAAGTTTTCAGCAATTATTCCTTCAAAGACACTTTCTATCCCTTTTTCTCTCTCTTCTTCTTCTGGTACCCCTATAATGCGGATGTTGTTCCTTTGGATTTGTCACACAGTTCTCTTAATATTGTTTCATTCCTGGAGATCCTTTTATCTCTCTCTGCATCAGCCTCTGTGCTTTCCTGTTCTCTGGTTTCTGTTCCATCAATGACCTCTTGCATTTTATCCATTCTGCTTATAAATCTTTCCAGACATTGTTTCTTTTCTGTAGTCTCCCTCTGTACGTCATCCCTTAGTTCTTGTATATTTCTCTGCAGTTCCATCAACATGGTTATGAGCTTTATATTGAATTCTTTTTCAGGAAGACTGGTTAGGTCTATCTCCTTCTCAGGGGTTGCCTCTGTGATTTTGTTCTGCCTAAAATTCTGCCTTTTCGTGGCAATAGAGATAGTTTGCGGAGCTGGCGCAAGTGACGGCTGGGAAAACGTCTCTTCTTGTTGGTTTGTGGCCTTCCTCTCCTGGGAGAACAGCGACCTCTAGCGGCTTGTGCTGGGAAGCTGCATGCAGACGGGGCTTCTGATTCTTGCCTGGCCGCTGTGGAGTTTTCCTCTGCAGTTGCTTTGGGCGTGGCCTGCTGCTCTTATATGGCAGAACCATGCCGGAGGGGAAGCGGCCAGGAGGGTGATTGTCTCTGTGAGGGGCCTCCGAGCTGCCCTACTGTCCAGGGGATTAGGGCGCCAGGAGTTCCCCAGGATTCCCAGCTGCTGGACTAAGTGTCCCGGGACGCTTCCATCCAGCGGTGGCATCCCTGTCCCTTTAAGACTTTCAGAAAACACTCGCTTTTCTTTGTCCCAGTGGCACCAACTGTGGGGACCTGCTCACAGGTCTTACCGTCCTGTTTCCCTGATTTCCAGCACCCCGCACACGCACTGTTTCTGCACTCTGGTGTGGATGGCTAGGGCTGTGTGTTTAGCAGTCCTGGGCTCCCTCTCCCTCCCTGCCCCGACTCCTCTGTTCCCGCCGGTAGCCGGGGTAAGCAGCGCTCAGGTCCCGCCAGGCTGCAGCTTGTATCTTACCCCATTTGCCAGGCTCTGGGTTCTCGCAGGTGTGGATGTAGTCTGGCTGTTGTCCTGTGTCTTCTAGTTTCTCTTTTAGGAAGAGTTGTATTTGTTGTATTTTCAAAAATATATGTGGTTTTGGGAGGAGATTTCCGCTACTCTAGTCATACCTCCATCTTGGCTCCACCCATAGTATTGTTTTTAATAGCAAACAAATAAAAAAATGAAATGTCAGTCGTTGGGGACTACATAAATTATATGTTCATACAGTGGGATACTGAGCGGCTATTAAAAGGAATGGGTAGATTTTTATTTTTTAAAGACTTCTAAGAAGTAATAGCTTTATTGAAATGTAATCACATGCCATAAAACTCAGCGTTTTGAACTGTACAGTTCAGTGGTTTTAGTATTTTCTCAGAGTTATGCAACTCACCACTATCAAATTTTTCATAACATTTTCATAACCCTGAAAAGAAACCCCATTCTTATTAAGTAATCACTCATTCTTGATATTAATCATTTGAGTCTTCTTTTTTTTCCCTTTGGTTAGTGTAAACAAAAGTTTGTTAGTTTTGTGTCTTTTCAAAGAACGAACTTTTGGTTTTGTTGATTTTCTCTATTTTCTTCTGTTAATTTTTACTCTAATATTTATTATTTCCTTCCTATTGCTTGCTTTAGTTTGTTCTTCTTTTTCTAGTGCCTAAAGGTGGAAGATTAGGTTATTTGAGATCTTTCTGGTTTTTAACTTTCGTGTTTATAGCTACAAATTTCCCTCTAGGCACTGCTTCTATTTCAAAAATTTTACTGTTCAACTTGACTTTTCATGTACTTTACTATTAATCTCTCTTTATTGATATTCTCTATTGATTGAGGTATTGTTATCATACTTCCCTTTAATTCTTTAGACATGGTTTCCTTTAGTTCATTAAGTATATTTAAAATAGCTGATGTAATATCTTAGTCTAGTAAGTCCAGTGTCTGGGCTTCCTCAGCAACAATTTCTGTGGCTTTTTTCCTGTGTATGGACCATACCTTTTTGTTTCATTGCATATCTCACAGTTTTTTGTTGCAAATATAATGTGGCAACTCCAGATATAAGATTCTTCACCCACACCATCAGAGTTTGTTGTTTTTGCTCTTTGTCATTGTTATTATTTGCTTATTGACTTTTCTGAATGAATTCTGTAAAGTCTATATTCTTTGTTCTGTGTGGCCACTGAAGTTTATGCTTGGTTACCTCACTGTTCAGCTAATGATTGGACAGAGATTTCCTTAAATACCTGGAACCAGTAAGTCTCTCAGTCTTTGTTGAGATGCTCTATATAAATGTTGGGGCTTGCGTTCAAAACATTAAGCCATGCAGTTGTCAATTTTTCCCCTAACCTTCACTTCCTGCTTGTGCAGAGCCTAAATGTCAGCCTGAGGTGACAGGTTAGGACTTTCTCAGGTCTTTTCAGCCCTGAACATGTACACAACCCTGTGCATGTGCATGACCTTCTAGATTCCTAGGAATATGTTGTAGCTCTTATGGACATTTTGCTTCCAAGCTTTTCCTTTTAGGCTTTTTTTTGGTTTGCCTGTTGTTTTCCCCAACTGTTGTCCATTGGGTCAGGCAGCCACAAGGTTAAATAATTGCCTCTAATTGTTTCTGACAAATTCTCCCAGGGAAAAAGCCTTTTCTACTCACTGAGTTCCCATCAGGGCAAACATAGACATCTTCATAAGTGGGATGTTTCAGGAAACCATCAGATAGATCAAACAATGACAGTTCTCTGGGAATGAAGCTTTGAAGGAGATGCAACCCTTTTCTGAGCTCTCTGGTGGCTTCCATGATGCTGTTTTTCACCATGATTGTAAACTGATTGGTCTTCATGGCTCCCATAGACCTGGAAGGCAGTGAATGGAAATATGCAAATTATAATGCCACATAACTTGCTGTTTTATTGGGATTCATCTGATTTATTTGACTAAATATTTCCTGGGTTCCTGCAAGCTTTTGTTTAATTTCCAAATTTCTAAAGAAGTTGGTTCTGACAATTTTTGCCAGTTTTTTCATTGCTTTTATGGAGGAGAGAATATTTAGAGATCTGTACTCCACCATTACTGATATCTAGGGCAATATACTTTTTCAGACAAAGGTACAGCACTTTGTCATCCATTAACCTTCGCTAAAAGTAATATTAACAGCTGTATGCTTCAGCAGGATGCAAAAAAATTCTAGAGGGAAGCATGGCATCGACTATAAGAAACAATGATAGATATCAAATCCTTTGTCATTGAGTAGTGACAGGAAGAGGGAGACTTTTAATGAGATCCACTATTTAACCTGTTGCAGCTGGGGCCATATCTTTTTCAGTGTGACATAAAAACAGCATTCTAATGATGATACATAAACCATACTAACAGTACAGATAAGACTTTGTGTTTTAGCCCTGTTCTACAAGAGTTATTTTAGTTTAAAGTAATAACTCATGTTTAATGGAGAAGTATATTCCTAAATAACAAAGCCTTTGTCTTTAACAGGTGAGAGGAATGATGTGTGCCTCCTGTGTACATAAAATAGAGTCTACCCTCACAAAACACAGAGGGATCTTCTACTGCTCTGTCGCCCTGGCAACCAACAAAGCACATATTAAATATGATCCAGAAATTATTGGTCCCAGAGATATTATCCATACAGTTGAAGTAAGTGCCAAGACTGCATTTCTGTGTTCTTACCTATTCAATCAGCACTCCGTTGAATCACTTTTGGTTTGTATCAGATAGAGACAATGACAAAAACTGGACCCTTTTGGTTACTCTAGACAACATCTTTCTCAAAATTTAATGTAAATGTGTCTGCCTTTTTTTCTGTCTTTGTCAGGAAGAGTTAGGCACTATTAATCAGGAGCTGACTTAAGATAGAACCACAAATCACTTAAAAATATTTAGGAAATGGAAGTATAGTACAATTTGTTATGAGTAAGATTTATATTAATCATTAAGAAAGTGAGGCATCCTGCTAGATGCCTTGTTGTTTTTCATGTCAAAGCAAATTATGTATTTTTAAGTTACAATAAGAAATTTACAAGACCAAACCCTTTTCTTTGTAACAAATTCATCCTGTGTTCTTCAATAAATCTTAAGTGGTAATACATGTGAAAGTGCTTTGAAAGTTTCAATGTGATATATCATTGGTGTCCTAATGATCTAAAGCATATTAATAGTTCAGATAAGATCCTGTTAATATAGGTAATAATAATACCATTCACATCTTATGAAGCTAGCATTTTTGAGTATCTGCTATGTGCCATTTACTAAGATTGCAAATGTTCAGATCTTAATTTAATTCTCACAGCAGTACTGTCACCTTCATTTTGGAGGTGAGTAAATGCAGGTTAAATTACTTGCCCAGAGTCGTATAGCTAGTAAGTGTCACAGCCGGACCTAATCTTTCTGACTCAAAATCTCATACTTGCTCTTTTCACTGTACTACACTGCTAACAAATGAAAGATGGTAGTGTTTTTGTAAGCAGTTGAAAATATAGTGTTTGTTGCTGTCTGTGCTCATATGAGTCGTACTTATGTGTAGTTTTACTTAAATACTGTGTTTTACAGAGGAGCATTTATGTTTGTGATCTTTTCTTTTTTGATAGAATAAAAGTAAAGGCTGCATATGCAAAGCCTTGAGTAACATATTTAGTATTATGCTAGGTTTTGTGGCCTATCATTCAGTTTTTTATACTAGCTCAGGGGATGGATGGATAGATGTCAAAACTAAAATAAAAATGATTACTATATATCAATACTAGTAGATAATGCTTATCTAAATGTTAAGATTTATGATTCTACAGCTGAATTCTCTCTTTAGTAGGTCATCAAATACTGTCAGCCTGGCCAAGTAACAGACTCTGCTTTTTTCCAAAATAACTTATTGGAGACTTTAGTTTACTTTTTGATACAATAAGAACCTCTACTGAGGACAACTGTACTTGAGTTAAATCATTAGGTTGAGAACAGTAGGATACATATTAACTAGAGTTGAAGAAATACTCATTTTTTGATGAAAGATTAGAGACAAACGTAATTGAGAGAAGGAAGTACATCTTCAACTTTGTATTCCCCAGAGTGACTTGCACTCAGTAATTGAAGTTCTTAATAAAACCATCATGGCTTAGAATTTCTCTATGTGATACATTTATACATTCAGTGATATAATTTTTCTCATGAATTTCCTTAGAGCTTAGGTTTTGAAGCTTCTTTGGTCAAGAAGGATCGGTCAGCAAGCCACCTAGACCATAAACGAGAAATAAGACAGTAAGTAGTTTGGAGTGTCAGTGATTTTGACTCCTTGTTAAAAATCTAATATATTGTTAGCATGTGAGTTTTTATAATCCTTATGCTGGGTGGAGTGGTCACAATTTGTATTTCTCTATAGTACATAGAATCTTTAACCATTAGCTACTTACTGGAATGATTTTTCATTTCTCCCTAAGATGGAGACGTTCGTTCCTTGTAAGCCTATTTTTCTGTATTCCTGTAATGGGCCTCATGATATATATGATGGTTATGGACCACCACCTTTCAACTCTACACCATAATCAGAACATGAGTCAAGAAGAAATGGTCAACATTCATTCTTCTATGTTCCTGGAGCGCCACATCCTGCCAGGATTGTCCATTATGAATTTGCTATCCTTTTTATTGTGTGTACCTGTCCAGGTAAGTGTTAGGAAATGTATTTGTTAATAATGAAAAATAGCCAAAATGTGGTAAGGAAGGCTATTTTCAATTGCAGAACAGATAATCACCAGAAGTCTAATCATTTTATGCTTTACAGAAATAATTTTAAACTGAGTGGTTAAAGTAGATAATAAATCCATTTAACCCTAAGGATATTGTTTAGTGACAAAGCAGAGAATAAGAGTTCAGTTCATATTCAAGTATCAGTTTGGTATTCATATCTACTATTATGTATAACTTTATATTTAAAGTTATAATAAAATATATAATTTTATTTATACTTAGTGTAGATTAAGTATAAATAAATATACATTAAGTATAATAATAGTAATGTACATTAAAATGAAAATTGTATTATAGTAAATATATTTATTATTAATTGATTATATAACATAAAATAATTATCATAATTATATTAGTTTTATTATTTCTCCTTGACAAGCTCATTACTTTCTGTACATTTTCAACTCTTCTTTTGAGATAAACTTTTACTGTAGAACACTTCCGTCTAATAAATCTATTCTTTTTTCTGACCTCTATAAAAGGCAATAATGATTTTTAAAACATCTTGGTATATTTCCCTATAGTAATGAAAAATAAGCTTTTCAGTTATGTTTACCAATGAAAACAGCCAACAGATCCAATAAATTGTGATATACCCCTTAGGTTGAATTTTAGAAAGGGGGATGTGTGTTTTATGTAAAAAATCCTTGTCAAAAGAATGTGATTTTTTTCCCCTAGTTCTTGTTTTTGCTAGCATAAAAAGAAAAATCCAGGAACCATCTGACATTCCTTATATTATGGAATCTCTACTGGATCATAGAGGACAACTGTCAAGGGCTTGTACAGCAATTTGAATCCCTACACACACATATTTGCTAAAATTCAAACAGTATTGTTTCAGCTTGAAATTTCTCCATAGTGTTTATGGATTAGGTAAAAGCCAAAGGAGTTACCATTGATACTGTATCTTAGTTATTGAGGTATATAGTGAATTTCAGCATCTTTAAAAAAGCAATCATTATTGTTTCTGTATTGCAGTTTTTTGGAGGCTGGTACTTCTATATTCAGGCCTACAAAGCACTGAAGCATAAAACTGCAAATATGGATGTATTGATTGTGCTGGCAACCACCATTGCATTTGCCTACTCCTTGGTTATTCTTCTGGTTGCAATGTATGAGAGAGCCAAAGTAAACCCTATTACTTTCTTTGACACACCTCCTATGCTATTTGTGTTTATTGCATTAGGCCGGTGGCTGGAACATATAGCAAAGGTAAAGTAAGAAAGCATGAAATTTGTTATCTTGAGTGGATAAATGACCCTAATATTTCCTAGACCAATTACTGGAAATACACAGTTAACTATTTACTGAAAGAACTACTTTTGTTTTGGCAGTATTTTAAGTTAAATATTCCTTTAGGAGATTTATCAAATCTGTGGAATTAATACTGTAGATAGTACAGAATGTCCATGTTTATTTTAAGAAACAGACATTTGAGAAGTACTTATTTATTTGTATCACATTATTAATGGAAAAATTGATGCAAACACAAAATGTAAAATAATGATAGAAAAAAATTCACCCATAATCTCATGCTATAATGGAAATCACTTTCTAACCCCATTCCACATACCTTTATATTTTACACAGTGGCAAATGTAGTATACATACCACTTTATACCCTACCCTTAATACTATAAAGTTTCCCCCCCCTTTTTGCAGCCTACATAATTAGTTGGTATTTCTGAGTAATATTCTATTAAATCAATGTGCTATAACTTCCTGAATGATTCTGGTTTTTTTCTCAATTACATTATTTCCAGTTTTTCATTTTAGATCATCCTGCATTAAACATATTCATATATAATAGTAATTCCTATTGAATTAATATCAGGATAAATTACTACAGATATGATTCAGGGGCATAAATCTTTCTATGGCTCATGCTGCAAGTTAGAACAGTTTTTGCCAGCAAGAGTATGTTAGTGAAGTGGTTTTATTATAACTTCATGAGAATTGACTCCTATCTAAATGTTTGGTAAGTTACTAGGCATTAAATGTTATCATAGAGTTGCTTTAGTTTATATTTCTGACATTATAGTAGATATAAACGTTTTCCCACATACTGGGTATTCTGTTTCTTCTTAAATGAATTGCCTGTTCTTGTTCTTTACCCAGGTACCTATTGAGATCTTGATGTTTTTCTTATTAATGTACATTATTTATTTATAAGTTACATCTACTAATACATTTTGTGTTTTGTGTATATCATATTTTTGAAGTGAAAAATTTTCTGATTTGAACCAATTAATATTCTTAAGGCTGTCTTCTAGGTAAATATTAAAGATCATATCTTTACTTTAGATAAGACCTGAGCTTTTTCTTAACATTGTTAACATGCTTGTTTTAATTTATAGGGCAAAACATCAGAAGCTCTTGCCAAGCTAATTTCTCTACAAGCTACGGAAGCAACTATTGTAACTCTTGACTCTGATAATATCCTCTTGAGGTATTTATTTTCATTCTTTCCCCTTCTCTTTGTTAACTTCTTATGGGAAATATCAAACATACACAGAAATTGAGGGAAGGATATAATGAACCCACATAATCTATCTCCCAGATTTAACAGTTATCCACATTTTGCCATACTTCACCTGTAATTTTTCTTTCTGTTGTTGCAGTGGTATTTTGAAGTAAATAACCAGTCGTGTTGTTTTACTGCTAAATATTCCTGTAGTATCTCTAAAAAAAGGGTATACTCTTATATAACTGTAATAACCACATTGCATCTAACGAAATGAACAATAGTTCTTAATATCATCTAATACGCAGTCCATATTCACATTTCTCCTGTTGTCTCCAAAGTGTTTTAAGTTTCTTTGAAATGGATTCAAGCAAGGTCCATGTGTCATTGCATTTGACTGACATGTTTCTTTTAATCTAGAACAGCTCCACCCTCCTGTTCTCCCTCCCTCCTTCTCTCCTCCTCCCTATCCCCCCCTCCTCCCTATCCATACAATTGACCTATTAAAGGAGCAGCCATCAGCTGCCCCCTAGAATATCCCGCAGTCTGGATTTGTCTCTTTATATCTTTGTGGAGTCATTTAACTTGTTCTAAAACTCCTGTATTATCTGTAAGCTGGAAATTAGAGCTAAAGACGTGATTAAATTTCATTCTTTTGTATTTCTCAGTTGTATACTCATAAAATTATTTAGCTAATTTACACAATAAATAAATTGGTTAGTTAACAAAAGCCCATTACATTATTTTCTAAAGCTTTCATTTATTCATTCAATGACTATTCAACAATATTTAGAGTGCCTACTTTGTGCCAGGTACTGAGCTGCTCTCCAGTAGTGAATAGGACTGACATTGTAGTTCCATTGTAGCTTAAATGTTCTTCTAGCTTCCATTGGTAGCAATTATGGAGCCATAAGTGCCATAAGAGCTAAAAAGCTTGCATGGCAAGATAAGGGTGAGAAGCATATTTGTCAGGATGCCTTTATTTTATCTCATATCCAGTGAAGAACAAGTGGATGTGGGACTTGTACAACGTGGAGACATCATTAAAGTGGTTCCAGGAGGCAAATTTCCAGTGGATGGTCATGTTATTGAGGGACATTCTATGGTAGACGAGTCCCTCATCACAGGTATGTTCTTTCAGAGGATCATGACATGAAAGTGAAGTCAATCAAAAGTGTTAATGAAAAATAGGCATGAAAGGTGAAAAGCTTATTGTAGAAACTATGGAATAAGTAAATAGAGAGCAAAGAGAATACGAGTTTTTTTTTTGTTTTTTTTTAAATAATTATTTTTTATTGAAGGGTAGTTGACGCACAGTATTACATTACATTAGTTTCAAGTGTACAACACAGTGATAAAACATTTATATACATAATTCTAGGTTCCAGCTATCACCCTATCAAGCTGTTACAATCTCTTGACTATATTCCTTATGCTATACATTACATCCCGGTTACTTATTTATTTTACCATTGGAAGTCTGTCCCGTTTTTTTTTGTGTGTGTGTGTGAGGGCATCTCTCATATTTATTGATCAAATGGTTGTTAACAACAATAAAATTCTGTATAGGGGAGTCAATGCTCAATGCACAATCATTAATCCACCCCAAGCCTAATTTTCGTCAGTCTCCAATCTTCTGAGGCATAACAAACAAGTTCTTACATGTAGAACAAATTCTTACACAATGAATAAGTTACATAGTGAACAGTACAAGGGCAGTCATCACAGAAACTTTCGGTTTTGCTCATGCATTATGAACTATAAACAGTCAGTTCAAATATGAATACACATTTGGTTTTTATACTTGATTTATATGTGGATACCACATTTCTCTCTTTATTATTATTATTTTTAATAAAATGCTGAAGTGGTAGGTAGATACAAGATAAAGGTAGAAAACATAGTTTAGTGTTGTAAGAGAGCAAATGTAGATGATCAGGTGTGTGCCTGTAGACTATGTGTTAATCCAAGCTAGACAAGGGCAATAAAACATCCACGTATGCAGAAGATTTCTCTCAGAACAGGGGGGGTGAGGTTCTAAGCCTCACCTCTGTTGATCCCCAATTTCTCACCTGATGGCTCCCCTGCGACTGTGCCTGTCTTAGGTTGTTCCTCCCTTGAGGAATCTTACCCGTCTCTGGCTAACCAGTCATCTTCCGGGGCCATACAGGCAAATGTGAAGTTGGTAAGTGAGAGGGAAGCCTTATTGTTTGAAAAGGTTAGCTTTTTACTTCTTTGCATATTTATGCCCTGTAGCTTCTATGCCCAGCATTTGTCTTGAGGTATCTTTACCACTTGGAAGAATTATGATACTCGGTAAATTTGATATGAGGCACGAATTCTATTTAAGGGTTGTAACTAGGAAGGAAGAAGAAAAGCTATAGAAGTAGCAGGCGGAAGAAAACATGGGAAGATTGATTATTTCTTTGACATATCTTCTTGTAGAGTAACTTCAGCATGTATAGGTTTTAAGCTACTACTTAAATTACGCACACACATTAACATAATAGGAGTATAGTTACATAACCAAAGTATATCTGTAATTACCAGCCATCTCCAGTGAAACCAAGAAAACCAGTTAGGCACCTTAGGCATTTGTGAAAACTTATCTATGATATGGTGGATATTGTCCAACTGAACTTGAACAGTCAGAGAGAAATCAGACAAATTAAAACAACCCATTCCTGGGGAATGTTCACATCCCTTATGTTCTTTTAACAGTAAATAGTCTGTAGTTGTAAGATTTTTTAGCGCTACAATTTGCACTTCTCCTGATTCTTGGTTGAGTTCCAACAGTATAGATCCAGTCAAATTTGTTGTTTTACTGTATGCACAGGCCAGCTTAGATATCTCCTTCTTCATTCCCATGGCAAGTCCAGGAGCTGGTGGGATGAGTGCATCTACAGCTGTAGCAGTGCGTGGATATTTGTTGGGGATTCTTGATGATCATCTTCTGGCATGAGTCTTCCAGAGAGTGCTGATGTTGGAAGTTCTCTTTCATATCGTATCTTAGTTCATTTTCAGGGTAGCCCAATTAGGCTTTGATCTTCTGTATAAACACAAACAGACCCTTTGCCTACACTTTTATATGCCCTTTATACCCTTGTGTAGAACTCATTGGAGGTTACCACACAGGAACTGCCCTTTTTTTTTTTTTTTGTTTTTGTTTTTGTTTTTGGTATCACTAATCTACACTTACATGATGAATATTATGTTTACTAGGCTCTCCCCTATACCAGGTCTCCCCTATAAACCCCTTTACAGTCACTGTCCATCAGCATAGCAAAATGTTGTAGAATCACTACTTGCCTTCTCTGTGTTGTACAGCCCTCCCGTTTCCCCTACCCCCCTATGAATGTTAATCTTAATACCCCCCTACTTCTCCCCCGCCTTATCCCTCCCTACCCACTCATCCTCATCCTCCCCAGTCCCTTTCCCTTTGGTACCTGTTAGTCCATTCTTGAGTTCTGTGATTCTGGTGCTGTTTTGTTCCTTCAGTTTTTCCTTTGTTCTTATATTCCACAGATAAGTGAAATCATTTGGTATTTCTCTTTCTCCGCTTGGCTTGTTTCACTGAGCATAATACCCTCCAGCTCCATCCATGTTGCTGCAAATGATTGGATTTGCCCTTTTCTTATGGCTGAGTAGTATTCCATTGTGTATATGTACCACATCTTCTTTATCCATTCATCTATCGATGGACATTTAGGTTGCTTCCAATTCTTGGCTATTGTAAATAGTGCTGCGATAAACATAGGGGTGCATCTGTCTCTCTCAAAGTTGATTGCTGCATTCTTAGGGTAAATTCCTAGGAGTGGAATTCCTGGGTCAAATGGTAAGTCTGTTTTGAGCATTTTGATGTACCTCCATACTGCTTTCCACAATGGTTGAACTAACTTACATTCCCACCAGCAGTGTAGGAGGGTTCCCCTTTCTCAACAGCCTCGCCAACATTTGTTGTTGTTTGTCTTTTGGATGGCAGCCATCCTTACTGGTGTGAGGTGATACCTCATTGTAGTTTTAATTTGCATTTCTCTGATAATTAGCGATGTGGAGCATCTTTTCATGTGTCTGTTGGCCATCTGTATTTCTTTTTTGGAAAACCATCTGTTCAGTTCCTCTGCCCATTTTTTAATTGGGTTATTTGTTTTTTGTTTGTTGAGGCGTGTGAGCTCTTTATATATTCTGGATGTCAAGCCTTTATCGGATGTGTCATTTTCAAATATATTCTCCCATACTGTAGGGATCCTTTTTGTTCTATTGATGGTGTCTTTTGCTGTACAGAAGCTTTTCAGCTTAATATAGTCCCACTTACTCATTTTTGCTGTTGTTTTCCTTGCCCGGGGAGATATGTTCAAGAAGAGGTCACTCATGTTTATGTCTAAGAGGTTTTTGCCTATGTTTTCTTCCAAGAGTTTAATGGTTTCATGGCTTACATTCAGGTCTTTGATCCATTTTGAGTTTACTTTTGTATATGGGGTTAGACAATGGTCCAGTTTCATTCTCCTACATGTAGCTGTCCAGTTTTGCCAGCACCACCTGTTGAAGAGACTGTCATTTCGCCATTGTATGTCCATGGCTCCTTTATCAAATATTAATTGACCATATATGTCTGGGTTAATGTCTGGATTCTCTAGTCTGTTCCATTGGTCTGTGGCTCTGTTCTTGTGCCAGTACCAAATTGTCTTGATTACTATGGCTTTATAGTAGAGCTTGAAGTTGGGGAGTGAGATCCCCCCTAGTTTATTCTTCTTTCTCAGGATTGCTTTGGCTATTCGGGGTCTTTGGTGGTTCCATATGAATTTTTGAATTATTTGTTCCAGTTCATTGAAGAATGTTGCTGGTAGTTTCATAGGGATTGCATCAAATCTGTATATTGCTTTGGGCAGGATGGCCATTTTGACGATATTAATTCTTCCTAGCCACGAGCATGGGATGCGTTTCCATCTGTTAGTGTCCCCTTTAATTTCTCTTAAGAGTGACTTGTAGTTTTCAGAGTATAAGTCTTTCACTTCTTTGGTTAGGTTTATTCCTAGGTATTTTATTTTTTTTGATGCAATTGTGAATGGAGTTGTTTTCCTGATTTCTCTTTCTGTTGGTTCATTGTTAGTGCATAGGAAAGCCACAGATTTCTTTGTGTTGATTTTGTATCCTGCAACTTTGCTGTATTCCAATATCAGTTCTAGTAGTTTTGGGGTGGAGTCTTTAGGGTTTTTTATGTACAGTATCATGTCATCTGCAAATAGTGACAGTTTAACTTCTTCTTTACCAATCTGGATTCCTTGTATTTCTTTGTTTTGTCTGATTCTCGTGGCTAGGACCTCCAGTACTATGTTAAATAACAGTGGAGAGAGTGGGCATCCCTGTCTAGTTCCCGATCTCAGAGGAAATGCTTTCAGCTTCTCGCTGTTCAATGTAATGTTGGCTGTCAGTTTATCATAGATGGCCTTTATTATGTTGAGGTGCTTGCCCTCTATTCCCATTTTGCTGAGAGTTTTTAACATGAATGGATGTTGAACTTTGTCAAATGCTTTTTCAGCATCTATGGAGATGATTATGTGGTTTTTGTCTTTCTTTTTGTTGATGTGGTGGATGATGTTGATGGACTTTCGAATGTTGTACCATCCTTGCATCCCTGGGATGAATCCCACTTGGTCATGGTGTATGATGCTTTTGATGTATTTTTGAATTCGGTTTGCTAATATTTTGTTGAGTATTTTTGCATCTACGTTCATCAGGGATATTGGTCTGTAGTTTTCTTTTTTGGTGGGGTCTTTGCCTGGTTTTGGTATTAGGGTGATGTTAGCTTCATAGAATGAGTTTGGGAGTATCCCCTCCTCCTCTATTTTTTGGAAAACTTTAAGGAGAATGGGTATTATGTCTTCCCGGTATGTCTGATAAAATTCCGAGGTAAATCCATCTGGCCTGGGGGTTTTGTTCTTTGGTAGTTTTTTGATTACCGCTTCAATTTCGTTGCTGGTAATTGGTCTGTTTAGATTTTCTGTTTCTACGTGGGTCAATTTTGGAAGGTTGTATTTTTCTAGGAAGTTGTCCATTTCTCCTAGGTTTCCCAGCTTGTTAGCATATAGGTTTTCATAGTATTCTCCAATAATTCTTTGCATTTCTGTGGGGTCCGTCGTGATTTTTCCTTTCTCGTTTCTGATACTGTTGATTTGTGCTGACTCTCTTTTCTTCTTAATAAGTCTGGCTAGAGGCTTATCTATTTTGTTTATTTTCTCGAAGAACCAGCTCTTGGTTTCATTGATTTTTGCTATTGTTTTATTCTTCTCAATTTTATTTATTTCTTCTCTGATCTTTATTATGTCCCTCCTTCTGCTGACCTTAGGCCTCATCTGTTCTTCTTTTTCCAATTTCGATATTTGTGACATTAGGCCATTCATTTGGGATTGCTCTTCCTTTTTTAAATATGCTTGGATTGCTATATACTTTCCTCTTAAGACTGCTTTTGCTGTGTCCCACAGAAGTTGGGGCTTAGTGTTGTTGTTGTCATTTGTTTCCATATATTGCTGGATCTCCATTTTGATTTGGTCGTTGATCCATTGATTATTTAGGAGCGTGTTGTTAAGCCTCCATGTGTTTGTGAGCCTCTTTGCTTTCTTTGTACAGTTTATTTCTAGTTTTATGCCTTTGTGGTCTGAAAAGTTGGTTGGTAGGATTTCAATCTTTTGCAATTTTCTGAGGCTCTTTTTGTGGCCTAGTATGTGGTCTATTCTGGAGAATGTTCCATGTGCACTTGAGAAGAATGTATATCCCGCTGCTTTTGGATGTAGAGTTCTATAGATGTCTATTAGGTCCATCTGCTCTACTGTGTTGTTCAGTCCTTCCGTGTCCTTACTTATTTTCTGCCCAGTGGATCTATCCTTTGGGGTGAGTGGTGTGTTGAAGTCTCCTAGAATGAATGCATTGCAGTCTATATCCCCCTTTAGTTCTGTTAGTATTTGTTTCACATATGCTGGTGCTCCTGTGTTGGGTGCATATATATTTAGAATGGTTATATCCTCTTGTTTGACTGAGCCCTTTATCATTATGTAGTGTCCTTCTTTATCTCTTGTTACTTTCTTTGTTTTGAAGTCTATTTTGTCTGATATTAGTACTGCAACCCCTGCTTTCTTCTCACTGTTGTTTGCTTGAAATATGTTTTTCCATCCCTTGACTTTTAGTCTGTACATGTCTTTGGGTTTGAGGTGAGTTTCTTGTAAGCAGCATATAGATGGGTCTTGCTTTTTTATCCATTCTGTTACTCTGTGTCTTTTGATTGGTGCATTCAACCCATTAACATTTAGGGTGACTATTGAAAGATATGTACTTATTGCCATTGCAGGCTTTAAATTCGTGGTTACCAAAGGTTCAAGGTTAGCCTCTTTAGTATCTTACTGCCTAACTTAGCTCGCTTATTGAGCTGTTATATACACTGTGTGGAGCGTCTTTTCTTCTCTCCCTTCTTATTTTTCCTCCTCCATTCTTCATATGTTGGGTGTATTTTTCTGTGCTCTTTCTAGGAGTGCTCCCATCTAGAGCAGTCCCTGTATGATGTTCTGTAGAGGTGGTTTGTGGAAAGCAAATTCCCTCAGCTTTTGTTTGTCTGGGATTTGTTTAATCCCACCGTCATATTTGAATGATAGTCGTGCTGGATACAGTATCCTTGGTTCAAGGCCCTTCTGTTTCATTGTATTAAATATATCATGCCATTCTCTTCTGGCCTGTAGGGTTTCTGTTGAGAAGTCTGATGTTAGCCTAATGGGTTTCCCTTTATAGGTGACCTTTTTCTCTCTAGCTGCCTTTAACACTCTTTCCTTGTCCTTGATCTTTGCCATTTTAATTATTATGTGTCTTGGTGTTGTCCTTCTTGGATCCTTTCTGTTGGGGGTTCTGTGTATTTCCGTGGTCTGTTCGATTACTTCCTCCCCCAGTGTGGGGAAGTTTTCAGCAATTATTTCTTCTAAGATACTTTCCATCTCTTTTCCTCTCTCTTCTTCTGGGACCCCTATAATACGGATATTGTTCCTTTTGGATTGGTCACACAGTTCTCTTAATATTGTTTCATTTCTGTAGATCCTTTTGTCTCTCTCTCTGTCAGCTTCCATGCGTTCCTGTTCTCTGATTTCAATTCCATCAATGGCCTCTTGCATTCTATCCATTCTGCTTATAAACCCTTCCAGAGTTTGTTTCATTTCTGCGATCTCCTTTCTGGCATCTGTGATCTCCTTCCGGACTTCATCCCATTTCTCTTGCGTATTTCTCTGCATCTCTGTCAGCATGTTTATGATTCTTATTTTGAATTCTTTGTCAGGAAGACTGGTTAGGTCTGTCTCCTTCTCTGGTGTTGTCTCTGTGATCTTTGTCTGCCTGTAGCTTTGCCTTTTCATGGTGATAGGAATAGTCTGCAGAGCTGGGACGAGTGACGGCTGGAAGGACTTCCTTTCTTGTTGGTTTGTGGCCCTCCTCTCCTGGGAGAACAGCGACCTCTAGTGGCTTGTGCTGGGCAGCTGCGTGCAGACAGGGTTTCTGCTTCCTGCCCGGCTGCTATGGAGGTAATCTCCGCCTTTGCTGTGGGCGTGGCCTGGCTCAGGCAGCTACTCCAAGATGGTGGAGTTGCGTTGGAGCAGGAGCTGCTGGGAGGCTATTTATCTCCGTAAGGGGCCTCGCTGCTCCCTGCAGCCCAGGGGTTAGGGTGTCCAGAGATCCCGGATTCCCTACCTCTGGATTAAGTGACCCGCCCTGTCCCTTTAAGACTTCCAAAAAGCACCCGCCAAAACAAAACAACGCCCACCAAAAAAAAAAAAAAAGAAAAAAAAATTTTTTTTTTTTAAATTAAAAAAAATAATAATAATTTTTTTTAATTAAAAAAAAAAAAGGTGGTCGCTCGTTTTTCTTTATTCTCCGGCACCAGCCTCAGGCATCTGCTCACTGGTCTTGCTGCCCTGTTTCCCTAGTATTGGGGTCCCTATCCCTTTAAGACTTCCAAAAAGCGCTCGCCAAAACAAAACAGCAAAAACCAAAAAAAAAAAAAAATGGTCGCGCGCTTTTCTTATGTCCTCTGGCGCCCGGCCTCCAGTGCCCGCTCACTGTTCTTGCTGCCCTGTTTTCCTAGTATCGAGGGCCCTGCGCTCTGGCCCGGATGGCTGGGGCTCAGTGTTCGGCAGCCCTGGGCTCCGTCTCCCTCCCGCTCTGCCTATTCTTCTCCCGCCGGGAGCTAGGGGGAGGGGCGCTCGGCTCCTGCCGGGCTGGGGCTTGTATCTTACCCCGTTCGCGAGGCGCTGGGTTCTCTTAGGTGCGGATGTGGTCTGGATATTGTCCTGTGTCCTCTGGTCTTTATTCTAGGAAGGGTTGTCTTTGTTATATTTTCATGGATATCTGTGGTTTTGGGAGGAGATTTCCGCTGCTCTACTCACGCCGCCATCTTCCGCCCCTTCGAGAATATGAGTTTTTAGGACTGTATTAAATAAATTTCCACAGATTTACTGTCGTTTTAGTTATGCTACTGAAGGCTCTTTTCACTGAGAATTGTTAATTACTAGAGTGTATAACCAAACGAAGTTGTCTCATTCTGCTGTAGAGCCCAGTAGACTTTGGGAATTTTTCCTGAGCAAATGCCGAAGTTTGTCTTCCTGCCCTTAAGACTAGTCTGATCTGAATTGGAATAGGACTCCAGGTTTTCCACATAGGGTCTTCTCTAAGAGAGTCGGCCTGGAGTAGTTTTAGTAGACTTAGAGAACGAAGGCCAATCCTGAGCAGAACCAAAATAGCACCTTTCCTACCTCAACCCTCAGGATAATCATAGAAGAGGCTCAGTTTATGGACCATGTGGAATATATATGTTTCTCAGTAGGAATGCTTTTGCCAGTACAGATGGGGCAGTTCTTAGTTCTGAGGGACTGTCTTACACATTGTGGTATGTTTAGTATCCCTGACCCTGGCACACAGAAAAAGGGGAGTAGCAGTACGCCATGTCCCACCAGTAGTTATAGGAACTCCCTGCCACATTTCTAAATGCTCCTTGAGAAGAGGTTGAGAACCAGTTATCGAAGACTAGGGTAGAGCTTTTAAAAGTATCTGGCCACAAGAGCTAACATACTAGGTTTTTCCAGTTTAAGATATGTATCCTTAAGTTTGGCCCAGAACTGACATAAGAAAAAGAGAGGGCAAATTTTACCTAAGCATTTGTCCAGATTGTTTCATGAAGTAAGTATCTCCTTTGTTGATATTTTTTGACAATGAAGAAATAGCGGTATATTTCAAGATGGTGTTTATTTATGCTCCCTAAATCTATCTTTACTCCTCATGTAGGGGAGGCAATGCCTGTGGCTAAGAAATCTGGTAGCACAGTGATTGCTGGTTCCATTAACCAGAATGGGTCCCTTCTTATTCGTGCAACCCATGTTGGAGCAGATACAACCCTCTCTCAAATTGTCAAACTTGTAGAAGAGGCACAAACATCAAAGGTAACTTAACTCCCTAGAAGAAACAAAGCATTTTCTTTAAAGCCCGCTTAGTATAAATTTTGATCTAGTTTTTCTGTTTTCATTTGATTCATTCTAGTTGCATTAAATGGAGTTTATTAAAATCTATCTGTGCTTAGTAACAAACATACTCTGTATTCATTATCAGAAAAGGAGACTTTGATATTTGTATTATTACTATTATTTTTAAATTCTAGGCTCCTATTCAGCAGTTTGCAGACAAACTCAGTGGCTACTTTGTTCCATTTATTGTTATTATTTCCATTGTTACCCTCTTGGTTTGGATTATAATTGGATTTCTGAATTTTGAAATTGTGGAAACCTACTTTCCTGTAAGTGATTTCTAACAACTCTTTTTACCATATGGAAAACAGTTTGTGAATCTTTTGCATAAATAATTAATTGGAAAATAACTCTTTAACAATTACTGTTGTCTTTAAGGGACTGGAGTAGGAGGGTGATAAAAGAGTAACATTTGCAGTTTTGTAAATATAAAAGATTTCCTTTTGGAAAGATTGTTTTGTTATGACTTGGAAGGTGTTCCAAAAGCAAATAGTGAACTTTTATATTTTATATTGAGTTTCGTTCCCAGCATGGTATTGCTTTCACAAAGGACTACAGATATGATAAGACCTCAGGATCTCAGCTCTGCCACCTAGCATCAGTGTGGTCTAGATCAAATTAATTTGTTTCTGAGTTTCAGTTTTCTCATCTCTAAAGTCAGAATTTGATAATACCCATCTGAATAACTTGCAATTATTGTGAAAGTTAAATAAGATGATATAGTAGGCCTCAACATAATAAAGGCCATGTATGACAAACCCACAGCCAAAACTTAATATGAAAGTCTCTTCATTTTGACTGGATTTCTGTGTTTCTTCCTTTGATTAGATGGCTCTGCTATGCTTCCTGGTCTAGATAGTAGTGGCTTTATGAAGTAGGAGTCCTGTGGTACCCAGAAGCTCAAGACTTTTACTCACCAGTACGTGGTTCTCCTTTACAGTGGAGTTCCAGTTGCTGTGAGTGGGCAGTGGGTTTGGCCGCCTTTCTTCCTGTCTGGTGGCAGTGGCTGATCTCAGTCCATATGGCTGGCAGCTTGCCTCATCTGACCCTTTGAGAGCCAGCAATGGTACCTATGCTGGGGTTGTTGAGGGCAGGGCTGCGTGCTGCCTCCAGGCAGCAAGGTTGGTGCTGCTGGGTAGACTGGGTGGGTGGGGCAGGTATGCAAGGGTGCTGGCCTGGGACTGGGCTGCTAGCCAGGAGGAAGGAGCTCCTTCCAGCAGGTACCACCCCAGTTGGGCTGAGAGAGGGCCAAGAAAGTTAGGCAAGCCTCCTTCTGCCTGCCAGGCAGCAAAGTCTGAAGCTGCTGTGCCCATTGTGAGTGGCAGGCAGGCAGGTCCTATGCAGGAAGTACCTTGGGGGTGAACTGCCCGTGAGGGGAATGGAGTGTTTGCGGGTACCTCAAGCACCAGAACAGTTGGACTGAAGGATTCCAGATAATTTGAAAGTCTCTAATAAAAACACTTACTCTAAATATGGAGCAAAAAAAGCTGACTTTTGTGTTCCTTATAATGTTCACTGCATAGTTTGTAACTCTAGAATCAGCAAAATTGAAATCTTAATTTTAAGACTGTGACTTCTTTATGAGTTATATCAGTTTCTTATATTCGTAAAAGAAAAAAAGTATTTTATTACTAGTCACTAAAATGTATATGTTGATAGCTAAGTAGGATTATGTGACTTCTCAATTATGGTTTTATAGGGTTAAGCTTTGTACATTTTGTTTTATACAGCTCTAAATCAATAACCAAAATTCATACCTTTCCTCTAAAGGGCTACAACCGAAGTATCTCTCAAACGGAAACGGTAATACGCTTTGCCTTCCAAGCCTCTATCACAGTTCTATGCATCGCATGCCCTTGTTCCCTGGGACTGGCCACTCCAACTGCTGTGATGGTGGGTACAGGAGTAGGTGCTCAAAATGGCATACTAATCAAAGGTGGTGAGCCACTGGAGATGGCTCATAAGGTAAGATAGTCCCTAGAACTAAGAATTGTCCCATCCAAACTGGCAGAAGCACCTCTCTTGAGAAACACAGAGGCCTAAATTATTTCCAGATGGTCTATAAAATGAGCCTCTTCTGGGATTATCTGGAGGGTTGAGATAAGAAAGGTGTTATTTTTGTTCAGCTCTGCATTGGCCTTCGTTATCTAAGATCTCTAAAAGTGCTCTAGGCTTACTCTGTTAGAGCAGACCCTGATGTGGAGCAATGGCTCAGACTAGACCAGTCTTGAGGGCAGGAAGACAATAGTATTTGCCACAGAAAATTTGCCCAAGTCTTTCAGGCTTCTAATTTATATGTTCATGACTCCATGTTTGCATGCGTCACCCAGAGACAGTGCCTCTGGCAGTTAGGTTGCAGTTCCTTCACCTTTGCTGCCACCAGCTGACAGTTCACAGCCTATGACTTCAGGAATATAATCCTATCTCTGATCTCTCTCATATTAGGATTTCAGTGAACATCTCAATCACGGTTTCTTGACTTCAACTAAAACCATGTTCCTTTATGTCCTATTATGAAGATGTAAACTATATACAGATGCATGTAGCAAATACAGAACATAGCTTAGCACAGATTTGGAACCTCATCTAGCCAGTGAATATAAGCTATTCATTTTTATAGTAATTTCTCACTTTGAAAGAATTTCAGTCTTAAATGATGCAAGAATGGTATATATAACTCCTGAATACCCTTACTACAGCTCTCAGGTTCCTTTCCTAAGAACAAGGACATTCTCTTGTATGGCCACAGTGCAAAGGTCAAAACCAAGAAATTGATGTTGAATAATACTATTATCTAATCTGTAGTCTATATTCCAGTTTCCCCAGTTGTCTCCAATATGTATAATATCCTTTATAGATTTTTTTTTAGCTTTGGAAAGTAAACCTTTAATATTTTACTTTAAATGAGACTTTTTTTTTGAGAGGGCATCTCTCATATTTATTGATCAAATGGTTGTTAACAACAATAAAATTCTGTATAGGGGACTCAATGCACAATCATTAATCAACCCCAAGCCTAATTCTCAACAGCCTCCAATCTTCTGAAGCATAACGAACAAGTTCTTACATGGTGAACAAGTTCTTACATAGTGAATAGGTTCTTACATGGTAAACAGTACAAGGGCAGTCATATCACAGAAACTTTTGGTTTTGATCATGCATCATGAACTATAAACAATCAAGTCAGATATGATTATTCATTTGATTTTTATACTTGATTTATATGTGAATCCCACATTTCTCCCTTATTATTTTTTTGTAGATAATTATTTTTTATTGAAGGGTAGTTGACACACAGTATTACATTACATTAGTTTCAGGTGTACAACACAGTGATTTAACATTTATATACATGATAATTCTAGGTACCAGCTATCACCATACCAAGTTGTTACAATATTTTGACTATATTCCTTATGCTATACATTACATCCCGGTTACTTATTTATTTTACAATTGGAAGTGTGTGTATATATATATTTTTTTGTGAGGGCATCTCTCATATTTA
This sequence comes from Manis pentadactyla, assembly GCF_030020395.1. NCBI lineage: Eukaryota > Metazoa > Chordata > Mammalia > Pholidota > Manidae > Manis > Manis pentadactyla. The sequence goes on from NC_080038.1 coordinate 69,902,837, forward strand.
TTGATCAAATGGTTGTTAACAACAATAAAATTCTGTATAGGGGGGTCAATGCTCAATGCACAATCATTAGTCCACCCCAAGCCTAATTTTCGTCAGTCTCCAATCTTCTGAAGCATAACGAACAAGTTCTTACATGGAGAACAAATTCTTACATAGTGAATAAGTTACATGGTGAACATTACAAGGGCAGTCATCACAGAAGCTTTCGGTTTTGCTCATGCATTATGAACTATAAACAGTCAGTTCAAATATGAATACTCATTTGATTTTTATCCTTGATTTATATGTGGATACCACATTTCTCTCTTTATTATTATTATTTTTAATAAAATGCTGAAGTGGTAGGTAGATGCAAGATAAAGGTAGAAAACATAATTTAGTGCTGTAAGAGGGCAAATGTGGATGATCAGGTCTGTGCCTATAGACTAAATATTAATCCAAGCTAGACAAGGGCAACAAAACATCCACGGATGCAGAAGATTTCTCTCAAAACAGGGTGGGTGAGCCTTTATAGGTTTTTTTACTCTTGTGCAGAATCATGCTTTGTATATTTAGTTGTCCTGTCTCTTTTCATCTTGGTCCCTAAAGCTATTCATTTTCCAAGATTTGTATTCCAAGTTTACTATGAGGTTACTGTGTTCTCTAATTCCTTTTCCCTGGCTTGGCTGAGTTTCCCTCATTGGTTCCCTGGGCTGCCTCTTATAAGGCCAAGATTTTCATCTGACCCATAAACTCAAAGCAACCCGGTAGGTCTTATCTGGGGCTCACTTCAACTTAATCACTTATGTCTCTCTTATAATCATATGCCTACTGCCCAGATTTCCCCTATGGATCTGTAATTCATTAGTATTGAAAGCCTATCTCTTTCTCTGGAGGCACTAGAGGCACCTCTTAATTACCTATTAACAGTCAACCCTAAACAATAAATTCTAGTTGTTTAACATACGTGCACAGTATGGCTGAACATTTGTAAGGGAGGGCTATTAGGTATATCTAAGTATTTCTTCCCTACTGTCACTTCCAAGAGTCAGTTTATTAGGTCCAATTAAGTGAAAGGTCAGTTTATTAAGAAGCAAAATAGTAATTTGTTAAAATAAACCTTATTCACATTTCTGGACAGGTGATACTAAGGATTATCAAGTCATATAGGTGCACTGTATTTTCCTATTCTTACAGGTAAAGGTAGTGGTATTTGATAAGACTGGAACCATCACCCATGGAACCCCAGTAGTGAATCAAGTAAAGGTTCTGGTGGAAGGTAACAGAATATCACACAGTAAGATCCTGGCCATTGTGGGAACTGCTGAAAGTAACAGTGAACACCCTCTGGGAGCAGCCATAACCAAATACTGCAAGCAGGTACAATTTTCTCCTTTTGTTTATTAATGTATTCCTCTCCTATAGGAATTACCCAGACCAAATCCAAACTGGCACTTGACTTTGATTTATGTACATGGTTGATATGAGGCTAGAGAAACTTGTATTTCTCATTTTGTTTTATAATATGTCTTAGTTTCTTAATAGAGACATGTATAAAAATGAAAACAGAAATTAACTGTAATCTTATGACACAGATACCTCCAGTTGACCGAAAAATTAAAATAGAGGTATTACATATTTTTAGTAGGAATATTCATGTAGTTCAGAGAGTTATGGAATGAGAAAGGAAAGCCTTTTTCCTTGTGCCCACCCATAAGTCCTCTCTCCAAAGTTTAACAAATGTTAACCTGCTAACAGTCTTTTTAAATACAGTAGTCTCTCCTTATCTGCAGGAGACACATTCCAAGAACCCCAGGGGATGCCTGAGACTGCGGATAGTACCAAACTCTCTATAGTATGTTTTTTTTACCATACGTACATACATACATACATAAATATATACCTATGATTAACTATAATTTAGAAATCAGACAGTGAGATTATCAACAACCACCAATAATAAAATAGAATTATAACAGTACACTGTGATAAAAGTTATGTGAATATGGTTGGTTTCTTTCTCTGTCAAAGTTACTCATTGTACTGTACTCATTCTTCTTTTTGTGATGATGTGAGATGATAAAATGCCAGTGTGATGAGATGAAGTGAGGTGAATGAAGTGTGTATTGTCATGTACTGTTAGGCTACTATTGACCTGTTGACAGTACATCAGAAGGAGGGTCATCTGCCTCCCGACTACAGTAGATCGTGGCTAACTAAAACTGCAGAAAGCAAAACTTAGGATTAGGGAGACTACTGTAACTGCTTTATTGAGATACAATTTGTGTACTATAATGTTCACCCTTGTGAAATGTACAATTCAATAATTTTTAGTATATTCTCAAAAGTGTACATCTGTTTATTCATTTTTAATGCATATCACAACATGTACGCCTTTATTATTTTTTAAACCTCACATAGAAAGGTCACAAAGTGAACAATCTTTGTACCTTTTAAAAAATTTTTATTAAATGTTTTTCCCATGTTAGGACATATAGATCTGCCTTATTGTTTTTAATGGCTAGATTGTATTCTATTATGTGATTGGTTGTACAGTTAACATCCTCATCAGCTTTTGCAAGTGTATTTTTATGATAAATGCCTATTGAAGCAATTGCTAGATCAAAACATACATGCAGCTAAATTTTGATCATTACCAATGCTCACATGACAAATATTACCAACATTCGTATAAAGGATTGTAACAATTTATATTTTCACCAAGTTGTAAGTACCCATTTCCCCGCATTCTTACTGACACTTTATTTTTTCCAATTTAATAAGTAAAAAAATATTTACTCATTGATGGTTTGCTTTGCATTTTCTTAATTATGAATAAGGTTGGATATCTTTTCATATGTGTATTGACAATTTGAATTTGTTTTTCTGTAACCTGTCTTTTTGTATCCTTTGCCTGCTTTTTTCCCATAAGATTATTTACCTTTTTCTCATTGATTTGTATAAATTCTTTGTAAATTATCTCACATAATTTTAGAGTTAAATTGTGGCAATTTTCTACCATTGGTGTTGCCATTTATTTGTTCTTTCCTTTTTACCTATTAACTGTTACCAACCCTGACTTCTTAACACCCAAATCAAACAACAGAGAAGATGAAGATACAAAGAACCAGAAACAATGATGGCCACCAGAATTCTTTGGCTTACTAAGGGCACAGAATCATACTAGAGAGGCACTCTGGTAACTAAAGGCCCTGTTCTTTGTTACCCTTTGCCCTGTGCTGAATAGAAAATCTGACTTGACCATAGAATTAAATAGTTAACTTGTAATTCTCTACTGGAAAGAGCAGAGAATATTGATAAAACTTCCATGTTTTCCATGTATAAATTTTAGAGAGTGGGATTAAAACAAAGGATTCTGAGGTTCTCCTGTAACTTTGAACAATATAATGTTTCTTCATTCTTATCAAAATCCACTGTCGTATAGGCAATAAAAAGTGAGTTTTATTCTAAACATTTAGAATTAACCAAGCATGTAGCATTTGTCTAAACACTTAGAATTAACCAGCAGTAATATTTGATCTTGCTAATGATAACTTCGCATTATTAGAACAGCAAAGGAAATTCTGTTTCTATCTGTTAGGAGCTGGACACTGAAACCTTGGGTACCTGCATAGATTTCCAGGTTGTTCCAGGATGTGGTATTAGCTGTAAAGTCACCAATATTGAAGGCTTGCTACATAAGAATAATTGGAAGATAGAGGAAAATAATAGTAAAAATGCATCCCTGGTTCAAATTGATACAAGTAATGAACAGTCATCAACTTCGTCTTCCATGATTATTGATGCCCAGCTCTCAAGTAAGCTAATTTTCTTTGTAGTATCAATTATGAGGTAGTTATTTACAGATACCTAATTTTATAATCCTGAACTGTTATATTAAAAACAAAATTTAGCTTCGTGGTGTCATTCTCTCAAATCAGTTTTACCATAGGCCGTCTGATCATTTCTCTCAAGTTACTTGTAAACATTTCCCAACTGTACTCCATGATTCCTCTGTAGGGTGATCAACTCTTGCCTTATTGATCTTCTACCTTAGTTAAGCTATCTTTTGTTTCTTACCACAGCTACTCTAAGCCTTTTATATCCTTCACAAGGTACTGTGGTCTCCCCCCTAGTTCCCTAAGCAAATTATCTGGCTTACTTTTCACATAGAAAAATAAGGTTATTTTATGTGTTCTTTCCATTTTTTTTGCCCAGACTAATTCCTTTTTCAAAGGAAGAGGTATCCCCCACCTTGCCTAACGAATCCCTTCATCTTTGCTGTAGATCCCACTCTCTCTTGATTCCTCAGGGACCTCACTCTGTTATATCCCCTTGCTTCTCTGTATGTAGGAACTTCTCCTAAACATATAAATATTTCTTCCATCAAAATCATCTGTATTCCCATCAAGATTTTTGTCCTGTCTTTCTTTTCCTTTATATCCAAGTTTCTAGAAAAGGCAATCTAGGCTTGGTGAATTCACTCATTTACTGCACAGTCTGCCTTCTGCTCCATCCATTACTAATGAAACTATTTTTTCTAAACCCACTGATAACCTTATTCAGTATCTTTTCCAGTGGTCACTTCTCAGTCTTAATCCTGCATAACCTCACTAAGATACTTGAAAATGTCAGCCATTTCTTCCTTCCTAAAACTCTTTCCCCTCCTGATTCCATGACTGTGCTTTCTCTAGATTCTCCTCTCACCTACCTGGCTGTTCCTTCTAATCTTCTGATTCCTCTTTTATCCTTCTGTCAAATGTTGGGTGTCCTTAGGTTTTGTTCTATGTCTTTTATTCATTTTATATACGCTCTCTGTTCAATCTCACTTATGCCTATCATTTGTTTTACCACCCGTAGACTTCTGCTACAACTCCAAAATCCATATCTCTAGCCAAGGCTTGTTTCCTGAGTTTCTTGTTGGTCTATCCATCTGCCCTGAAACATTATATGCCCACCTAAGTGTTCAGTACCTCCCCACCCATTTGTGCTCAAATGATTTTGCTAACATGCAAATCTGATTATATCACTTTCTGACTAATACCTTTTACTACAGATATGTATAACCTATTTTTGAATCACAAACCTTTGGAGGATTGTGATGAAAACTATGCCCATCCCTCAGAAAATTTCTATTTCAGAGGTTCGCATATATCCTAAAGCCCATCCACGGAATTCTGCGAAGGATCCCGGCTTTACTGGCTTGCTTTCTCCAGCAGGACAAAGTCTAGTGTCTCTGGACTTTGTTCAAAGTCTGTGCTCCATGATGTATCTCCTGCCTCCCTGCACCACCCATCTTCTCTTTTCCCACTGCCCCCCCATATACTCTGTGTTCTGTTCATGTAGCACTACTTGCATTTTCTACTTCTATTGTGTCATTTCATGCTTATTAGGTCATTTTATTTACTGTTTGCTCTGCATAATGTTATTCAGTGGCTTCTATCTCATGAAATTCTTTTCATCTTTCACGACTCAGCTCACATCTTTTTTCAGTGAAGCCTTCATTGACTGACATAAATAGGCAGAGATAGTTGCTCTTTTTTAAAAATCATAACTTTACTTAATCTCTGTTATTGTACTAGGCAAACTGCATGGTTATTCTTTATTAATCTTCCTGATTCTACTGAACTGCAATCTCTTTATTATTTGTCTGTGAACTGTTAGTATCAAGCCCACTGACAAATAATAATTTTGTTCATTTGACAGCTTTTATTAAGCATGGATTGAGGCACTAAAGAATCAGCAGTGAGCAGAATAGAAAGTCCCTATCTCATGGAGCTTACATTCCTAGTGGAAGAACACAAGATAGCAAATAAATAAGAAAATATAGTATGTCTGATGGAGATAGTGCTATGGAGAACAATAAAAAAGAGTAAGGGGTACAGAGAATGCTGGGAATAGTGGGTCCTATTGTATATAGGATGATAAGAGTAGGCCTCATTGAGGGTAGTGCTTAAGCAAAAACCTGAGGAGGGGAAAGGAGAAAACTGAATATCTGCAAGAGGACTGTTAAATACAGAAGCCTTGAGTCAGGAGTGTGCTTGACTAGTTTGAGGAACATCAAGGACAACAATATGTCTAGAGCAGAGTAAAAGAGTGGTAGGAGACAGGGTTTGTGAGGTAGTGTAGGACTAGATGGTGTAAGGACAGTGAAAGGACTTCGGTTTTTCTACTGAGATAGGAAGCCATTGGAGAGTTTTGTGTATAACAGTGACAGAAGCTGACTTAACTCTGGCTGCTCTGGTAAAAATACACTGTTGAGGGGAGATGAGGGCAAGGGAAGAAGCAGGGAGATGAGTTAGTAGGCTGTTGCCATAATCCAGGTGAAAGATAATGCTGGTTTGGATCAGTGTCATGATAATAGAGGTCATGAGACATGGTCAAGTTCTGAATGTATCTTGAATGAAGAGCTGGCTGACAGGTGTTTCTCACAGATTAGATATGGGGTATGAGAGAAACAGGAGTCAAGAATTATACTAAGATTTGTGGCCTAAGCAATTTAGAAGGATGGATTTACCACTTAAGTAAGATGGAGAAGACCACAGGAAGGGCATTACTGAGGAACACTGATCAGGAGTTTAGTTTTTGACATGTTAAATTTGAGTGCCTATTAGATATTCAAGTGAAGATGTCATATAAATGGAAATATCAAGCAGGCAGTTGGCTGCACAAGTCTGGAGTTCAAGGAAACAGACTGTTGGAGAGAGATATTTGGGAGTCATCCAATTATAGATCTTTGCTGTTTGATATGGTAGTCATTAGTTACATGTGACTATTAAAATTTAAATGAATTAAAAATTAATTTAACTTAAAATTTATCCATTGAACCATCTAGCCACAATTCAGTGCTCAATATCCACATGTTAGTGGCTACTGTATTGAACAGAGCAGATACAGAACATTTCTGTCATCATGGAAGGTTCTACTGGACAGACCTTGTATTGATAATATTTAAAGACATGAGACTAGATAAGATCACTAAGGGCTGAGAGTAGATAGAAGCGGGAAAAAAGGTTTAAGGATTGAGCCCTGTATAACTACAAAGTAAGAGATCAGGGAAATGACGAAGGATCACCAAAGAAGGCTGAGAAGTGGTGAGTGAGGAGGTGACTCATAAAAATGTGGTGTCCTACAAGCCAAGCAAAGAAAGTGTTTCAAGAAGGGGGTAGTGATCAACTGTGTTAAATGCTGCTAACAGAGCAGGTAAGGTGAGGGCTGAGAATTAGCCATTAGGTTTATTAAAGTAAAGGTAACTGGTGTACTATAGAACAATTTTTTGAAGTAGTAGAGATCAAAGATTTATTGAAATGGGCTCACAAGGAGAACAGGAAAATATAAATTGGAAACAGCCCATAGAGATAACACTTTTAAGAAGTTTTGCTATGTATAGAAAAAGAAGAATTGGGCTATAGCTCAAGAGGTAAGTGGGATCAAGAGAGGTTTTTTTTATGTAATGCAGAGATTAAAAAATTGATTATGTAGGAGAGGAGAGAATTGTTGGAAAGATATTATAGAATAAGCAAAGGAGGGGGATCAAGTGTGCCAGTGGAGAGGTTGGCTTTAAATAGGAGCAGGGGCAGTTTATGATAACAGAGGGGAAGCTAGATTAATTTCTACGTAGACACAGGTAGTTGAGTAGATTGTGGAAGTTCTCTCTGATTGCTTTTATTTTCTTCCTGAAGAAGGAAGCAGAGTCATTGTTTGGTATGAGAATGGGAGAAGAGAAGGTATAAAATAGCCATCTAAAAGGAATGAAGAATGAATGGACTAGGGAAATTTAGTAGAATTGCCACACAGCACTGAGGGCCTGCTTAAAGTTAGTGGTCAGATGTTTAAAATGAGACATCAGTATGGTTGTATGTTTTCATCGAACCACATTCAGCTTCTGATGCATAAGAAATGTTTTGAATTTAATTCAATTGCTATGGAAGTTGAAAGGGAAAGCTTCAACAAGAAAAGTTTAACATTTGAACTGACTCTTGAAGAACATGATAGAGGTTGGTATTTGGAAGGGAGGGTAAGGACATTTCAGGTGGAAGCAGCAACATATGGCCCAGAGGCATGGAAGAGAAAAGTATGTCCCTTGAAAATTTGGAAATGGTTGTTGTAGCCTGTGTTCTGTCAAAAATACAATGTTGTTACTGTGCAAGGTTGGCCAGAAGAACATACTTCGTGGGGTTGTTGTAAGCATTAAAGGAGCTCACTAAATGTTATTTCTGTACTTGCTTTGCTTTCAGATGCTCTTAATGCTCAACAGTACAAAGTCCTCATTGGTAACCGGGAGTGGATGATTAGAAATGGTCTTGTCATTAGTAACAATGTAGATGAGTCCATGACTGAACATGAGAGAAAAGGTCGGACTGCTGTATTGGTGTCAGTTGATGGTAAGGTTTTTTGTAAGAACACTGTAACTCAGTGTCATGATCCCAGTTACGGTTTTATGTGTAGTTTTGAGAGACAACCATTAGGGCTATTCAAAAGCAGCCTGAATGCAAAGTGAAAATGTTGGCAATACGTAGTTATAACTGATTAATTTTAAATTATCTTGCATTTGCCTGGCTTTGTTATTTTCCTCCCTAGCCTATGTTTTTTTCTTTTAAGCAAGTAAAGGATTTTTTAAAAATTAGGTAGTAAAAATTAATAGCAAAGTAAAACAACATCTGTAATTTCATCATCCTAATACAGTGTCAGTTTTAATTGCATATATCCTATTTCTGGGCTTTGGGGCATATATATATATATATATATATATACACACACACACATATATGTATATATATATAGATACATATACATACACAGAATATATATGCAGAATTACAATATTACTACGCATACTATTTTTAAATGGGTGCGTTTTATTGTGTGTAAATTTTACCTCAATAAAGTTGAATAAAATTTAAAGTCCCTCATATGTATACTATTTTATTTTGCTTTATTTTATTTAATAATATTCTCCAGTTTTATTTTAATGCTGCATCATTCATCAAACTTACTGTAATTAACTTAATCATTCCCCTGTTGGAAATTTAAGGTATTCCTAATATTTGATTCTTATAAATAACAGTACAATAAACATCTTGGAGGTTTTAGGTGCTTTCTTTTGTTAAATTATTTCTTAGGGTAAATTTCTAGCTGTGAGATTAATTAGTCAACATTTATAATCCTTGCTAGGCAGTATCTTACTAGAGCCTTTTTAAGTCCAGGAAGAAACAGGAAATACCATTCACTTTTGTTTTTAAAATGGAGTAACTACTTGCAGTGATTTTTTTCCCCCACTATAAAATGCCAGTTTGTCTCCATCCACCCCCTTCACCTTAGAAAGAAAAAAAAAGTATTAATGTTCAGTTTTGTTTGCCTTTAAATGAGCTAAAGTTGTTGGGGCAGTTGGCCAATACTTCTGTAAGGAAAGAAAAAGAGTATATTAGCGCCCAGTCTTTTTTTATTTTCCTATTACTACCTTCGTTAGTAACCCTTCCCTCATTCTGTGAAATGTGCACAACCAAATATGGAGGTTTGTTGCAGGGCTTGTGGTATAATGTCTGTCTCTGTGAGCATGGAAAAAATCTGAGTTAAGCCAAGCCCTAACAACTTAACAAAATTCATTTCTTTCTGAAATTTTAAGTCAGAATATTATTCTGCTTTCACCATATTCCAAACTCTCGTATTTTCTGGTGATCCTATATTAGATGAGCTGTGTAGCTTGATAGCTATTGCTGATACAGTGAAGCCTGAAGCAGAATTGGCTGTCCATATTCTGAAATCCATGGGCTTAGAAGTAGTTCTGATGACTGGAGACAACAGTAAAACAGCTAGATCTATTGCTTCTCAGGTAATTGGTTTGCTTAGTTGTTGGGGTAGGGGGTATGTGGTAACTTCTAATTCTTCATACACATTTTCTTTCTTGCTTTCAGATGCTGACAAATTCATATTACCTATTATTTTCACTACCACTGAGTAGCCATATCCAGTGCCTTAAAAAAGAATTGACATGCTCTGTGGGAAGGGCTTTGGGCTTTGTGTGTTGCTATTACAAGTAAAAAGCTATTTGCTTAGTTCATGAGATGCTTGAGTGACATCATACAACAGTTTCCGTTGATGCTTCTTTTGAAACATTCCTCATATTTTTCACCAGTGCTGCCAGCCTAAACACTGGATCTTATTCTTTCATGTCCAAAATACAGCACTTCCCTGTCTATTCCATCCTGAATGCCACTGATGGAACCACCTTCCTACACCACTTTGACATCATTTTTCTGCTAATGACCCCCACATATGTTTTATCTCCAAAACTCTTCCCTTTTCTACTTTGGAACACCTTCTGCCCTCTTCTATTAAGTAACGTAAGTAATACAGGAATACATTCTTCTATGAAAATATACAGAAGGATATAAAGTAAAAAGTTGGCACCCTTTTCCCAAACTCCCTGTCAGGTCTTACCCCCCCACACACACTTTTTCATATGCATATATGTTCATATACAAATGTACAGTGCTGGTATTTTGAACACACACTGGGTCATTTTTGTACAGATTTGTCAGTAGTTTGCTTTTTTTAACATGAAAAAATATAAGCCTTAGAGTTTTGTCTGTTTGAAAGTACAAAGTTATTTCATTCTTTCTACATTGCTGCATGGAACTCCATGGTATGGATGATCATAATTAATGTGTCATAATTTAACTGTTCCTTTAATGATGGGCATTTAGGTGGTTTTGAAAATTTTGTTGTTACAGGGCAGTAATGTAGAACCTTAGATATACATCTTTTTGCACATGTACAAGTATGTACAACATACAATTAGAAGGGGAATTGCTAAACTAAATGATGTGTGCGCCTTGACAGATGCTGCCAAATGTCCTCCAAAAAGGTAGTACCCGTTTACAGACCTACCAACAGTGCATAAGAGAGCTCATTTCCCCATATCCTTGCTATCACTGGATATTACCAGTTTTTAAAATTTAGACAACTGGTGGATGGAAAAATGATGGTTTGTAAATGCTGATTCATATTTCAGAGACCAATGATATTTCTTGAAATGAATTGAATTCATCTTTCCTCATGTAGGTTGGCATTAATAAGGTGTTTGCTGAAGTTCTACCTTCCCACAAGGTTGCTAAGGTGAAGCAACTTCAAGAGGAGGGGAAACAGGTAGCAATGGTGGGAGATGGAATCAATGATTCCCCAGCCCTGGCCATGGCTAATGTGGGGATTGCCATTGGTACAGGCACAGATGTAGCCATTGAAGCAGCTGATGTGGTTTTGATAAGGGTAAGTCTTATGGCCTGAACTTTGAGAGATATGAGACTGCTCTACATGGTCAGGAATAGTGTTGTGAAGTATATCGAGCATGATTCTGTCCTAATTCCCATGCTCCCAGCCGTTGAGAGTGGGGGAATTTAAGATGTCAGTACAGGAAGTCTTTTTTTTTAGTTTCAGTTGTACATCATAGTGGTTTGATTTTTTTTTTTAGATAATCATTTTTTATTGAAGGGTAGTTGACACACAGTATTACATTAATTTCAGGTGTACAACACAGTGATTCAACATTTATATACATGATAATTCTAGGTACCAGCTATCACCATACCAAGTTGTTACAATATTTTGACTATATTCCTTATGCTATACATTACATCCCGGTTACTTATTTATTTTACAATTGGAAGTGTGTATATATATATATAATTTTTTTTTTGTGAGGGCATCTCTCATATTTATTGATCAAATGGTTGTTAACAAAAATAAAATTCTGTATAGGGGGGTCAATGCTCAATGCACAATCATTAATCCACCCCAAGCCTAATTTTCGTCAGTCTCCAATCTTCTGAAGCATAACGAACAAGTTCTTACATGGAGAACAAATTCTTACATAGTGAATAAGTTACATGGTGAACATTACAAGGGCAGTCATCACAGAAGCTTTCGGTTTTGCTTATGCATTATGAACTATAAACAGTTCAAATATGAATACTCATTTGATTTTTATACTTGATTTATATGTGGATACCACATTTCTCTCTATATTATTATTATTTTTAATAAAATGCTGAAGTGGTAGGTAGATACAAGATAAAGGTAGAAAACATAGTTTAGTGTTGTAAGAGAGCAAATGTAGATGATCAGGTGTGTGCCTGTAGACTATGTGTTAATCCAAGCTAGACAAGGGCCATAAAACATCCACGTATGCAGAAGATTCCTCTCAGAACGGGGGGAGGGAAGGTTCTAAGCCTCACCTCTGTTGATCCCCCTTTTTCTCACCTGATGGCCCCCCTGCAGCTGTGCCTGTCTTAGGTTGTTCCTCCCTTGAGGAATCTTACCCGTCTCTGGCTAACCAGTCATCTTCCGGGGCCATACAGGGAAATGTTAAGTTGGTAAGTGAGAGAGAAGCCTTATTGTTTGAAAAGGTTAACTTTTTACTTCTTTGCATATTTATGCCCTGTGGCTTCTATGCCCAGCATTTGTCTTGAGGTGTCTTTACCATGTGAAAGAATTATGATACTCGGTAAATTTGATATGAGGCACGAATTCTATTTAAGGGTTGTAGTTAGGAAGGAAGAAGAAAAGCTACAGAAGTAGCAGGCGGAAGAAAACATGGGAAGATTGATTATTTCTTTGACATATCTTCTTGTAGAGTAACTTCAGCATGTATAGGTTTTAAACTACTAATTAAATTGCGCACACACATTAACATAATAGGAGTACAGTTACGTAACTAAAGCATACCTGAAATTACCAGCCGTTTCCAGTGAAACCAAGAAAACCAGTTAGGCACCTTAGGCATTTGTGAAAACTTACCTATGATACGGTGGATATTGTCCAACTGAACTTGAACAGTCTGAGAGAAATCAGACAAATTAAAACAGTCCATTCCTGGGGACTGTTCACATCCCATATGTTCTTTTAACAGTAAATAGTCTGTAGTTGTAAGATTTTGGAGAGCTACAATTTTCAGTTCTCCTAATTCTTGGTTCAGTTCCAACAGTATAGATCCAGTCAAATTTGTTGTTTTACCATATGCACAGGCCAGCTTAGATATCTCCTTCTTCATTCCCATGGCAAGTCCAGGAACTGGTGGGATGAGTGCATCTACACCTGTAGCAGCGCGTGGATCTTTGTTGGGGTTTTTTGATGATCATCTTCTGGCATGAGTCTTCCCGAGAGTGCTGATGTTGGAAGTTCTTTTTCATATCATATCTTAGTTCATTTTCAGGGTAGCCAAATTACGCTTTGATCCTCTGTATAAACACAAACAGACCCTTTGCCTACACTTTTATATGCCCTTTATATCATTGTGTAGAACTCATTGGAGGTCACCACACAGGAACTGCTTTTTTTTTTTTATCATTAATCTACACTTACATGACGAATATTTTGTTTACTAGGCTCTCCCCTATACCAGGTCCCCCCTATATACCCCTTTACAGTCACTGTCCATCAGCATAGCAAAATGTTGTAGAATCACTACTTGTCTTCTCTGTGTTGTACAGCCCTCCCCTTTCTCCCACCCCCCATGCATGCTAATCTTAATACCCCCCTTTATCTCCCCACCCCTTACCCCTCCCTATCCACCCATCCTCCCCAGTCCCTTTCCCTTTGGTACCTGTTAGTCCATTCTTGAGTTCTATGATTCTGCTGCTGTTCTGTTCCTTCAGTTTTTCCTTTGTTCTTATATTCCACAGATGAGTGAAATCATTTGGTAGTTCTCTTTCTCTGCTTGGCTTGTTTCACTGAGCGTAATACCCTCCAGCTCCATCCATGTTGCTGCAAATGGTAGGATTTGCCCTTTTCTTATGGCTGAGTAGTATTCCATTGTGTATATGTACCACATCTTCTTTATCCATTCATCTATCGATGGACATTTAGGTTGGTTCCAATTCTTGGCTATTGTAAATAGTGCTGCGATAAACATAGGGGTGCATTGGTCTTTCTCATACTTGATTGCTGCATTCTTAGGGTAAATTCCTAGGAGTGCAATTCCTGGGTCAAATGGTATGTCTGTTTTGAGCATTTTGATGTACCTCCATACTGCTTTCCACAGTGGTTGAACTAATTTACATTCCCACCAGCAGTGTAGGAGGGTTCCCCTTTCTCAACAGCCTCGCCAACATTTGTTGTTGTTTGTCTTTTGGATGGCAGCCATCCTTACTGGTGTGAGGTGATACCTCATTGTAGTTTTAATTTGCATTTCTCTGATAATTAGCGATGTGGAGCATCTTTTCATGTGTCTGTTGGCCATCTGTATTTCTTTTTTGGAAAACCATCTGTTCAGTTCCTCTGCCCATTTTTTAATTGGGTTATTTGTTTTTTGTTTGTTGAGGCGTGTGAGCTCTTTATATATTCTGGATGTCAAGCCTTTATCGGATGTGTCATTTTCAAATATATTCTCCCATACTGTAGGGATCCTTTTTGTTCTATTGATGGTGTCTTTTGCTGTACAGAAGCTTTTCAGCTTAATATAGTCCCACTTGTTCATTTTTCCTGTTGTTTTCTTTGCCCGGGGGGATATGTTCAAGAAGAGATCACTCATGTTTATGTCTAAGAGGTTTTTGCCTATGTTTTTTTCCAAGAGTTTAATGGTTTCATGACTTACATTCAGGTCTTCGATCCATTTTGAGTTTACTTTTGTATATGGGGTTAGACAATGGTCCAGTTTCATTCTCCTACATGAAGCTGTCCAGTTTTGCCAGCACCATCTGTTGAAGAGACTGTCATTTTGCCATTGTATGTCCATGGTTCCTTTATCAAATATTAATTGACCTTATATGTCTGGGTTAATGTCTGGATTGTCTAGTCTGTTCCATTGCTCTGTGGCTCTGTTCTTGTGCCAGTACCAAATTGTCTTGATTACTATGGCTTTATAGTAGAGCTTGAAGTTGGGGAGTGAGATCCCCCCTAGTTTATTCTTCTTTCTCAGGATTGCTTTGGCTATTCGGGGTCTTTGGTGGTTCCATATGAATTTTTGAATTATTTGTTCCAGTTCATTGAAGAATGTTGCTGGTAGTTTCATAGGGATTGCATCAAATCTGTATATTGCTTTGGGCAGGATGGCCATTTTGACGATATTAATTCTTCCTAGCCACGAGCATGGGATGCGTTTCCATCTGTTAGTGTCCCCTTTAATTTCTCTTAAGAGTGACTTGTAGTTTTCAGAGTATAAGTCTTTCACTTCTTTGGTTAGGTTTATTCCTAGGTATTTTATTTTTTTTGATGCAATTGTGAATGGAGTTGTTTTCCTGATTTCTCTTTCTGTTGGTTCATTGTTAGTGTATAGGAAAGCCACAGATTTCTGTGTGTTGATTTTGTATCCTGCAACTTTGCTGTATTCTGATATCAGTTCTAGTAGTTTTGGGGTGGAGTCTTAGGGTTTTTTATGTACAGTATCATGTCATCTGCAAATAGTGACAGTTTAACTTCTTCTTTACCAATCTGGATTCCTTGTATTTCTTTGTTTTGTCTGATTGCCATGGCTAGGACCTCCAGTACTATGTTAAATAACAGTGGGGAGAGTGGGCATCCCTGTCTAGTTCCCAATCTCAGAGGAAAAGCTTTCAGCTTCTCGCTGTTCAGTGTAATGTTGGCTGTGGGTTTATGATATATGGCCTTTATTATGTTGAGGTACTTGCCCTCTATTCCCATTTTGCTGAGAGTTTTTATCATGAATGGATGTTGAACTTTGTCCGATGCTTTTTCAGCATCTATGGAGATGATCATGTGGTTTTTGTCTTTCTTTTTGTTGATGTGGTGGATGATGTTGATGGACTTTCGAATGTTGTACCATCCTTGCATCCCTGGGATGAATCCCACTTGGTCATGGTGTACGATCCTTTTGATATATTTTTAATTCGGTTTGCTAATATTTTGTTGAGTATTTTTGCATCTACGTTCATCAGGGATATTGGTCTGTAGTTTTCTTTTTTGGTGGGGTCTTTGCCTGGTTTTGGTATTAGGGTGATGTTAGCTTCATAGAATGAGTTTGGGAGTATACCCTCCTCTTCTATTTTTTGGAAAACTTTAAGGAGAATGGGTACCATGTCTTCCCTGTATGTCTTATAAAATTCCGAGGTAAATCCATCTTGCCCGGGGGTTTTGTTCTTTGGTAGTTTTTTGATTACCACTTCAGTTTCGTTGCTGGTAATTGGTCTGTTTAGATTTTCTATTTCTTTCTGGGTCAGTCTTAGAAGGCTTTATTTTTCTAGGAAGTTGTCCATTTCTCCTAGGTTTCCCAGCTTTTTAGCATATAGGTTTTCATAGTATTCTCTAATAATTCTTTGTACTTCTGTGGGGTCCGTCGTGATTTTTCCTTTCTCATTTCTGATACTGTTGATTTGTGTTGACTCTCTTTTCCTCTTAATAAGTCTGGCTAGAGGCTTATCTATTTTGTTTATTTTCTCGAAGAACCAGCTCTTGGTTTCATTGATTTTTGCTATTGTTTTATTCTTCTGAATTTTATTTATTTCTTCTCTGATCTTTATTATGTCCCTCCTTCTGCTGACCTTAGGCCTCATTTGTTCTTCTTTTTCCAATTTTGATAATTGTGACATTAGACCATTCATTTGGGATTGTTCTTCCTTTTTTAAATATGCTTGGATTGCTATATACTTTCCTCTTAAGAGTGCTTTTGCTGTGTCCCACAGAAGTTGGGGCTTAGTGTTGTTGTTGTCGTTTGTTTCCATATGTTGCTGGATCTCCATTTTGATTTGGTCATTGATCCATTGATTATTTAGGAGCATGTTGTTAAGCCTCCATGTGTTTGTGAGCCTTTTTGCTTTCTTTGTACAGTTTATTTCTAGTTTTATGCCTTTGTGGTCTGAAAAGTTGGTTGGTAGGATTTCAATCTTTTGGAATTTACTGAGGCTCTTTTTGTGGCCTAGTATGTGGTCTATTCTGGAGAATGTTCCATGTGCACTTGAGAAGAATGTGTATCCTGTTGCGTTTGGATGTAGAGTTCTGTAGATGTCTATTAGGTCCATCTCTTCTAGTGTGTTGTTCAGTGCCTATGTGTCCTTACTTATTTTCTGTCTTGTGGATCTGTCCTTTGGAGTGAGTGATGTGTTGACTTCTCCTAGAATGAATGCATTGCATTCTATTTCCTCCTTTAGTTTTGGTAATATTTGTTTCAGGTATGTTGGTGCTCCTGTATTGGGTGCATATATATTCATGATGGTAATATCCTCTTGTTGGACTGAGCCCTTTATCATTATGTAATGTCATTCTTTGTCTTTTGTTACTTTCTTTATTTTGAAGTGTGTTTTGTCTGATACCAGAATTGCAACACCTGCTTTCTTCTCTTTGTTGTTTGTATGAAATATCTTTTTCCATCCCTTAACTTTAAGTCTGTGCATGTCTTTGGGTTTGAGGTGAGTCTCTTGTAAGCAGCATATGGATGGATCTTGCTTTTTTATCCATTCTATTACTCTGTGTTTTGATTGGTGCATTCAGTCCATTTACATTTAGGGTGATTATTGAAAGGTATGAACTTATTGCCATTGCCGGCTTTAAGTTTGTGGTTACCAAAGGTTCAGGGTTAGCTTCTTTACTATCTTACTTGCTTGTTGAGCTATTATAAATGTGGTCTGATGATTCTTTATTTCTCTCCCTTCTTATTCCTCCTCCTCCCTTCTTCGTATGTTGGGTGTTTTGTTCTGTGCTCTTTTGAGGAGTGCTCCCATCTAGAGCAGTCCCTGTAGGATGCCCTGAAGAGGTGGTTTGTGGGAGGCAAATTCCCTCAACTTTTGCTTGTCTGGAAATCGTTTAATCCCTCCTTCGTATTTATATGATATTCGTACTGGATACATTAGTCTTGGTTCAAGGCCCTTCTGTTTCATTGCATTAAGTATATCATGCCATTCTCTTCTGGCCTGTAGGGTTTCTGTTGAGAAGTCTGATGATAGCCTGATGGGTTTTCCTTTGTAGGTAACCTTTTTTTTCTCTCTGGCTGCCTTTAATACTTTGTCCTTGTCTTTGATCTTTGCCATTTTAATTATTATGTGTCTTGGTATTGCCCTCCTTGGATCCCTTGTCATGGGAGTTCTGTGTACCTCTGTGGTCTGAGAGGCCATTTCTTCCCCTAGTTTGGGGAAGTTTTCAGCAATTATTTCTTCAAAGACACTTTCTATCCCTTTTTCTCTCTCTACTTCTTCTGGTATCCCTAGAATTCATATATTGTTCCTTTAGATTGGTCACTCAGCTCTCTTAAAATTCTTTCATTCCTGGAGATCCTTTTATCTCTCTCTGCATCAGCTTCTCTGCGTTCCTGTTCTCTGTTTTCTAGTCCATTAATGGTCTGTTGCATCTCGTCCATTCTGTTTTGAATTCCTTCCAGAGCTTGTTTTATTTCTGTATTCTCCTTCCTTAGTTCGTGCATATTTCTCTGCAAGTCCATCAGCATGGTTATGACTTTTGTTTTGAATTCTTTTTCAGGAAGACTGGCTAAATCTATCTCCCCAGGTTCCTTCTCAGGGGAAGATGTAGCAGATGCTGAAGCTGTCTGGGTTAGTCTTGTCTGGATCATATTTTTTTGCCTTTTCATGTTGACAGGTGCTATTGACTGTCAGCTGGGAGGGCCAAACTTTTCACTTGCTACTGGCCTTTCTTTACTGGGACAACTGCGACCCCTAGTGGCTTGTGTTGGGTAATTGCGTGTAGGCTGGGTCTTTGTGTCTTGCCCGGCCAAAGTGTTGAATTTTTCTTTCTGTACGTGTTTTGCCTTAGGCTCTTTCTCTGCTTTTGCAGCGCCCGGAGAGGTAATGGATGGGGGGGCTGTTTGGTTGTTTACCTCCGTGAGGGGTCTCAGAGATGTTGCCCAGGGGGTTAGTGCGCCCGGTTTTCTCTGTAATTTCCAGCCACTGGGCTGTGACCTGTGTTGTTTCCGTCTAGCTGTTAAATCCCTGTCCCTTTAAGACTTTCAAAAAGCACTGGCTTTTCTTTGTCCCAGGGGCATCAGCTTCGGCACCCACTCCAAGGTCTTGCTGCCCTGTTTCCCTAGTTTCCAGCCCTCCACGCATGCACTGTGTCTGTGCTCTTGTGCGGGTGGCTGGGGCTGGGTGTTTAGCAGTCCTGGGCTCCCTCTCCCTCCCGCCGGGAGCTGGGGGGAGGTGTGCTCAGGTCCCGCCGGGCCGGGGGTTGTATCTTACCCCTTTCACCAGGCTCTCGGCTCTCGCACGTGTGGATGTAGTCAGGCTGTTGTCCTGTGTCTTCTGGTCTCTCTTTTAGGATTAGTTGTATTTGTTGTATTTTCAAAAATATATATGTTTTTGGGAGGAAATTCCCACTGTCCTACTCATGCCGCCATGTTGGCTCCGCCCCCCTGGTTTTTTAATTAACATATCATTGATATACATTCTTATGAAGGTTTCACATGAGCAACATTGTGGTTACTGCATTCACCCATATTATCAAGTCCCCCTCAACATACCCCATTGCAGCCGCTGTCCATCAGCATAGTAAGATGCTATAGAGTCATTGCTTGTCTTCTCTGTGCTATACTGCCTTCCCTGTGACCCACCTACATTATGTGTGCTAATCATAATGCCCTTCAATCCCCTTCTCCCTCCCTCCCCACTCACCCTCCCCAACCCCTTTCCCTTTGGTAATTATTAGTGCCTTCTTGGAGTCTGTGAGCCTGCTGCTGTTTTGTTCCTTCAGTTTTGCTACTTTGCTATACTCCATAAGTGAGGTCAATAATTTGGTACTTGTCTTTCCTGCCCAGCTTATTTTGGCAGTATGAGAAGTCTTATTAACTACTTGCAGATTTCCCCAATCCAGCAAGACAAATGAGAATGACAAACTTCTAACGGAAAGAATGAGATTGAAAAATAGAATAAAATTATCTTCAATAAGTAAGTGCTGAGGTTATTTTAGTGGGATTTAACTCCTATAGCAGCATACAACCCTAAAAGTGTTTTCCGATCCCATAGAAAAATTCCTGAAAAACATCTTCCTAGGCTGACTCAAATTTTTAGCAGTATCTGATATTTGTAGTTTACTCATATATTACCCTAAGGTACACATAATCTTAAATATACACAGTATATAATACAAAAGTTATTAGTTAGGTTAGAGTCATTGATATAAAAAATATTTCTGTTCTCAGAATGATCTTCTGGATGTCGTGGCAAGTATTGACTTATCAAGGAAGACAGTCAAAAGGATTCGGATAAATTTTGTCTTTGCTCTAATTTATAATCTGGTTGGAATTCCTGTAGCTGCTGGTATGTGACTGGTAACTAGTATTACTTTTTCCTCTGAAATTGTTAGAGACCTATCAGATTGTAAGTTAGTTTTGAGTTCAGTTTTTGTATGTAGCCTGCTGGTGTGATGAGAGGTAATATTAAAATCAGTAATTTTGATTTTCAGCAATATTAATTATAGCCTAGAATGTGTAAGCATTCTGACAGGCTTATCTTATTTTACTTTATTTTACCCATACTTTGAAAAATTTCAAACCTACATAAGGAAAAAATGATACAATGAAAA